>NW_020229243.1:202500-521558 GCF_003227725.1 Camponotus floridanus
TTCGTGGTTGACATATTTTATCTTTAAAAACGTGTTACACATTATGTATAGTTTTAGAATATATCTATGCCATTTGATACGAATATAATTTCTGTAATTATTTATTTTTGATTCTTTAAATTAAAATCTTCTATATCGTAATATTAAAAAAAAACTGTCGTATTTACTTAATGTTAAAAAAATTGCAACAAATAAAAATTAAAAATTTGTTTAAGAAACAAAATCAGTTTCACTAAAATTTTAAATTTTACAGATCATGGCACGTTGAAAAATTGATTTATAACATAATATAATAATTTAATATATAAGATAATAATTTTTATACATTGCGTTTTAATAGTAATATAGCCGGCAGAAAGAAAATTCCCCGTGATAAAAAATACGAAAATGTGGAACAAGTGTTTTTCATACAGAGAATTGTTTTTGAGGAAGATAATTTTGAAAATTGGCAATATTTTTGCACGAGAAATCATCTCTGGTTGTACCACAATTTCTATACATTAAAATCGCGACAAAATTACTTAATAATATCCCTAGAAAATAATTCTAAAAATCATATCGAATACCGAGATCGTTTTCGGATATAATATACGTACCCACTTGAGAAGCGTCCGAAGTGTCGATGCCGGTTGAACCGCCGGAAGAGGTCATGCTCGAGGAGTTTAACTTTATTGGAGGAAATATGAGAACGAACTGGCTAGTGGCTCACGGTGTTCTCGATACGCCGGGAATCAGATATGACCAGTGAGGAAGAGGGGTACCTGCAGCACTTCCAGCCCGGAGGGGGTTGTACCCGGGGCTGGGAAGGATTCATTCATTCATATCGCGAAGCCGGGTCTCTCATTGTCGGCGAATAAAGCGAAAGCAGGGGACTGGAGTGCTGTCAGGACCAGTGCACTCCATTGCACGACACAAATGGCAACCAAAAGTGAGGCGAGGAGCGGGAGGGAGGGAAGAGAGAGGGCGGGGGATGGGGGATCGAGACCCGAAAGGTGAGCCCGCACCAAGAAGCGATCTGTCGCTCCATTGTATCGTGATCGATCTCGCATTCACTCGCGGATATCGCGAGAGCGATTCGCATGGCGCATTTTATAAGCCGACAATGGGAATTGTTCCTCTCATTGTGCACATGCCTACTTTATCTTTGCGATAAAAATTTTTGCCCAATCTATGCTCGTTTTTTCTCCTCTGTTACTCTATGTACCATCGTGACAATTATTTATATTTTTGCGGTCAAAATTATATACACGAGGAACTGCATTTTCAGAAATTATTATTATTATTCGTATGAGAAGAGAGTATCTCGAGAAATTTAAATAATATTTTTATTTTAAAAAAATGTTTCAAATTTATCGAAGAATTTACGTCTCGAAAATATTTCGTAATTTTCCCGAGTCGCTTTGTACATATTTTGTATCGCGAATAATGAAAATGCAATTCTCGACTGTTTCAATCAGAGGACGTAATTGCGTAGTTTTCTCACGTGTCGCGCGCATTGCAGTTGCCTTAAGGGCGACTCATCAAAAAAAAAAAAAAATAGAAGAAAAAGGAAGAACAAGAATACTCGATGCTGGTTGAAGCTGTCGATAGCAGGACGATTAAAGATATTAAGTTTCTTCTCAGGACGTTATTACGCTGCCATGTACATTTCTCGACACCGCAGCTTTCTGTTTGGACCGAATAATTACAGAAGAAACTAGTGTTCCAGATGTGTGCGAGCTTTCTGTCGAATCGCGTAATAGCTAGAAATTTCTCTTTATGGCGTGCTACAGGAAACGCAAAGGTGCGATATGTGATTAAAAAATGATAGAACTTCCGGAAGAATATTAATCTACTTACATCTTGATCCATTTGTATTATCATCTTCGGCACAATTTAATTTTTTAACAATTTAATAAAATTAAAATTAATAAGACAATTCAATCATAAATATGAACGAGAGAATTTTATTTATTTATCTTGTTAAAAATCAAAAGTATATTTTCTGTTTTATAAAAAACGTAAGATTGACGCATATATCGCACAACAAATGAATCAAGGAAAAAGATAAACCAGCTCCATAATAAGGCACTCGTTTCTGGGTAATTCAAGGACGCCATTGTAAGTCACTTCAGCCTTTTTATTGCAAAATGCAAGTAATCACCGTTAATTGTCGCCGCCCGATCGCAGGGAGCGACATTTACAAAGGAAACATTGGTATTTAATACAATTATAGTACACAACATCCGGAGAGATACAGCAGAGAAAATTAATATTTACACATATAGTTTCGATTTTTCAATCGGGCTCTCTCTCGCTCTCTCTCTCTCTCTCTTTCTCTGCAAGACGCGATTTAATTGGAATTATTAATTTAGCGTCCGCGCGCGTGCGAGAGAGAGAGAGACTATATACATATACGCCACTTGTGCTCGTGCAAGCAAGAGAATTGATACCGCAGTAATTTGTACTAATTAATCCATCCGCGATATTATATATGCCTCTCGTACTCTCGTTATTGTTACAATGCGCACACATATTACTCGACGTCACGCTACGTCGAGTATCCCTATTAATCATCGACGCGCACCATCGGCAGCGAATGTAACGCGCGCCGGACGTAATAATATATTTAATGCTTCTGGCGCCGAGAGCCGCGCCATCGAGGACTCCTCGACCTTGTCCAGCGGAAAAAGGCTCGAAAGTGCAAAATACGGATAATCGACACCGTCGCCGGCGTCGTTTAACGACATTAACGCTTTCGCGCGCAACTTTGTACAGAATGGATTATACATTGTACGACGTCGGGTCTGATAGAATTTTAGATTAAGCGTCGCAATCTTCCGGTCGATCCGTTTCCTTCAACGAGGAGACAATCGAGACGCGGCGAATTCGCCAGCGAGAGTGCCAGGATGAGAGAAAGAAGTACGCTTTGCTCTTTGTTGATTAAAATATATATAAATAACTTTATTGTTTATGTATATATATATATATATATATATATTTTTATATAATAATAATAAAATGCCCTATCTATTTTACAAATATACAAAACTCTCGCTATATGTACATCGATCTCCGTTTTCCGACTCAAACAAGAGAACTTGAATGCCGAAGAACTTTTATAATAAATCGATCATCGATTAAAACTATCGTCTCGAGTTAGAAAGAGGAAAAAACGTTACGTTTCGTTGCAATACGAGTTACAGGCAGTATGCTCCAAGATTTTTTTTTTTCTGTTTCTCGCGCTAATTACATTTGCACACTACGAAGCTATCACGATTCTCAAAAATACGAATAATTCGCTTATTTATTCGGACACCGTGTTACGGGTACATTGCAATAGTAAGAAATGCTTCTGATAATAAGTAGAGAGAGAAAAGTCGCGATAGTCAGGAGTCCTGAAACAGAGAAAAACAGAGAATATGTGATTACGTGTGATCTCCACACACACAAAAAAAAGGACATTCTTGTTTTGAAAATATATTTAGTTTTAACATGGAAATCTCAAAATGAGATTATATTGCGTTAATTAAAGAAAAATATAATTGCTTGAATAATTGCTTACTTGAATGAACTATATAGTTTTATATAGTTCAATCGAGAAAAATATATTCTTATGATTTAAGATTTAATTTTCTTGAATGGAAACAATGTTGGATAGAAAATAACATTTTTAAATCAAAGATTATAATTTTCTTAAAGCAGAATTAAATAATTATATATTCTTGAGGTGACAATTGCAATATTAAAATAAGACTATAATATTGTTGAAATTTAAAATTATTAAATTATACTATAATATTGTTGAAATTTAAAATTATTAAATTATACTATAATATTGTTGAAATTTCAAATTATTAAATTCTTCTAAGAAGATTATAAATTATTGCGTATATACGAAACAATGAACGCGTTAGTTTAAGTATGTAAGTTTTGATTTGACACTTTTTTTCTATGAGTTTAAGGAATAATCACGTTACACAGAAAAAAGGACATTTTCGTTTTGAAAATATATTTAGTTTTAATATAAAACCTCGAAATAAGATTATATTGCGTTAATTAAAAAAAATATAATTGCTTACTTGAATGAAGCCATTTTATATAGTTCAATCGAGAAAAATTCTTATGATTTAAGATTTAATTTTTTTGAATGGAAAAGAAACAATGTTAGATAGAAAATAACATTTTTAAATCAAAGATTATAATTTCCTTAAAGTAGAATTTAATAATTATATATTCTTGAGGTAATAATTATTAAAATAAGATTATAATATTGTTGAAATTTAAAATTATTAAATTCTTCTCACAAGATTATAAATTGTTTCGTATATACGATGAACGCGTTAGTTTAAATAAATATAAGTTTTGATTTGACACTTATTGTTTTTCTGTGCATTAATGCAATTATTGTTAGACGCAAGATGTGCGTTTTAATAGATAAATAATTGAAATGCGCTTTGTGTAGGTCGTCGAGCGCAATATGTGATACAATTATTGATCACGCAGAAAGAATGATTCGTTAACAATAATATATTGCGTTAATAAATCCAGATAATGATAATAGAGCGGTTTATTATTATAATGAGTTTCAATAAGCGAACCATCAATCGTTATATCTATAATTGCTCCGGAAACGCACTACATTATGTACTTCGTTTGCACAGATGGAATATGATTACAGTGCCAAAGCTGATTATTACTGTGTGATCAGTTCGAGAAATATTTACAATCCCTCTATCTGATATTTATATTATAAATTCTCTAAAATCCAAATGACGGCTTACCTTTCCTCACTGCGATTTCCGGTCGCTCCTTACGTAACGCGATTCAATAATACTTTTGGGAACAGTCCACACATCTGAAACACACCGAAGATACACATTACAATCTCTTCGCACGAAGATATTATGTAAAAAAAAAAAAAGATAGTTCATTGTAAGAATTTTTCGTAAAAAATTTTACAACTATACTTTAAACACGCGACGCTTAATTTTTTTAATAGAAACGAAACAAGATATGAAAAGGGCGGTGCGCGAGATAAAAAATAAAAGAGACCGATGCATAATAAGGATAAGTAGAGAATTAGATAGTCGGCGTCTCTGCATCTCGCGAGGAACATTCTACTCCCGGGAGTAACCTGAATACAAAAGATACCTTTTGAATACAAAAGATCGCAAACTTTTTCCGCTACCGTCGGGATAGTTTTAACAAGTTTTATATATACATGTATATATATATATTTTTTTTTTTTTCTTAATTTTTCCCGCGACGCGAAAGCGAAAGAGAGAGAGAGAGACGCTGAAAGTTTCGCGGCCGTGGTTTTAGAAATGCATTTAAACTTCCGCTTGGTTGTGTTCCGTGTCAAAATGCATTTCCTTTTTGCGTCGCCGGCACGTCGCGCCGCATCAGACGGACAGAAGGGGGGTGACGGGGGGGAGGGGAGATTCTTGCGGAGGACGGGACGCGGATACGCGCGAAAAACCGATGCCGCACATTTGTCGCGGTGTCACGGCCGCGCACGACGCCCCGGCCAGACATCACGGACGGAAATGTCGGCCGTTTCGAAATTTTGCCAGCTCGAACCGCGCCACGCTTCGGCGAGCACATCGAGCGGCTCGACAAAAGGATCTCGATTTTTTTTTTTTTTTTTTATTTAAGTTGAAATCGTTGCAAAATCATCATTAGAGACTCGTTTATTTATAATTTGTATTTTTTAAATTTTTAACTAATTCCAATAGCAATCTTAAACTCGATCTATAACTCCAGGATTATATTAACGCTTAATTATAAAAGTATAACTACGTGGGAAAACGGGGTAATTTCTTTTCCAGACAGACATGTAGACAATAAACATCAAACAGTCCCGTGTACACAGTCTAGGCAATAGCGTGCTCGACACAAGAGAGGAAGGGTTGTTTCCCGATGCCTGCCGGCGCAGCCGGGGAGGATCGAAGGAGAAGGTCCCCGGCGCGCGAGGGGGACGAAATAAGTGAAATTTACTTACATCCGCGCGCGAATTTAATTAAACGCTCAAAGAAATAATAAACAGCTAGTCAGTCATGGTCTCTCGCGGTTGCTGTCCCCCGCTTTACGCCAGTCGTCTCGAGATCGCATCAATGAGAAGGCTGAAAGCCGAGATGCATTCTCCTTCTCCCCGAGGAGAACGAAGCCGCGCCCTTGCAACGGAAACCGACTTGGTTTTAAATACAACGACACCGGGTCGTGTAGCGTGGAAAAGCCGGGGGCGGGGGAACGAGCTTTTCGCAAGACACTTTCGACTCGACTGCGAGAGCAACCTTCAATTTTAATGAAGCAAGCGCGGATATGGGAAAAGAGATAGGGGGACGAGGCGGGCCTTCCTGAAGAAAGTTTCTCCTCGGAATCCTCCGCGAGAGGGAAGGAGGGTGAATTTCGGAGCCGCGCTCTCTGAGAATACTCGCGCCCCCCCCCCCCGAGTTTCGCTGGAAAATACGCCCTTCGCTTCCGCGAAAGAAGCGAGTAATGATACGAGACCACCATTGAAGTGTCCGTTATTAATTCCACCGATGCGATCCTCTCTGCCCAGTATGGACACGGTATATATGTACCCCGTGCACACGAACGAACGGTATTACGCCCCGTCCGTCGCGTATAATAACAGCGCGCGGATAATAACACGCGCCGCGCGTGAATTTTGTCGAATAATCCTGTCGGGGATAATAATGGTACCGATCTCTCGCGGGTGCATCGACGCGAGGGTGGCGGTTCGATTGTCGAATCGCGCGATTCGGTTATAATCACGAGCGCGAGGTACGGTGCCCTTTAGATATTTAGAGTGAGATGCCGCGCGCGTTTTAATCCCCGATTTCCCGGTGCATCGCGGTCGATTGCATTATTAGAATCATGGAAACAAACTTATGGTACGCGGCTCCGAAAGCGTAAAATCTCTATCAAAAATTACGCGTCGTGTTCCCCATCCCGGCTCCCTGTTAAAACTGTATATATTTTAGATGCAACGCAGATTATCGCCTACAATTTGTGATGTTTATTATAATATAGATTCGAAGTGGAATATTATAAGGTGTCCTAAAATGTTTTCCTGGTAATCAATTAAAAGTTAATTTAACTACGTCTGGTAAATAATTCGCCAAGTATATAATTTACTTAGAAATTGACTGGAAGAGTTTAAAACGTACGAATTATCTCACGGAAGTCTATGATTTATATGCATTAATCCAGCGTGAGCAAGAACATGGAGAAAACCTTAATTTCGCGATTCCGGTGGAATATGGGTATATTCCCCTGGAATCTCTCTAGCGGAATCGGCCGAATAAAAGCAGAACGATTAATCGAGAGAGATATCTGGGGCGTAATAACTCGCGGAAAGATCGCTCTGAGAAATTTGATTCGAGAGAAAGAGAGACAGAGGGAGAGAAAGAGTTCTTTTAACACCGATGGACACGGCGGATAAGAATATACCGGGGATTTATGACGAGCGAGCGAGCGAGTCGCGCAAAAAGCCTAGATTTTCGTCCGATATTTCTTCAACGCCTTATATATATATATATATCCCGCCATCGGTCGGTCGGTCGGTCGGTCTTAATTAACACACTCGCGTTATATATCCTCCCCTGGGCTGAATGGTTGAAACAAAGGATAGCGCCGCTTTGTTCCTCCCATCGACGGAGGCCCTTTCGCACGGTCGCACAGCCCGTAGGATAGGGCGTGTTCGTTCGCATAAGCGCTCCCTTCGGAACCAGTTTCACTTGTTTGTAAACACACGGGAGGATTTCCATTCACCCGGAGGAATTCCGCCTCAAGACCATCCTCTCTCTTTCTCTCCGCGCCTGCCCTCGGTCCATTTCATTACTTCTCAAATCGGGGAACTCGAATCGCCATTGTCGTCGTTGGCCAGAAAGTTCCGTCGCGAGTTCGCCAATACGAGTCGATTTCGCCGGGTCCTCTCTCTCTCTGCTTTTCCGCTTAAAAACAATCGAACGAGGAACGTCTCGGAAGAGCGAGGGCAAAACCTCTCTCCGACCTGCAAATTGACTCGTAGCGGCTTACAGGAAATCCGCCGGTCTTGTTCCTCCTCTCCTCCTCTCTCTCTCTCGCTCTTTCATCGCGCTAGCCTTCGGCCAAGCGAACGCGTCGTATCCGCCGGTCGCGCGCAAGGATATAATTTCATTTTCCGCTCTTTGAGCGCTTTGTTTTGCGGATTATTCACGCCTCCGTCGGTTCACGCTCCGAGATTCCGTCCCGAGGAGAGGCCTATTTCGCAGCCTTTCGCGTTGTAGCCACCGTTTGACTCTCGAAACGAAATCTCCCCAAACCGGTGGCGTAAAACGAAAGTGCAAATTACGTATCTTGGATCTGCGAACTTTGGAATTTTGCAATTTTCATAAAAAAAAAATATATAAAGCGAGTTGCTGCAAAATCGCATAAAAGAGTCGAAACTTAATTGTTGTGCAATAAAAATAGTATTTTTTGCATTTTAGTTAGTCAACAATCTCTTAATTTTTACATTCTAATTGAATGATGATTGATGTCACGCGTGCGTTAAAAATGATTAGAGAATATGGAATAATACAATGTATCAATGTTGCCCTCTCAGAAAGGATTTCTGATAATAATAAGACGAAAAATATTCTTGACACATTTAATTCGGTTTCATTCTAGATTAAAAAATTTTCCATTTAAGATTAAAATATTCTTTTTTTTAATAAAAAATATGATTATCGCTATATCGATCTTATTTTATGATATTTTATGATATTTTATGATAGACTGAAGTGTAATAGCATTAAATTTAGAAATCTTTTCTGTGGGTGTGGATATATTTTGAATGCAGATTATGGAAAATAATTATTCAAACAGTGTGTCATTTAAATATTTAAAATTTGATCTCGCGTGAGCATAATGAATATAAATACACGGGAAAAATATTGGAAATGCACTAACTGAAATTATTGATTGAAATAATAATTTAAAATACATTATCAGAAATACTATCTATAGAATTACACGTATAATCTGCAAATTTTTATTTACCATTTTAAATATTATCTCTTGTATTATTTTTAATATTTTAAATGCATTTTAAATGTTATGCATTAAAAGAGATTAGAAGAGTAATTAGAAGAGTAAAATAGAAAAATGAAATATATTTATTTCACAAGTAAAATTCTCATTTATTTAATGTTGCTAGTTTGCAAACTTAATTGGTCTAGATTTAAAGAAAAAAAATAAACGAAATAAATTTCTAGAAATAGTATTCCAATATTTTCGTACAATTTAAGGCATTTATTTTTTATTTGTAAAACGAATTAAATACCTCATATTATATATTTTGTATTATATATATTATATTTTATATTTTATATATTATATATAATATTTGTATATTTTAATTCACGTACAAATATAAATTATTCTTTCATATTAACCATTCATAATTTCCGGTAAAAAAAACAGCTTACACGTAAAAATTATTAATTTCCATTTTATGTGTCTGCCTCTGCCATTTACAATTTTAATTCAAAGATGGGAAAGAAAAAAAAATCGATGAGAGGTAGAAAATACGTTCTCTCAGGTGCGGATCGGGGATGGATTGCAAACAACGTTAGGCACAATCTGCTCGCGTTGAGTGACACAATTACGTTCCTCGGGCGCGAACGTCTCACGTAACCGCGTCGACGACGGTTCGCTGCCGGACGGGGCACCCTCTCCCCCGATCCTCCCTCGAATTGTAGCGTATACGCTACAATTTAAGTTACCCGAGTTCTCGCGCTTCCCGGGCAGCGGTTGCCGAGAGAAAACACAAAGGGGTGTCCATTTGCGATCTGATAATAATTGGAAAAGTTATCGTCGGGGATGGAGTTTTGCCCGCAACTAACATTTTCCCTCCGAAACTATTCCGGCCGATGTAAAATGGAGAAACTTTCGCATCAAGGAATAACTTCCGCCGCTTTTGAATGATATTACTTCTTTCCGTCCGCAAATTCCCAAGCAAGTGCCTCCTCCGTGGTTTCTCAGAGGGACTTAAGCGCGTCCAGTGATTTGTCTGGACTACTGAGGAGGAGAAAAGGAGGAGGGAGGAAAATATTTCATGTATATTATACCGAGGAGCGTACTTTCATAAAGGAAAACTTGTTGTTTGTTGAAATATAGAATATTCAATCCGTCGAAATGGCGGTTCCGCTCCGAAATCCGTATCTCCTGCGGCGTCGGTTACGAGCAACTTGAAGCGGGGTCGCTCTCTGAAAGACGGAGAGATGGTTTTTAGAGAATAGAACCACCGGACTCTCAGAGTGTTAAACGATAACAATCGCCAGGCGAATTTGCGTCGTGGAAAAAGATTGCGAGGCACTCGGATCGTCGACCCGATTCTTCCTGGAGTCGCATTAAGCTACGATCTACGATAAAGACTTCACGAGCGCGTTTGTAGGGTGGGATTTATGTCGGGTGGTAGCCTCTCGGAAATTCCAATCTTAACTTTAATGCCGAGTTCTTTAACGAATTTTCAGCCAATTTTTCTTTAAGGGATATTATGCGAGATGTCGCCGACCTTAATTATTCAGCGCTAAATATTTTCGTCATTAAAATTCTGAGTTAAATTAATTCATTTTTTGCACAAAAACACATTCGAAATAACATAAACGAAAAATAAGATTCTTAATTTACAGTAATTGAATTTACAGATTTAATTTGTGTAGAATCCTTCATTTTCACTCGATTAAACTGTATTATTGATATTTTTATTTTAGAGAGAAAAATCTCTATTTTTTATGCGCACAAGCGTACCCTGTATCATTATTTATATAACATAATTACAAATATAGACATACAACCGCACAAGCGCAATATATAAATAGCAGTTATCGAGAATCCTCTTATATAATCCTCTTATTATAAACGGAGGAAAGACTCAAGACTCGCAATGACGTATTTTGAGTTTGCCTCGGCGCACAAAAAAAATCTGATTATGAGTTTTCACGGTTTGCGACTAAAGTTGATCGAACTTTTGCGAGTCAGTGTCTTTTCTTTCAGTCGAAAACACGTGATCCTAAAAAGAGTAAGATACAAAAATGAAAATTATTCCATGAATTTGCCGAAATTACGACTATGTAACTTTTATCGTCGCGAACCAATAACATTCGACTGGCTGAGATTCACGCGAGGTCTGAAGGGATGAAATGCGAAAATTGAAAAACTTCGTCGACGATTATGTGATTGACCTCGAAGACAGATGTATGCCAACCGCAGAACTCTTATCGAGTACGAGAAATTCGCGGCGCATGCTTATGAAGCATTTTATAGAATTTTATAGAACGTTGAACTATCCTCGCGCGTTCTTCCCCCCCGATTCAGCGTCACTGTCGATCTTTCGATAAAAGGGAGGAGAAAAATTTTGATTAAAAAAAAATCCGATGAAAAAAAACCCCCCTTGCCACACACATTCGCTCTGAAACTATAATTCAATTACTTCACAATAAGAGAAAAAAAATTCGCAAAAGTCGTTACCGTTAGCTTTTCCGGATCCATTCAAGCCTGGAGGATACGGTCGGCGGTTACTTTCGAAGTCACCGCCGATTCTCGATATATTTGCGGGAATGGAAAATCGACAGATACGCCGGGGAGCTTATGCGCCGGGCTACAACGTACCGCGAGCGAATCCGACGCTTTCATTACCCGGGCAAATCGAATTTCGCGAGGATTGTGTTACTTTGCCGCCTCCGCGGCCCCGCTACTTCCATTTTGGTCAACTATCCGCGAATATAATGCAGGCATAGAGCAGAACCGAATGTACGCTTCGTTTATTGCTACTTGACGTCGGGTTGACAAGAAGGAAACGAGATTGCAGCGATGCGTGAACAATTGCCAAAAGAAGGGAAGAAACTCGAGTGGAGGTTGCATATTGTGAGTGAAATGACATTTGACAATTATGCTGCTTGTGTAAAGACATGGAATTTGCAAAACAATCTTTAAGGATGTTTTATATGTATTTTGTACAATTCCAGCAAAAAGTAGCTGAAAATCAATATTGACGGATATTTTATTTATTATTATTTTGTTTCATTATTTATTTTATTTTATTATTATTTTATTTATTTTATTTATTATTGTTTTATTTTGTTATTAACATTTTTTAAAATTAATAAATAGATCTGGAAATACTTTCACAGATATTTATAAATCTTCTTGTGCAAAAGTAGAAAGCAATTTTATTAATTACATTTCTTTTGTTGGAGTTGCTTCGTTAAGGATGTTTTGTATGTACAATCTCAGCAAAAAGCTGAAAATCGACGAATATATCCACTTTTGATGTACTTTGAGTAAGAAATTGTGTAAAATATTATAATTTGATCTTAGCTACACTGCAGAGATGTATTTTTTAATATTTATTGCGTTTTTACTGAAATATTCCGAATTTTGTTAATCGAAATGATTAACTTTTGGCAAAGAATTTCGCCTTGTGACAGATACATGGCTAACTTGATTGAATTATATTTAATATCTTTTTAACCAGTTAGTACTCGTATAATATTATTTGACCAAATATTTCCTCTGTATCTAAACTTTTGCAAATTTTCAACAAATTCTGAATATTATTTCCATGTGTTTTTGTCATTTGAATCGACGTGGTTGTACGTTTCCCATAAGAACACATGTTAATTCGGTGCAAATTAAAATCCTTACAATTTGTGAACGCTTTAGTGAATCGATTTCAAAATTGTACTGAAGATTCGAAACATATGTAAGGACATTCTGTACAATTTTCATTAAATTCTCAATATTTTGAAAATAGGTACAAAACATCCTTAAAGGAAGACCGAGGAATTCCCCGCAAACGTCACGTTTGTACCTTTGTTTCGCGTTGCATCGATGTTGAAATTCAACCTTGCGAACTCCATTAATCTTGTTTGGCGCGCACATATCCTCTGTTACGTGTATCTATCGTTAGCGAAACATTTCAACTTTAATAACGCGCGATACAAAAGAGTCGAAAGTTCGTGCTCAACAAGGGAAACGAAGAAGCTTCGTCGAGGGGATATTTTTTTTTTTTTTAAATACGCGCGTTAAATGATAGTCACGCCGATCGCGATCGGTAATCTGGATAGACCGCCAATCGCGGCCGCGGCGTGACGGGTTGACGCATCATTACGGAGATTGCAAAATCGCTATGAAATTCTCGGGACCGCGCACATCGGCGGAATTAACGATCGGCCAACGATTGCCGGGAACAGAGAGCCGACAGAGAGCCGGGGGATCCAATCAAACTTGGTATTCCGCGGCTGCGTAGGTCTTGTTGTGCCGCTGCCGTTACTACTGAGCCGCACATTTGGCCAGGAGTGATTTTTCGCAATCAATAACAGTGCCGTGTTTACACGCACACCGCCTTTCCACGCACTGTTCGCTTCTCGCTCGTCCTCGCCCTCCCCCTCCCCCTTACCGCCCCCGCCGCGCACGCGGGGGGCGTCCGATGGGTAATTACATTTGCACTAGGACGGCGCAAAGCTTTCAGAATTCTCCCCGAAACCGGAATTTCATCGATTTCTCCCCCGCGAGATCCGCCGGCGACGCGAAAAGTCCTTTGTCGCGCGCGAAGAAAAGCCTTTGAAAAGTCCGGGACATTTCCCGACGTTCCCGGCTTTTTATCCTCGATCATGCTCGCTGCGTTGAACGTTGACGTTATAATACCGAAAGCATTATAGTATCCTTGATGTATTATTACTTTCTCCATTGGTATTTTTCGGCGACAGGCAACAATCGTGCAGGATATTCGAAATTACCTTTCTTTAGCGATATTTCCTCACCGATCGGAAATTCCTTTAACGAGATTTGATCCGCCTGCGCTTTTTAATTTTTCAGTGTTGGATGTAATCCATTCTAAATTGAAACTTCGAAGTATAAAAAGAATTGAAATTTGGAAATTATCTTTTGTTAGAAGAAAATGTCCCTTTTAAATTTTAACTTGTTTTTAATCCGCGAGTAAGATTGGACAATGTATCCTTTTAATTTATTCCTTTTAATTTATTAAAATAGATTTCATCCAGATATTTATTATCCAGATCAATTATTCTCCGAAATCTCAAGTACGGATTTTCTCGCATCCTTTAAGGTTGACATAAGAATAATATATATAAAGCTAATATTATATTACTCCATTAAAAAAAAAAGATTATTTTTTATTAAAACATGCTCTCGTACTTTAATCCTTTTAATAATACTGGAAAATTGCACTGCAACGGATGGATCGCCTAGATTAACCCAGCCTCCGGACATGTACGAGTTTTAGGTCATGAACACATGTGGAGCCCCGCACGCGGACGGTAATTGTGATCTAGTCGACCAATCGGGACGGAATAAAGAGATGTTAAAGAGCACTTGTGCGGATGAAGCGGTACTCCAGGTAAATCTCCCGCGTCATTAATTCGGATCGATGAGCTCGCTTTCGTCGCTCGCCGGGCTGTTTATTCGGCGAATCGATCCCGAAGGGCCATGGACATCTCGATCGACGGGAAACAACATGATCCGTTAACGCAATAGGCAAACACAATTTTCCGCGAGAAAGCAAACTCTGGGAACGTCGAGACGGAATTTGTCGCGGTCAGCTCTCGATGTAATATCGTCGAAAAATGCGAGATCCGCGAGAAACCTCCCCTCTTCCGCCCCGAGTCAGTCTCTAACCGCGAACCGGTTCGATCTTCCTCCTCCCTTGCCTTTTCCACCGTCATTATCGAGGCCGTTCGAGCGTCGGATCGCTTAATCGCGAAATTGGTCGGCCCGACGCGAGCGGACAAAGCGGAAGCGAGGAGAATTCCGGGGGAGAGAGGTCGGAAAAACGCGGAAGAAAACAGTGGAATCGAAAATCGTCGGGGAGGCGCGCCGACAAACAAAAAGATCGTCGATTGTGCGTTGCCAAACGAGAGGAAAAATTTTCGCCGTAGCCAATAAGAGCAGCAGAAAAGACACGAGCTCGAGGCAGAGCAGACGAAAGCGGCACCATTGCCGGCCAATTCAACGGGAATCGATTGATCGGTTGTAGCAGATTGATTATAGAATAGAATGTAACTTGATGAATGTTATATCCAATTGATATCAACAGATTATAGTATAATTTATATTTAATTCTCTCTTGAATATAAATATTTTTGACATGAAAATATGACTGATATAATTTTTCGAAATCAACAAGTTAAAAGCTTCATATATTCGTTTGTTGAAGAGTCGCGTTAAAATGTAATATGTTTTCGTATAAATAATATATTTATTGTAACTCTCTCTTTCTGAAAAACAAAACTAATAAATTGGAAACAAATAATGTGTATTCGATAGCTCGAGATAATAGGCGCAGTCGATTAATTAAACGGGAAAGATAATCGTATTGAATTAATCGGAAAGAAGCGCTCCATGTAATCGAAATTTCATTATTTTGAAGTAATAAAATTAAAGAAGAGGAGAAGGCCTCGAGGCGAGGGAGAAAAAGATACGATCGGATGAAGCATAATCGATAATTTTCGCGATTGTTTAAGAGATAATGACATTTCGAAATCGATTTTACTTCCGAGAGTCGCTGCTCCTTCGTTTCTTTCATTTCCGACGCGATTCCCGCGGGATACAAGCCGTAAGGCCCGCACGGATTTGTCTCTAAGTGCATTAGGTTTCGATGATTTTCCCTCGGCAAGAATAGAGATCATTATTTCAGATATGAGAGCGACGGTATGCGCGGTTGAACGGCTTTATCCGCTCGCCGGAGAATATCCCAAGATGTCGAGATAGGGGATCTCGGGAGAATGCTGAGGAATAATTTATAGCACCGCGATGTTCCAATTTAGATAAATGCAATTTAATGATGAATTATCTTACGATCGTGAGCGACGAGAAATTGACGCGATTTCGCTGCAAAGTTTTAAACCGCCTAATCGATTCCGGCTCTCGATATAAAACACACGATTCGATTTTTCGTCTTCCAAGAGATATCCCGAATTTATTTCACGTTGAAAGGAGGTTCGAGCGATACTTTCGAGTGTTTACGTCCGACTTTACGTGAGCGATATACGGATGTAAAATTAATCGAAAATACACGTGAAATGGGACAATCGAACAAGAATGCTCGAAATGTGTAACTCGTCAATTTTTGATATAACTCGAGAGAGAGAGAGAGAGGGAAGGAGAGAGAGAGAGAGAGAGAGGGAGGGAGGGAGAGAGAGAGGGAGAGAGAGAGGGAGAGAGAGAGGGAGAGAGAGAGAGGGAGAGGGAGAGAGAGAGAGAGAGAGAGAGAGAGAGAGAGAGAGAGAGAGAGCTGCAGTTTTCCATTTTGCGCGGTGTTTATTGAATCGCAACGTGCTATTTTCTGATCGAGATTTGAAGAGTGTAATTCGGAAGGAAAATAAATATAGAAATCGCGCGAAACGACAAGCGGAGGGTGTAACTGTTGCCTCTCTGAAAATTTCGTTCTAATTTCGGTTACAGTCGCGTGTTTCGGGACTCGGTACATAAAACGCGTACTCGATACATAGCGTTCTGTACGCTACCATTTGTCATTTAAGCGGATACGGATGCTGGTTGAGCCGACCGAGCACACAATGGCGCATCTTTCTCGTGTAAACGGACAGCTTCGCGCTCGCACATGCATGCATTTTTCACACTCGTCCGCAGATAACATCCTCCACCGCAAGTTTTCGGCGATGAATGCGTTACGCGATGCGTAAAGTATATCGGGAATGCAAATAAACCAACACTTGAATTGCGCGACGGCGAAACACTACCCCCGGATTCCGTCAGATTTGATAATTAAACATGTTTCAAATAATTTTTGATTAAATAATCTCTGTTGTACAACTCGCACAATTAAAAGTGAATTAATTTTCATCTCAAATAATATTATAATTTCTCTCATCGCAGAAAAGAAAATATATATTTAATCATTTTGATATTAAAAGAAAAGCATCAACTAACTACATCGAATAACAGGATAACGTGTTTTCTT
The DNA here is from genome assembly GCF_003227725.1 of Camponotus floridanus. Classification (NCBI taxonomy): domain Eukaryota; kingdom Metazoa; phylum Arthropoda; class Insecta; order Hymenoptera; family Formicidae; genus Camponotus; species Camponotus floridanus. Next base: position 219,452 of record NW_020229243.1, read on the forward strand.
GAAGATCATGCACATAATATATCCACTAATAATAAATAAGGTTTTCCACGCAAGTATAAAATAATTAAAAATAATATTTATAGTAAATACTATTTTAATAAAATAATACGATATATCGTAATTAATATTTTAACAAAATAATATTTATAGTGGCAAGTCACGAATGACTTTGTATAAAACTCGCGCGCGAGAAAAGCTTTTATAAAGTACATGTGTAATACCTAAAAAAAAATATGATTAAAACCGCACATTTTTTTTGCAAGAGAGATCGAAATTAAAGTTTGTTGACAGATGAAGCTAGATTGCCGAGTTCAATCTGTCGGAGCAATCAGCCTTCCGTTTGATGGGAGTATTAACTCTACTTGTGTAACACGTACACCGCGCCCGCCATCATCATGCAGCAAAACAAACGTAACCCTATCCATATTCAAAGTATCGCTTACAGCCGGGACCCTCTGACCGCACAGTGTTATTAATACTTGTTCCGTTGAATAGATAAAGTCCATTAAGGGCGAATACGACGGCAGTCTGCGAGCCGAACGCGACGTCCATTAACAAAAGTGCTGCCTTACATGTGTAAGGACACCGGGGCACTGTTCCCGCCCCGAAGGCGAAAGACGAATGTTGAACGCACAAAAGCCGTCCTCTCGGCTCTCTCCGGCCACGGGACATTTTTAGAGAAAGAAACGTTAAAAGTGTGCGCACAATAGGTATCGTTGAACGCGGACTCTCGTACAAACGATTTTTAAATGCGTTACGAGGTTCGCGGACGGAGAGGGGGAAGAGGGGCGAGGGGGGGGGAGGGGGACAACACGCTATGTAGATTTCGGCTCTTCACAGTCGGACGAGGTTGCTCTTTGATGTCGAATGACGCGTAGAACGACGACCCTGCGCCAATTGTCCTCCCATGGGTGTTTCGATTCAATGTTTACGTCGATCCGGACGCGTTTCGAGCGCGCTCGCGCGCGCACGTACACGGAGACACGCTTTTCATGCTTGGCGAACAATTAGGTTTCCCGTTTAACTAGACGTCGAGTGCGCGGTTTTGATTAAAGATGTGGAATCGAGATGAAAAAGAAAAAGAAGCGCGTTCGCAATCATTCATTAACGACCGTATTCATAGATCTTCCTTGAGGAATAAGGAATCCTTATTCGCTAAAACGCGTTTCATAGACTTTCCTTTATCGAAGGAACCTTATTGGCTCCTCCCTTTTATCTCGAGCGAGGTTGCGAGCTTCCTTGAAGTGGCGATTGCAAACTTTTATTAGCAAAAGACGCGATAACAACCTATAAAGTGTCACTATTATTGCTGCTTCATGTGTTAAAAGGGATGACGAATTTTTAAATAACTCAGATGATGAACTTGTTAATGAAAATGCGGAAAATTATTAGTTTTTCTTCTGAGATTAATTGAGCAAGCAGCATCCAAGGAGCAGTATAATGAACATTTTCCGTATAATGAACATTTTTTTGATTCGCAATCCATAATTGCACTCATACATGACACTTTGAATTAGTTGAAGAAAAATTAGTTATGTAAAAAAAATGCTCTCTGAACATTGACATAATTGAAGTTAACATTATAAATTACCAAAAGTTCCTAGAGAATAAGCTCCTTCTGGAAGGAAACCTTAAGGTCTTATTATGAAATATTTTATCCTTGATAAAATAAGGAATCTTCTAATAAGGATTCCTCAATCCTTAAAATAAGGATCATCTATGAATACGGGTGTAAGTCTACTCTACATGTGATCTGTAATAAAAATAATATGATACACAACATGCATGGAATTATCGTTTATGTATATATTTTATATACAGGGTGGACCATTTTAATCTATAATGGAAAAAATCTCGGAATGTTGGTGAGATACAACAAAATGTTTTAGACAAAAGTTGTATGGTTTCAAGGGGGACATAAGATGGTGTCATTAGTTTGATCTTGAAGAGCCACCTGAAGGACACGCGAAGGTCAGCTCCAACTTTTTAAATGGGACACCCTATATGCTTTTGCATATTCTTGTAGCTCATCTCAAGAGCTTTCCAAAACACTATAATTAAGTTAGTTTTCATTAAGTACTTTCCAAGTTATGAGGCTTGAAATCATTTTTTAATTTTACATAAACCGTAAAATATCTTGTAAACCATTCATTTTTCGATTATCTTACCTTCATACTTTTATGTACAAAATAATGAGAGGAATCAATTGGTGTAAAGAAAACACATAGTTGTTTCTAAGAAAAAATATGTAATTTGCAATTAACAATTCCATATTTTTTCTTAAAAACAACTGTATGTTTTCTTTACACCAATTGATTCCTCTCATTATTTTGTACATAAAAGTATTAAGGTAAGATAATCGAAAAATGAATATTTTACAAGATATTTTACGGTTTATGTAAAATTAAAAAATGATTTCAAGCCTCATAACTTGGAAAGTACTTAATGAAAACTAACTTAATTATAGTGTTTTGGAAAGCTCTTGAGATGAGCTACAAGAATATGCAAAAGCATATAGGGTGTCCCATTTAAAAAGTTGGAGCTGACCTTCGCGTGTCCTTCAGGTGGCTCTTCAAGATCAAACTAATGACACCATCTTATGTCCCCCTTGAAACCATACAACTTTTGTCTAAAACATTTTGTTGTATCTCACCAACATTCCGAGATATTTTCCATTATAGATTAAAATGGTCCACCCTGTATATCAAAATATATATGACATGTTTAAAAGATAAATAGAATTCCATCCTGAATTCTGTCGAAAATTGGAGATAGTGCAAAGTAAAATTTATGGATTTCAGAAAAGAAGCATCGATTATATTAAATGTGTTTTCTCTCAAATTTTTTCCAACGAAATTGTTTACATGTAAAATTCATGTTTTACACTAAATTCTTATTCTAGGAATAATAAATAAAATTTTACAAGTGTGTTATATGTGTATAAAATTTATAGCACAGCTTTATAAATCACTAAAAATGATACTATAAACCCGGAGAAAAACTATTCTTAGGGTTAAAAAATTGATATCAAAATATAAATATAAAAATAGAACTATTATAATAGAGAATCGAGTAAAAGAAAATTAAAAAAAGAGTATAATAATAATTATAGAAGAATATATCGAAGTACTTTTGTGCTCTTTCCATCGGCAATTTCTCTTGAAACCGAGCGACTCGGAATGTCCGTGCGCATGGTTTTTCTCGCATTTTTCCGCGACTAGTTTCCATTAATGAAGGTACAACGAGATACACATCGCTGGCTTAGACCGCGCAGTTTAGAGTCGTGCGTTCCGGATCGCCGTTCCCTTCTTACAATCGTTAAAGTCGCCGCGTGCGTTCCACGAAGGCAATTTTGCGCTAACGAGCTTGCAATCAGGCCCTTTCCTCGGCGGATCAGCTCGTCGATCGCGATGCGATCACGATGGCGTTTCGATTTTCATTTATTTTCGCGCACAGCGAGCTGTCAAACTCGCGGCGTGGCCGTTCGCCTAATTTTCGACACGCATCGCGGGATATGAAGTATATGCGCGCGGTGACCGACGTGCTCTCTTTGCTGAAGTTCTATTAATCATCCGTTAATGAGTTGTACATTATTTATTAACCGTCCCTTAACGCGACAGGATGCGATGAAACCCGAATGCGAATAGGATAACAGGTACAGTGATTGATCAGCGTGTAATAATCGACCGTAACGTTGCGCAATATATCAAAATCTGATATATATCGATTATAATTGTTTTCAAAGCAAACTTCGAAAGTTAATTAACTTTATAATTAGCACGTACAAGCTCATTTTTATCATTTCTCACTAGTTGTTTACTTCGTATGCAAAAGCACGCGAAAAAAAAAAAAAAGAAACAAGAATGATGTTGAATAACATGTTTAAAAGCGCGCGCAGCCTGTTAAATAACATCTTTAATAGGAGCCTTTTATAATTTACTCATATATCAATCTATGCGTATAAAACATGTTGTATATATTTATAACAAAAGATTATGCATCAAGTTAAGAAACTGTAAATAGCTTTATATTTGCCGTTTTTAAATTCGCTAACCAATAAAAGATTTTAACAGCCGTTACATTTCATAGAGAACTTTGCCAATCTGGAAAATCTAAAGATTCTTTCGAAACTTGGCACATTTGTAGAATAATGTAATGCGATTGTTCGCTGATGCGGAAAATGATATCAAGTTATCATACTCTCCCGAGTAAGCTAAAGTTAACAGAATTCAAAAAAGGAAGAAAATTCATCAATTCGATCTCCCCCAATTTATATGCGGTCTCTCCGATAAACTCATTATTGCACAATTACCACATTTCAATAATTAAATTGCGATCATCGGGAAAATACGATAATGGGTCGAGCGACTTGACAGAAATATAGCGGATTTCACGAGAACAGAGAGAGGCTAAATGTCGCGTTTACGACGGGAATTTGGAATGCATCGTCGATTTATGCAGATTTCCATGCGAATCACGCCATACGACCCGTGTAAAAGCTCCTTCGATATCGCGAGCATACGCGCGGATTTGTCGGCCCGATCAGCCCCTCTCGCGGTCAACGCGTATTCGATCCCGTTGAGGAAACGCACCGATATCGCATATAATATCTGGCGATGCGGCGGCAATATAAAGTTGACATTTTCGCATGCAACCCCATGGAAATAGCGGGATAAAGTTGATTCTTTCGTAAACACCGCCCGCGCGCGAGGATCGACGATATAAAATTCGCATTCGTTCGCGACACCAACCTGTGTACGCGAGCGAGAATTGAAAAATATTTCTCTCTCTTTTCTGCCTTTCGCATCGGATGCGCGAGGGAGAGAGAGGGGAAGAGCGATGGAGAGTAATAATAAGCGCGTTCTCTCTTTGCGTCGCGCCATTTTCTCGTTTCTAACGCGATGTGCGCGACGTGAAAATTTTGCAAAACCGCCGGCTCGAGCTTTCAAACAGCACGAGCAAGCGACATTCGAGCGACATTTGTATCTTATTGTCTCGGCTTTTGAAAATGAGAAAATAAATAACACACGTGAAAAAAATAAATAAACGACAATCTTAAATTATTTTATGAATATTTTGACAAGAAGGAGAATCCCCGGTCTTCATTTATTAAACTAAATTTCGAGCGATATCTCGAGAGAAACGAGACAATAAATGTCCATTCAAAAGTCAAATTAAATGATATAAAGTTTTCAATGCTGTTAATTTCGTTTCATTATTTGCAGACGTATGTTATGCATATTAGCGAATCCCAAAACTAGTTAATAATAAACATCATGTCAGAGCTACACACGGGATTATAAACTATTTACAACGTAACGGCAAACTGTAATATACCGCATGATATCGCGCGCGGAATTGGATATACATTCCTGCGGCAGTGTACACACACACACACATACACACGTATATGCTGCGACTGAAAATTAAATCTCGGATAAACACGGACGTTACGGGAGAAACGCGGAGCTTGTTTCCCGCGTCCTGATCCTGGGCGGCCGGTGATCCTGATACGGATTGAGCTATCCCAAGCCTGACAAGATGTAAGAGTCATTTCGTGCAAACGAGCCCGGGATTTGTCGAGGGGCAAGTGACGTAGCTCCACGTCCCATACGTCGTCGTCGTCGACAGGAAGCGGAATGGATGGTGCGGTTCTTTCGCATTTTCCTCGTTTCTATTTTCCGCGACTGCGGAAAAAGAAAGGGCGGAAAAAGGGGGGGAGAAAAAAGCCTCCTCCCTCTCTGCGAAACACTGCGAAATTATGTATCAAGTCGAAAGAACGTAATCTACGGCGTTTGCTCCTCCTTTCTCGCCGTCGGCTATATTTTTCCTCTGTGCTTTTTAACTTTTTGCACTTATGCACACACGGAGGCACGCGCCAATCTCTAATTCTTCCGTACGACTATATGATAATTTACCCCGCTTTTTTTCCTCACGCGCTCGTTCTTTTATTCACGGATTTTCCCAGACTTCTCCTTCATTCTGAATTCTACGATTTCAGAGAAAACACTGCGTCAAAGGATCTACATTGTAACGTTGTGTATGTCATTCTCGGTCCGTTGTGTTTCGAAAGCGACGCGATATAAAGGCGTTCAATATTTTACAACGTTTTACTGGATTCACTCGGGCTCTCGTGCGAGAGATTACGATATTTGTAAATTTCTCCTCGAAATAATGCCAAAAGTTACATAAGAATTGTATACGCATTTGTGTTCACATTTTCACGCAGAAGTAACATGCATGTGTATGATTGTAATCAAATTGTAATCTCGATCCACCCAAGCTCTCTCGATTTTCTTTTTTCTCATATTATACAGAGTGTCCCAGTTCCGTCATCTTTCAAAGACAGATTCCTGGGATCATCTGAAGACGGTTTTTTCCTCAATGAAAATCGAGGCACTAATAATTTTCGAATTATAAGTAATTGGAAATAAATTTTTCATAAACTTAAGCTTTGTAGAAAAATATTAACAAAACCACATTCTTTGATTAATTTTAAATAGAGTTTACTTTAGTTGAGTTTTAATTTAAGATTTAATTGCAAAGATATATGATGACAAAAATCGGGAACATGTAAAAAATGATGGCCTTCATTGACATTTTCGCTGAGGAAAAATCGTCTTCAAATGATCCCAGGAATCTGTCTTTAAAAGATGACGGAAGATAACTGGGACACCCTGTATAATGCAAAAATAAAAATGTAATAATAATAAGTTGATACCTTTTTTCATCATCTTCAAAATGACATTCTCTGGAAACGTGTTTGCTTGACTTTATAAAAAATCCGAAATATTTTTAAGAAATTATTCTTTGAAAATAAAATTCGATAAACATTCATGGTTTTCATCGTTTGACATGGATATTGATTGAAGAAAAAGTTTACACTCTACACAAAGTGTGTACTTTATGGAACCTTTTTAATTATCTCTTTTTAACACCTCATCTTTTAGATTCACATGTGGGTGACATCCATGCCTATTTCTGGCAGATCAGCGGCACAGATGTTTGACAGTAGAGTAGAATTTCATTACGAGACTTTAATAAAGTTAAAGTCAAAGTCATAATCTAAAATTGTCGACATAATCATAATTAAATAATCGAAAAAAGAAATTTGTTTCTAAATATTTTACGCGTTAAAAATGTTTGCTCTGGCGTCACATTTATGTAACATAATCAATAAATTCTTTAATAATAGAATAAGCTTTTTCATATATAATTAAAAATGTAAGAAGAAAAATATTGCGTGCTTTTAAAAAATAGATGCGTTTAAAAAAATGCGAGACATAAACGTGTTAATCACGTGTTTATAAGGGTTGATGACGAAATCAAGAATCACGGCAGGCCGGAGGAGATCTCCAAGAATTTCTCGCCAACTGATTTAAAGTGATGCCTGCAGTTAAGTGCCGCGCTCGATAAATTTTTTTTCAAGCGCCCTTTACTTTCTCCTCTTCCGTAGCTTTGTTCTTGCCTGCCACCTAACCCTCCCTCCAACTTGCTTCAACTCCACCGAATAAAGCTTTGGATCTACCCCTGAAAACTGTTACTAGATTTTCCGCTTCACTTGACGCGGCTGCCTCTCTCTCTCTCTCTCTCTCTCTCTTTCTCTCTCTCTCTCTCTCTCTCTCTCTCTCGCCTGCTCACTCCACTCCCGTTTTTCTCTCTTTCTCCCTGTCAAATTAACATAGTTGGCGCAGTAGAATTTAAAGAGTGATCAGGGTTAGACTCCTCCCCTCCTTTCTCGCCCATCATTCGACCGCGAATTTTGGGTTTTCCTGCGAATTCAGCGAATGTACGCCGGTGGCGGCGAGATTCGCGAGGAGTTTTTGCGGGATTAGCTGGATAATTGGAGGGCGACCGATGCTCGCGACAAGTCTGAACAAAAACAATATTCGTCGCGTTTAATTCCTCCTTAATGGCAGTCTCGGAATCTCTTCCCGGGAACGTCCGCGTCCTGACATTTTTCCGCGATTCCGAGAAAGGGTTTCGGGGACGAATAACGTAATTCGTAATGGCCCAAGTTGAATTGAGGCTTACAAAGTAATCAGAAACTTGGAGTCTCGGTTCGCTTAGCGCTTTTCCAGCATTCTCTCTTTTCTCCTTTTTTTTACGAGATCTACTTTTCGCCAATCGCGCCAATATCTACCATCGAGGCCCGTGCGTTTCTCCCGAAGCGCTCCTGAAATTTGACTAGTCCGACCTGGGCTTAATTCGCTCGCCCATACGATAATCAACATCCTGAGATCGTTCGATTAAACGTCGCTCGATTAAACACAATGGATGCTGGCACCTCTCGCTATCGAACCGTCCCAGATTCGATAAGTAAGACGATATCATCGCGTCGTCTCGACTATACCGAGGGAGCCGGAAGAGAAAAAGACGTATGTCACGACTTCCGTTATCGCGGCCACATCATCGCGCACAATTGCATTTCGACAACTACTTGGAAAGTACGCTTACGCGACGGTCCCTTAACGCACGTACGCTCGTATAAACTTATGTACGTTCGCGATCGCCAACACGTACACAAACGCGCGCGCACACACGTACGTATACTCGGCCAGCATTATGCAAAAGTTCGGAAAGTAACTTCCGACTCACGTATGAAAAGTTTTCGCGGTGCGCCATTCTCTCTATTTTAAGCTCGAGGAAATAATTACTGCGCCAACGGTAAATGGAAATTGGTTGCCCGAGAATGTAGCAACATGTTCATCGCAATCGAGAAATTTGAGAAACACGCGTTGATTCTTGATTGAGATGTTCTGTCCAAAAAAAAATCTCGATTTTTAGCGGAGAAGAATACACAAAGACTAATAAAAGGTAAAATAATGTTTTCTTTCTGTACGATATTATGTGTAAAAACTGAAAAATATAACATACAATTCATTCGTTAAAAGCAAAACACGTGATATAATATCACTCTTCTTGACAAAAGAAAGACGATTATATAATACGCTTCTTTTCAGCTTGCATCAATATGTGGAATGATTGGCATCGAAAAGACTCCGTATTTTGATAGCTCGAATGTTTAGGAAATAGTTTAGTGAATAATTTTATATAATTTATATTTTTCATTAGATATCAATTTTCTATCAAATTTATCTTTAAAGTAAGAAGAAAGATGACACTTATTCTAAATATTTTAAATTATATAATTATTAATATGATGTGAATAAAAAATAATGTTTCTAAAATAATATGATGTGTTTATTAATACACAATTATACTTTTATGCGTCGAAACATTTCTTCTTTTATTTCTGGAATTTATTAAATAATATACACCATTTATTAAATAACATACGATATTCAGAAATATATGGTATGCATTTTTTAAAATTTTAATAATTAAAAAGAAATAATTAATATCACTAATAATTTAACCAATAATAATTATATGCACATTGAAAGTAATGATGTTTATATTATTTATATATATATTATTTATATACATATATATATAAATAATATATATATATATATAATTATATAATTTAAATAATATTATTTATATTATATATATATATGTATATATATATATATATATATATATATATATATAATTAATATTTTATACGCTGAAATCAAATTTAAATAATTTAAAATATATATATATATTTTTTTTTTAAATTATTTAAATTATAATCTATGTATCGGAATTATTTAATATTTTCTTTTAATATTTGATATTTAATATTTTTTTACAGGAAATATTTGTTATGTTGCATGATAAATGTTTTACAATCATAATGGTTGGCTCGAAAACGAGTATAAGAGAGAGAAAGAGTAAATATAACTTTCCACATCCCACAATAAATATCGCATACACCAATAAACAACGTTTAAACGAATATTTCTTGGTCTCTGATTTTTGTACTTTATTTGTAATCACTCATATAATGTCGAAATGGTTCTTTACATCTCTCGTAAAATGTTTCTTTTATACCTTTCTTATTATCTGTCCCTATAAGCGAGGGAAAAGAGAAGAAAAGGGAGCAATATTACGTTTTATTCGCGACAAACTTACCCCGCGGCTCGATTCTCGATTCCTAAAATGAGAGATTCTTAAAGTAAATCAGAGAATAATCGTTCACTTTCTTCCTTTCAACCTCGAAATAGGTACAAACAATCAAAATGCCAAACGAGCGTAATGACATTAGAAGAAATGAATGATACTTTTCCGGGGGGGAAACGGATATTTTTTTTTTCGCCCCAGAAGTCGTGAAAGGGAAATCGTTTATTTCGACGTATTGGAAAGTTGGGGAAGGGACGCGGCATTCCGGACCGTCCCGCTATTTTATTGTGTCTGGGCCCTCTGGGCACGTTATTTTTCGCTTCCGCTCGCGATACGCGAGCCGGAGAGCCCAGCTCGTTTCCGAAATTGTCCGACGAGCCATTCCGAGGAAGAAGTCCACCGCGCGATGTCAAAAACGAGATTGCTCTTCGTCCGCGGGACGGGGCGCGTAAACAGACGCGGGTCCTCGCATTCGGGAGCAACTTTCTCTTCGACGAGGGTCACAAATCACGCGCGATGCAACCGGTCGTACATTTCTCCCGCGACAATGGGTGCCCCGGCAGCGGGACAGACAGGGAGAAAGGGAGATAGAGCAGATAATAGGCGGCAGATAACACAGCGGATGGGAAGCCGAAATGACGGAACAGTCGCAGTTTATCCCTCTCTGACGTGGCTCATAAAACCGTCGGTCCCGCGATATTTTACCGCAATATCGCGCGCGGCCGCCCGCCGTTATCGAGACCGTCCGCGGAAATAAGACAGAGGAGGGGGGCCGGGGGGGGACGGAGGGAGGGGGGCGGGTAACCGGGCGGAAATATACGGCCATTCGGAAATGGATCGAGATGGATTCGGCGGAGTCGCGAGGTGCAGGCTTCCCCCTGCCTCCCTGCAAGTTGTAGCCGCCGAACTTAACGACTCCTCCTGTCACGATTGGGAACAGGAGGGAAGGAAGAGGACGACCTTGGCGGAAGGACCGAGGGGAGAAGTTGGATCGCGGCGGAGCGCAAACGGTTAATGTACGATCGAAGGAGGAAGGAACGTTTGCAGCAATCCGGAACGACCGGGGGGGTTTATTCCAAGTTGAACGATAGCGCCAGGAATAAGTACTGTTCGCCGAGACAGCTCTCCATTGGATACGGGAATTGGATGCTGGAATAAGGGAGAGCAAGAGACAGAAAGAGAGAGAGAGAGAGAGGAGGAAGGGAGACGCCGGCAATCGATGGTGCTCTCAAACAATTCTTCACCGTGTATTGACCGTGGGTAAATCAATCAGGGACAGTCGTTTTGACCTTTACGATCAGATTCCGCTTGGTGCAATAGCGAGAGAGAGAGCTGGAGAGATATATAGAGAGACAAATAAAAGATGAAGCCGGAGAGGGAAAGAGAGCCGCTGGAAAAGGGGAGCGAAAAACACATCGAGAGAGTTAAAGAACGAAAGGGGGGGGACGCGGAGGGGAAAGATCGAGACGGAAAGGGGACTTCTGACGTTGTTTGTCCAATTGCAATTACGCCATTCAGGACTTTGTTACGCCCGAGGCGGAGAGCATTTCGCGAAAATCTTTTAAGTGCATCGCGCGGATCAGGTCGCTCGAGATTGCGACATACGGCTTTCTTCCGATCGGACCTTGCGTTTCCGACTTTATTTCGCTGCTGTTTGTATATCTCGTGTTCAAATAGAATAATATTATAATAATATATTTGTTGACAGATTACTCCGGAAGAAACTCAAACGCGTATTTAAACTAGAGATATAAGATAAATATATAAATAAATAAATAAATTTCAGATAAATTCAGATAAATAAAATATATAAATAAATAAAGATAAATAACTATTCGGATAAATTCAGATAAATGAAATCTATAAAATATGAATTAAAAAATTGAAATTATTTCTTTTGTATCGCGTATTAAATTATTATATGCGAACATCTTTCATGAATTATTTGAGTCAAAACAAACAGTATTAGATACAGTATCTTTTTTTAATATATACTATACTTATACAATCTTTATTTATTTTTTATTTATATAAATGCCGCCATTTCATAAATTTCTCCGGGTTTTTATATAAATTTAAACTTATGTCAAACGGAAAAAAATCAAATCTGGAAAGGGATTAATTATTTATAAACTAGATATTTTTCTTTATATTGTCTGAACGCGTGGCTATCTAATTAATCAAACACAAGTTATAAATAAAATCCATATTTCAGTTGTTTTAGTTCAAAATAATTTTAAAGTACGTTAAATTGAGATATACTGTTTGCGAAACGCTTGTAAATTTACATTTAATATGTTTCTTTTTATTTAATATATCTGCAAAATTAGAGTTCTTTGGTTATTCGAACAAGTCTGAGAAAAAAACTTGTAAAATAAAAATAATACCACGATGGAGTAAATGTACTAGCTGCATACATCGGTGCACTTGCTTTCGCTTTATCACATTCTAAACTACGGCGGAAAGGAAACAAAAAAGGGGTCAGAGTTGAACATTATTCTAGTCTAAGTTCAGCGCCGCAATTTATGACTTTCCAAAAGCGAAATCGATTTTTCCATCAGACATTAGTATCGGAGCCAGTTTTTATCGGCGCTCCCAGTTCCGGTAATTTTATTACATCATTGCGCGACACACTTTTACGAGGTAGTATCATGCCACCGCAGACTAACGAGAGGGAGGAGAATATTATCGCGGAAAAATTCTCGCGCAAATTACATCGTAATCCGTCTCAAAGAGGCATAAAACTAGAAAACGCGCGTTTGAAAACTATCACCTTTTCATGTCGCGAAAATAAATGGACCCCAGCGGATGCCACGTGTCTGCATCTGCAGATGCAGACACGTGGCATCCGCTGGGGTAATCGTTTGATTGTAACAAGATGTATATGATTGAAGGCATTTTGGTTAAATCAAACAAGAATTTCTAGTTATCATGATAAGACTCGATTTTTTATAACTAAAACATTTAATAGATTTTACTATAAGGATTTGGTTAGTATTTTCTGATTGAATCTATAAAATTTCTTGTTACATTAATTTCTTTGCTTGCTTCTTAACTTAACTCGTATTCAATATTTGTCATGAAATGTATATAAAGAACTAGTATTAACATTAAATCCAAAGTATATTTTTTTTCTCTTACGAGGAGTAGTGCCAGAAATAGGACGGTAGCTCTCTGATTGTGTATGTTTGAGTTGCATCCTCTTCTTGCATCACTGTTTATCAGTTTAATTTCTAACAAGCTGAATTTAAAATAATTTATTCAATAACCCGGATTGAATTTATCCAATAATCTTGTTGGAATTCAGAATATTAAACAGACTTTTGAGATTAGATAGAAAAAATTTTAAACGACTTGGCGCTGGCAGGTTTAGTATTATTAACCAGAAAATTTGGTAAATTTAACAGGAAGAAATTAATCAGATTCATCTGGTAATTCCTACAAGAATTCTGGTTCCATTTTTCAACAGATATACTGGTTAAATCTACCAGAATTCTAATTATTGCAATCAGATTTTTTTCTCAGTGCACTTTATCAGTTTAATTTCTAACAAACTGAATTTAAAATAATTTATTCAATAATGTGGATTGAATTGATCCAATATTCTTGTTGGAATTCAGAATATTAAACAGACTTTAGGGATTAGATGGAAAAAATTTTAGACGACTTGATGCTGGTGAGTTTAGTATTATTAACTAGAAAATTTGGTAGGAAGAAATTAATCAGATTCATCTGGTAATTCCTACAAGAATTCTAGTTCGTCCATTTTTCAAAACATACTGGTTGAATCTACCAGAATTCTAATTAATGCAACCAGATTTTTTTCTCAGTGCACTATTTATCAGTTTAATTTCTAACAAATTGAATTTAAAATAATTTATTCAATAATCCGGATTGAATTTATCCAATAATCTTGTTGGAATTTAGAATGTTAAACAGACTTTTGAGATTAGATGGAAAAAATTTTAGACGACTTGGCGCTGGCGAGTTTAGTATTATTAACCAGAAAATTTGGTAAATTTAACAGGAAGGAATTAATCAGATTCATCTGGTAATTCCTACAAGAATTCTGGTTCCATTTTTCAACAGACATACTGGTTGAATCTACCAGAATTCTAATTATTGCAATCAGATTGTTTCTCAGTGCACTTTATCAGTTTAATTTCTAACAAACTGAATTTAAAATAATTTGTTCAATAATCCGGATTGAATTGATCCAATAATCTTGTTGGAATTCAGAATATTAAACAGACTTTAGGGATTAGATGGAAAAAATTTTAGACGACTTGATGCTGGCGATTTTAGTATTATTAACCAGAACATTTGGTAAATTTAACAGGAAGGAATTAATCAGATTCATCTGGTAATTCCTACAAGAATTCTGGTTCCATTTTTCAACAGACATACTGGTTGAATCTACCAGAATTCTAATTAATGCAACCAGATTTTTTCTCAGTGCACTGTTTATCAGTTTAATTTCTAACAAATTGAATTTAAAATAATTTATTCAATAATCCGGATTGAATTTATCCAATAATCTTGTTGGAATTCAGAATATTAAACAGACTTTAGGGATTAGATGGAAAAAATTTTAGACGACTTGGCGCTGGCGAGTTTAGTATTATTAACCAGAACATTTGGTAAATTTAATAGAAAGAAATTAATTATATTCATCTGGTAATTTCTACAAGAATTCTGGTTCGTCCATTTTCCAACAGACATACTGGTTGAATTTACCAGAATTCTAATTAATGCAACCAGATTTTTTTCTCAGTATAGAGATTAGATTGCCGAAGGTTCTTGGACGATTGATCCCCGGGTCTTCTCACGCCCGAGAACGGGGTCCGCGCGTGCCGACACGACGGGAAAGTTAACCGGGTCGCAGTTTCTTCGGGAATGTTGAAGCACGACGCGAAAGAGGCTGGAACGAGGAGGAGAGGAGGAGGAGGTCGTAAAATACCCGGCCGAGAGCAGCAGGTGTTCGCGCTGCCGTGGTTCCCTCTCTCAAAAGGGAACGCGTACACACAGCTTGCCCGGCAATTTCTTTCGACCCCCGAAAATGATTGGTCGCACCTTGCATCGGTTATGCAGTTTTTACCACGCGGATACACGTTCCGGGCTCCCGGGCCCGGGTCCGCGCAGAAGCTAATAATTTTGTGATCCGGATCGAGGGGCCCGAGCGAAAGGGGGAGAGGAGATCGCTTCGTGGAAGGGAGTGCGTGTTTGCGGCGCGAAACTCGCATACGAGAGCTCCATTAGAAAGCCGTCTCCTTCTGCCGAGGATGAAAGAGAGAGAGAAGGTAATAATAGCAACGAGGAGAGAAACTTACTTTTTAACAGGGAGATGATAATGAGCGGTTACGAGTCTCTCGATCGTGGCGGTCGGTAATTACGTTCGCGCCGTTTGCCCGAAAATTAACATCCAGGCATTTTTTTAGATTACGCGCGCTTTTGCGCCTCGTTGCCTTAACATTGTCAAGAGATGCAAGTTAACGCTGCTTTCTCTCTCTCTCTCTCCTTCTGATCTCGGCGCTGACGCTCCTCTCGCGCATAATCTTGTCTGCTCGCCGTCACAATGTTCAATGCGCGTAAAGAAAGATGATTAAAAGTCAATCTTCCCAACGCGCAAACGATTAATCCCAAAGAGTATCTCAATTTACGTAGAAATTGCAATTTTAAGTTACTTTGTGCGAAGGCTATAACTTAAAAAAAAAATGACATTTTATAAAACATCTTTTAATATCGATATCAATTATCATTTTAGAATTTTTAATCGGTATAAATATTAGGACCGATATAATTGTTCGGTGATATTAAGCAAGGAAATTATTACAAATAATAATTTATCGCAAAAATACATTTCTCTAAAAATTGATGAAAAAAAAAAATCAAATCATTCAATACATCTATTGATAGTTTCCAATATATTGATAAAAGAGCAAACTCCTCCGCGAGGGAAGAATCGATATAAAAGTATCAATTTCTCCAGAGGAAGATATATCAAGATATATAAAATATTAATATACGATATTCTCTCGAGCTCCGTCAACCGCTTAAAATCTTCGAGACGAAGAAACGCATGGGGTTTATTGGATCCCGAGTGGAACGCGCCGGATGCGGGATTAATAAAGTCGTGACGGGCGGCGGATTTAATGGAATCGCGATGATGCCAATTAGAGGCGAGCCACGTGGCGCAAAACAGACGCGCGCGATTCATCACGGGGCCCTGCATGTTTTATGCCACCGAGTGTCGGGCAACACACAAAGTGTTAAATCATCGGCTGCCCTGCCCTGCCCTGCCCTGCCCCGCTCGTCCCCCTAGCAAATCGTCATTGTTTTACGCATGTACCTGCGTTGTGTTCTGCCTGGCAGGTGTGCGTTTCCGAGCGAAACGTTACCGGTGTGAAACGCGAACGGGCGATTCTGCCGCGAATTATCGGACGCCCGACGACGATTCGCGCGGGAAAACCGGGCTGGAGAGCAGAAATTTCCCAAATGGATCGAGAAACGGTTTAGACCCCTCGATATGTATACTCGTCGTGCATCATTGAAACGCTATCGCGCAAAATTGATTCGGTATTCGATATGATTTCTGCTCCGTCGTCATTTAAGTAAACGTCGTCTCCGAATCGAAACTCGCGGACGGAATTATTTCCCCGCGGAGTCCAGGAAACAATAGAGATGGAGTTTACTTTCAATTTCCTCGCATATCTAAATACGATGGAAAACAAGCTAGATTGAAAATAATAATGACAAGAATAATTTCTTTTTTTGCAACTTTGTTGGACGTAATTTTCAATGCGATTTTAGCTTCGGAAATGCTTAGACCGTATTATGTATTACAATTTGTAATTTAATAAAAACCACTCCAGATTTTAAGATACTAATGGAAATTTATTGCACAGAAGAAAAGGATATTCTTGTTTTGAAAATTATATTTAGATTATATTGCGTTAATTAAAGAAAAATATAATTGCTTAAATAATTGCTTACTTGAATGAAGCCATTTTATACAGTTCAATCAAGAAAAATATATTCTTACGATTTAATTTTCTTGAATAGAAAAGAAACCATGTTGGATAGAAAGTAACATTTTTAAATCAAAGATTATAATCTTCTTAAAGCAGAATTAAATAATTATATATTCTTCAGGTGACAATTACAATATTAAAATAAGACTATAATATTATTGAATTGTGAAATATGATATGAATTGTGAATATTGAAAAAATTTAAAATTATTAAATTCTTCTAAGAAGATTATAAATTATTGCGTATATACGAAACAATGAACGCGTTAGTTTAAGTATATAAATTTTGATTTGACCCTTATTTTTTTCTGCGTGCAATCGCTAAATTTCACTTTGAGATCTTTTCTTCAAAAATCAGGAATGAATATCGCAAGAGAATCCAATTTGTTTCTACTCTCGTCGTACGCATATATTTCGTTTATTGAAGAAGAAGAAGACCCTCCCTGTCTGGCTCAAGGTCCGTATCTGGAGATTTAGTCCTGCCCCTTATTGCTCCGAGGGTGATGGACCGCCGGTAAATAAATTTTCCATCGATACCGAATCGGTGGAAGAAAAAACGACCACCATCTCGTCGTCGAAAGAGATACGACATAGATACAGTATATGCTGCTATCTTTTCGCAGAAATTTACGACGACTATTTTAAATTCATAAAGATATTTGTATTCTCGGTCGTCGCATAATCATGTATTTTCGGACGTTCTGCGACGCGCCTCGGAATTTCTCGAGTCGCGAATGCGCATCTGCAGTCGAAACGCTAACGGCAGATTCACGTGGGAATCAACGGGACGAAGTCATATGTTTGCAAATGTATTGAACGAGCTCTCAACGTGCTGCACAATTCTATGCGTAAAATATAACACGGTGATATAACGCTAAATGTCAGAAGCATACGTTCGAGAAATTTGGAGAATTTACCGACTCGAGGATGACTTGGCGATGTTTGTACGATGCAATCGTGCATTAATTGATAATTTGATTTGATAAAATGTCTATTAACGAGGATTTACTTTAAAATGATTAAATTATTAAAACTTTAAGAGGATTACCCCTCCTGAATATCTTGAAATTTGTAAAATAATTCTTAAATGTCTAATGCACGCATAAGAGAAGTTGTGACAAAAAATTACCTCTTGTAAAATCACATTTCCTGATTTTATATATCTTTTTCTCGGGAACAGAGATTCGATTCTTATAAATTTTTTTAATCTATTCGAAACTAAATAAACTATAATTCTTGATCGTTTAATTAAAAAAAAAAAAATTACAGGCCTCAAAGTAAAAAAGTTGATACTTTTTTCAAAGTCATAAATGAAATTCAAAAAGCGTTTAGTTAAAAAAAATTGAATCAAGACCTATCCAAAATATATGAAAAAAATGAAGAAAAAGATTATTCGCATTTCTGATAAAAAAAAAGAAAGGATTTTACATTATATGCAAGTGCATTCGCGTCTTTAATAACGATTTCACAATCTTCCTTTCGTGCTTAAATATTTTTTCGGATTTTAAATATTGATGTTGCGCGCTCTCTCTCCAAGAGAATTTCGAGCACCGTGCTTAATAGATGAAACGTCAAACTGCACTTCGGTGACGCTTAGCATTGTACTGCCGGAGGGCAGAATTGTCTCCGTCCTGTTTTACTTGGGAAACACGCTGCGAAAGTAACTTCCAAGTCGCTCTCAAGTTCGCGGGCGTAAGAGAATTTTCGCTCTCGTCGCGCTCCGGAAAGTTAATAAACATTAACAAATCGGCCCTCTCTCCCCCTCTCTCTGTCGCACCCCCCCCCCCGCGCGTAATGGAGCGTCGTAAAATTTCCCCCGGCACGGGATATTTTCCGCGAACGAGCAATTTGCGCGAGGCGGCGCGGACGGTAAACATAAATCCCGTAAATGGAAATAGTTGCCGTATCCCCGAAATGAAATCGACCGGCGACATTTCGGACTGTTTAAGTACAATGGGACACGGATCGCAATTCCAGGCGACAGGCACGGCTCAGTTAGCTAGATAAATGCCGCGGGTCTCCCCCCGTATCAGACTGGCGGTCTGATGGCGCTCGCAAAACCCGATATCTGCCCGTAACTTGGAAGAGACGCGCGAACTGACAAAAGCGAGACAGCGGGGTAGTGTAGTAGAACGTCGGAGATATTTCCATTAAAAAGCAGTTGTACTATTTCAAGTATTGTCCGTGTCTCGCGTTCTGAATGCGCGCCAAAAAGTTGGAGCGCGAAAACAGGAGCGCGATAAGCCGGATTTTGTCGTCGAATTTCACACTTTCCTAATTGATCGTCCGGTATCTCGATTACGCGAGTTTTTCCCCTCCCTCAATTTTTCCTGGAACTTATTCGTTCGTGACTCGCGAGGCCATGTCATTTTCGTTACATTACACGAGGATTATTTTGGTTCACGAGTAGAGCTCATACGAGTAGCCTTAAAATTCGGCATGATGATCGATTTTCCCGTCCGCATGCGGAAATTACGCGCGCGATACAAGAACAAACGTATAAATAATGACGTGAAGTAAGCACGACAAAAACGTCGTAATCCCTCATCGATTTAATGCGTTGCCATGGAAGCAACGGGAAGGAAAAAAAAACCGCAGTGCGGAAGCTGAGCGTAAAAGCCCATCGCATACAAATTTACATAAAAGCATAAGTATAGCGCGTGGGAGTCTGGACCAATAAAACATCTAGAATAAGCTCCAACGTATTGCTCTGTAGAACATAACGTAAACATATGGATATAATAAATACGGTGAAAGTAAAAATGAACGTAAGCTTTAATTATACGAATAATAATAATTATTTAATTAATTGTATGTAATATGAATAACATATACAGGGTGTCCCAAAACTCATAATCAATCAAAGACAGATTCCTGGGATCATCCGAAGACGATTTTTCCTCAACGAAAATCTCGAGGCACTAATAATTTTCGAATTATAAGTGATTGGAAATAAGGGGTTTTTAGTAAACTAAGCTTTGTAGAAATAAAATATTAACAAAGCCACATTCTTCGATTAATTTTAAATAGAGTTTACTTTAGTTGAGTTTTAATTTAAGGCTTAATTGCAAAGATATACGATGACAAAAATCGGGAACGTGCAAAAAATAATGGCCTTCATCGACATTTTCGCTGAGGAAGAATCGTCTCCAAATGATCCCAGGAATCTGTCTTTGAAAGATTGATTATGAGTTTTGGGACACTGTATAAATATCGTGAGTGTGTATATGTTAACGTATTATTCTGTGATAATTTATAAATATATTTAAGAGAATTCTGAATTAGTTTCACTAATTTTATATAGTTTTAAACAAATATAATTTTGATTATTAAACCAAGGAAAATTTCTCGAGACAAAATGAAAGATTTCACGCTAAATAAAATAAAATAACTTTTCTATATTTCTGTGATTATTCATACATTTCAGCGAAAAGTTTTCCATAAAATCCTTTCGTATTTAAAACTTAAAAAAAACTTATAAATTAAGTATATTTCTTTTTAAGTATATTTCTTTTTAAATAATCTCTACAATAGTGACTATCAAAATGTATATAAAGAGATGCAACCTTCTATTTAAAAAAAATGTAAAAACGATCTTATTACCTGCACATTCTTAATTTTTCTTTAACTATTTAAATTATTTGAAATCGTTTGATATTGCGTATATATATATTTTATATTAATAACAGAGCAAAAAGGAGAGTGTCATTAATTTTCTAAATTCCAATTTCTGCTGGAAAACGATATCTCGAGGAGGGGGTGAATATGAAAGAAATATCATTCCGTATTTTCGCGACTTTTGTGTCTCGTCACGCGTGAAGCGCGTCGTTAGGCTCGTAAGAATTCAGGGCGCGAGGATGCGGTCTAATAAATATTTCTCGGCGGTACGCGATGCTCGATGTGCACCACGTGCAACGTATCGCGCCGCATAAAAGGAAGATATACTCGAACGAGAAAACGTTATACCGGCCTCACGGATCTCCGGCGGACGCCCGCGCTCTTCCGCTACGTGTATGTTGTACACCCGAAAGTTTCTGGTCCCAAGATTTCGGCGCCACTAAAACGTACCGGGCGTCGACTTCGCCCACACGAAGCCATGGTGGAATAGAACGCGTCGTTTCGTTATCTCGGTCACGTCCCGTCTGGACCCCTGGGCGCGTTTCGGAGAGGAAAGGAGATACTCGAATATTTGTTGCCCGAATCGCACGGCCATCTATAACCGCGGTATCTATACAGGGTGTATCAGGCATCGCGCCGAGTTTTCCGCCAGACACGAATAATGCGGGAGACGAACCGGAAAGAATCGCGATCGCCAAGATATCGAGAGTTTCTTTCTATTATAAGGAACCGAATACTAAGAGGATTGGAATTAAGCCCCGCAATCGCATCGTCTTTCTCTTCGATTAATTTCCAGCTAATTTTCCTCAAATTTTATGATTCATTCTTCATTTTCGTTTCATTCATTTGTTACAATAAAAAGTAAAATGTTAATTATAACATACAAATTAATTAAAAATTGCATGAAAAAATAATTACAATGACTCGTAAGAAACGTTGAGGACATTAACATATATAGTAATTATTTTAACTTAAATTCTGTAATAGAAACATTAACTTAAATTCTGTAATAGAAACATTTTTCACATGTCCCAGAAAGTCCACTCTGAATTTTAAGTTAAAATAACTCACTCATGTTGTATGTTACTTATTGACAAACTAATGTTAAATGATTGACGCAATACTTTACATTTATTTTTGTTATCGTGACTTTTAGTGTAATGTAAAAATAACATACAAATTAATTAAAAATTACATGAAAAAATAGTTACAATAACTCGTAAAAAATATTAAGAACATTAACATATAATAGTAATTATTTTAATTTGAATTATTTGTAATAGAAACATTTGATTTTAGTAAATTTGATTATTTTGTATGTCAAAATTCAAGATTATTTCAAGATTCACTTTAACTTCTCTTAGAATGTTAAAATGATTATGTTAAAAATAATATTTCCTTTCTAAGAGACATATACAAAGTGTTAAATTATGAAGTTGACATAAATGTAACACATAAAAACGTTATAAAAATAATAGCATACACGTTGTATGTTAATTTTACATTAAAGCATTAATCAAAACGTGGTAACGCAAGAACATTTTAACGTATGAACGCACAATTTTTTACTGTGTATCTACTGTTAAATATGATATCGTGAAAAAATTGATGAATTACATGAGATTTTTTTTTTGTTAGACTTCACTGGATTATTTTCACAATCTGTGAGATATGATATTCACACAGAATTAATTTTCTTTTCACATAATAATATTTGGAACGAAAACCGTGCGCTATTTTCAAAATTAAAAGCAACCCGCGTTTGTATAATAACCATTTGGGAAAAAAAGAATAAACGATGGAGTAGCAAACGATGAGCGCTATTGAGTAAACAAGTATTATTTTGCTTCAATTTTGACAGGTAAAACATATAACCGCGCCACGAGAATCAAAACCACCGGAGTTCTATGCACGATTTATCGATAAACACAGAAACGATCAGCTATGATTGTTATGTAGCTTGTGCCGCTGCAAGCTATGAACTACTATAGCGCGTGTTTTCCCCGTAGTATCGAAATTTTCCAGATACACATCAAGTCCGGATACGAGTCCATATAAATCGATCCTTTGTTTTGATCTGCCTGACAAATCTGGTTCCTGACATATGAATGTATTAATTCCCACCGAAAAGTTATGACAGATAACGAATCGTGATGCAACGAAACATCGGATCAAAGACACTTTACGTACATTTAATACGCGGGGAAATCAGGAAACGTCCGAGAAAGATAGTAGCTGTTAATTAATGCGCGACAGCTGAAATCTCGTCGTCATGTGCGTAAGAACGTTGGAGGGAAAGAAAAACGGGAGAGAGAAAAAGGGGAGAAAAAGAAGACGAGAAGCGAGGAGGGAAACGGAAATGCTCTGGAATACATTATATACCCCGGAAAAAGATGAATCATTCCGCTGATGGAATAACTACTACCGGGTACTAACGCGATGGCCGCAGCAATTTGTAGAAGCCGACGTGCCGGCTCCTAGCGATACGGAAAGAGTGTCGGAGGTTCGGAGAAAAAGAAAAGAGAGAAAAGGAGATAGGGAGAAGAGGAGATAGACAGATAGAGAGAAGAGAGAGAGAGAGAGAGAGAGAGAGGGATAAAAAGAAGCCGATGAGCCGGTGGAACTTATAATGGAATCATCCTTCTGACCTTATGCCTCACCTGAGGAAGCCTGGCGTGCCATAGAAAACTAGTTCCCGGTAATTCTTCCTTTGATGCGAGCCACGTTGCATCCTTGCGTTCCATCTCCTCTCTTCTCCATCTCTCTCTCTCTCTCTCTCGCTCCCTATCCAAGTTATGCCGCGACACACGTTAGACACATGCATCGCAGTCAATGGAATGGCGCTCGACCGTAAACTTGACACAATTGCCACTCCTGACGTAACTCAGAATCAGCACAATGGCGGGTGCCTTCTCCTGGCATGGCAGACAGTACCGGAACAAGACCGGACGGGAGCAAGGGAGATGGATGAACAGTCGGATGAGAAGATAAAGACAATGCGAGGGGAGCGAGGGAGGAGGGGGGGAGCATGAGAAAGAACGTGAGAGAGATCTGGGGAAAGGTGAGAAGCTTCGACGTTGGAGGATGGATATCTATTACCGTGCGACTCTTTTTGCTGATGACGCACGAAGTAAAAACGATAAAGTTAACTCAGTAGAATATAAAGGGAAATATAACAATAGAGTGGGGCGTTTAATTTTACATCGGAATGAACGCATCGATGAAAATTATTATTACGGTCGGTTAAGGAGCGTCATTAAGTTATCGTGATATATTTATCTGTGTGATGTCAATTGAGGAAGATTTAAATATCAAGTTTATATATAAATTATTTAAAAATAATATATTATAAAAATAATAATAATATAATATATAATTAAAAAAATAATATTAAAAAATAATATAATTAATATATTATTTAATAATATAAAAGGGATATATAGAATGCTACCTGAGAAGCTGGCGTGCCATAGGAAAACTAGTTCCCGGTAATTCTTCCTTTTGATGCGAGCCACGTTGCATCCTTGCGTTCCATCTCCTCTCTTCTCCATCTCTCTCTCTCTCTCTCTCTCTCCCTATCCAAGTTATGCCCGACACACGTAGACACATGCATCGCAGTCAATGGAATGGCGCCTCGACCTAAACTTGACACAATTGCCACTCCTGACGTAACTCAGAATCAGCACAATGGCGGGTGCCTTCTCCTGGCATGGCAGACAGTACCGGAACAAGACCGGACGGGAGCAAGGGAGATGGATGAACAGTCGGATGAGAGATAAAGACAATGCGAGGGAGCGAGGAGAGGGGAGCATGAGAAGAACGTGAGAGAGATCTGGAAAGGAGAAGCTTCGACGTTGGAGATGGATATCTATTACCGTGCGACTCTTTTGCTGATGACGCACGAATAAAAACGATAAAGTTAACTCAGTAGGGAATATAACAAGATCGGTTTTTAGATGAATATTAATATTGGTAATGAAAAAATTAAAAAAAAATAAAAGTTAACAAAATTAAAAAAATATCTACGAAATCCTTGCATTTTTCTACATTTATCATCATTCCAAGAATTGGAGGAATTCTTGTTTACCGGGGAACAACGGGATGCAATCGCTATTATTCAACGATTTCGGGTTTTTCACGTAAACAGAGAAAAAGAGGCGGGAGAGAAGTGGATGAATAAGGGGAAAGCGAAAGGAAGAGATATGTCTCCCGACGGGGCTAGTGACGAAGAAGAAAGGAGAGAAAGCTGGAACCCTATTGAGTACGACCCGTGGCTTTACTGCCGTTATTCCCCGCGCACATCCCAACCGCCCCATTGTATCGGGGCGTGAGGCTGCAGAGTGAGCATCTGCCCTCCCCCGGATTCCTCCCTCTTCTCCCGCGCGCACCCCGGGACCACTCGAGGTCTCCCGCTTTTTGTCCAATCATGCGCGCAAAATATTGCCGCCGCGGGACAACCTCGACAGTCGTTGCATCGAGGAAAAAAAAAAGAAGAGAAGATGTCACACCCGCTGATGCACCCCGATAGCCTCGAAGGATTGACACGCGGTGCATGTTACTTTCGAGAGACGTGAGAATGCCGAGGGAGAGGAGAGAGAGAGATAGGGGGATGGGATCGACGCTCTTTCAGGTGCTCGGGAAAATTGGCCTTTCTCTCTTCATAAGTGCCAGGTCGGGTCCTGATAGCGATAAATCCTGATTTCGACCGCTTTTTGATGCGCACGTGGGTTTAATCGACGGTCGGATTTATATGCATCTGTAATCGAGTTTTCGTCGAGTACATTTTAAAGCCGAGAGTTTCATTATCGCTCGTTTTTCACCGCGTTACCTTTCGCGCTCCGCACATAATGGTGCGAGTTTGTCGTATTAATGAGTGGCAGACGCCATTGTTTACGCGCAATTGAAAGCTTTAGATTTCATTTTATAAAGAGCCATTTTGATGTATCCCATACGAGTGTACTCAAATGATGAATACCGCCTGTACGTGCGCGTTTTGTAAAATTTTATAAAATATTTTAGATTATAGATGGAGAGAAATTTTATAAAACACATCGAATTTTCCCAAAGAAATACGTGATATTCCGAATAATCGATATTCCGTTCTCTAGTTTCAAGATAGAAGCGTAAAAAGTAGCCGCGTGTGTGAACAAATGAAATTTTTCTCCTGCTATTTGTATGCGAGTCATGAAACATCTGGTTGTTTTAATCTGTTGTTATAGTACTTTGTCAGATTTTAGCAGATATCCTCAATCTTGATTTTTTTAAATGTAATACACTCGTTTCATTTTTCGTAATTTAACATAAAGCACACAAATTTATTCGGTGTTTTTTTCACTGAAATTTCCTTGACTTTAAATAGAGGAAACAAAAACATCAAAAAATAATGAATTATAAAATTCTTCGTTTTCTGCATTTTATCTGCATTTTCGTCTGTTAAATAATCACGATTTTTATAAATAGCAGAGATATATATACACGCACACGTCGATTCTTTACAAATACATTTATAAACTCTTCTCGTGCACGAGGCTCGGCAAAAAATATCTCGCCTGGCACAATTTAAAAATGCCAGAGGAGCTATAAAAAATTACTATCGCATATATATATACATATATATTTATATAAAACGAATATATATATACAATATATATATATATATATATATAAATATATATATATATATATATATATATTGTATATATATATAAAACGAAGATAGCATATTTTCCGAGCCCATGCACGCGTAGGTAACGCACCGCGCACGCTTTCCGAGTTAATTAGCGCATTTGCGATTTTTTCGCGCGAGTAATCGAATAACTGTCGAGATGCATTCGCTTCTGCTTCGCCCGTTCCCGCTCCTGTTTCAATTATACTGCACAACGCGCGTTTCGCACACAATTACGCGCGGCTTCATGACCATCCGTGTATGGTAAAGTTCGGCCGCGTAGGCGAACCGAGTATGATACCGTGAACAAGAGGCCGTTACACGAGTAAACCCGAACCTACAACCTACAGTTCCTCTCACCGATATTGCCCGCGGATAAATCGAACGCCGTCGAGCGAGTTGAAAACGCTCGCCTCGATAAAGATACTCTTCCTCTCTCTCTTGCAAAAACGTAAAATTGCGAGTATTTCGTGGAACGCGAGACATTTTTGCGCAAAATCGCGTCGTGATCGTAAAATCACAGATTTCCCTAACAGAATGCTATGCAAATGCTGCGGCCGTAATTATGCGCGCTCTCTAACGATTATTGCCGGGATGCAACCCCCTCCTTTACCGAGATTACGAGGCCGCATCGTAGCACCTGTCTAATGCTCGCGACCGCTACATCGTCATTCTCGTAAAGTAATTCTTGTTTCGCCAATTTCCGGGCGACGCGGGAACAATGGGAATATCCCATGGTGCTCGTCCGCTTCCTTTTCGTCCTTCCCTCCTCGAGCGGTCGTCGTCCCCGCGACAAAAAGGACGCTGGACGCGACGTCGCGCGTAAAAACCGGCGCGGGGAGATGGATCGTTGTTTCGCCGACAATCTTGCGCCCTCGTCGCATCGTGATTCCCGCCGTGCTAATCATTCAAGCCGATTTCCGCCGGCTCGTTTTCCATGCCGTTACTGTGCCTTATTAATTACGCCACTCGGCATGCATATTCCGCGGTATAACGCCAATTAATTTCCCCGAGAGCACGAGAATTAATGTCAAAGGGAGAATGAAAACGTGGAAGGCAATTGCCGACGACGACGACGATGATACGATGATGACGACGACGGCAGAATTTCCGCCGTAAATATCGCACAGGAGTTCGCGAAAGGGTTCGTCGGGGCTGCTCTCTCTTTCTCCGGGAAGCAATTAATTCAATAAAGATTCGTTAATTTGCGAGATTTCGGAGCGATCGATCGATAATCACTCATTAAATATTCCAATTCAACATGTTACCTCATGGAAATGTTGAAAAAGTAACGAAACTTGTAACGTTTGACATTATTGAACAGTTAGAGAGCCACGTTGCGCTATCAATTTGAATCAAGTATTTTTAATAGAAATCAAATACGATTGTTTAATTTTAATTTCTCAAAAATACCGACCGTCTCCGAGGAATATTCCCCTGAGTAAAGAGAATTTTGCACGGGGTACTTATTTTCCATAAATGTAAATATACTCTGGAACGAGTAAATATATTAGACGTAAAACGTTTATTCTCCCCCGGCGTACGAGTTCTCTCTTTGTACAAATAAATGCACAAATATATACTCTTGGTTATTAATTAAAGCGGGTCCATAAGAGAAATAGAGAGAAAGAGAGACAAGAGCTTCCCTTCTATTTTCTTTAAAATTTACGCTAACGACGTTAGTTTTGTTTCCGTGGCTTCTACCATCGCATCGCTGCTATCTCCACCGCGAGATCTCATTTCGTTTCGCACTTCGTTCCTTTCTTGAAACTTTGGATTATGAGTGCTTGTGAATTCAGCTTGAAAAATCAATCGAAACTTTCTTCGGTTTTATTCGCTCGCCGCGCCAAGAGAAGCCATTGAGGTTCCTTAAATTTTGCACTTAGAAATTCTGTTTCTGCTACACGCTCGGACTATCGAGCTAGAAAGGAAATATTGAAGTCGAAGCTTCATCTTCCCATCACTTTTCTTCTCTCTCACCTTTTTTTTCTCCCTCTCATAATAATTTAATTTCGTCGCAACTTTATTCCCCCTCGCATGTGTGTCCCTAGCCTCATCATTTCATTGCAATTACTAACGTTTCAAATATATTACGCATCTTAGATTTTATTATAATTTATTATAGTTTATTATCTCCTAATTTCTATTATAATTTATTAAAGTTTATTAATCTCCTAATTTTTATTATCATTTATTATAGTTTTTAATCTCCTGATTTTTATTAGAGTTTATTAATCTCTAAATTTTTATTATAATTTATTATAGTTTATTAATCTCCAAATTTTTATTATAATTTATTATAGTTTATTAATCTCCTAATTTCTATTATAATTTATTATAGTATATTAATCTCCTAATTTTTATTATTTATTAATTTATCTCCTAATTTATTATAATTTATTAATTTCCTTTTTATTTGAAAAGTAGATGCGCACTAAGTATCAGTCCAATTAGGACGAAAACATTAAATAAGGACAATGTATACGTAAAAGGAAAGCATCACGGGAAGAAAATGCCGCGGGGAATGTATATTAAAAAAGTATCTAACGGGCCGAAGACACGCACGCAGTTCAAAGTGGAACGGATGGAATGAAAATTACACAGTGGATATATAATAAAGCGCAGATCATACAGAGATCCAAGCGTAATTTCGTCCGCGGGCTCAAAGACTCTAATGACGGTCTATTTCCATTGCGAGTAGCAAGGATGATATCGCTTCGTTTCGACTTTTCGCATTCACCGCATTTTATTTCTTTTTTTTTTCTCGTCAGCGTTCGCCTCCACGATACCTTCCGAAATATTCCCCGCATTTTTCACAATTTGATTATATCCGGAAACGGCTATTTCGCGCGTGTAATTTTCTTTTCCTCCCCCGCGCGGGGAGTCCACCCAGTCGTGTGCTTTTTGTATATTCGGCGGTCTCTATCTTTTACGCTATTTTCGCTATTGAATTGCGTTGCCGTCGCAAAAACAAGAGCACTAGAGATACAGGAACCGCGCATACGCTTACTTTACAAATTCCCGACGAAACGAAAACGGAAAAATATATAGAGACGTTTAAAAAATTTCATCATTGTGTTTTTATGAAAGTGTACGCTCCGTGTTCTTATATCTCGCAGTCATCCGTCTGCTTTTGCGTGACGTACGAATAAGCTAGTTTCCTCGTGAAAAATGGCACCCTATATTTTTCGCGTTTTCTTTCATTTGTCTAACTAGAAAAGAGAGCGCGCGAATAAATTTCAAAATATAATAACGCAAATAGAGGGGCAAGGTTTCCCCTTTTTTCCAACGTGACGTCGGTCGAGCTCAAACATAGAGAAATTCTAGAGAAACGCTAGGTAATATTATGGAATTACCCCATAACTGGCCGCGTATATACCTCTCGTGCAGTTCGCAAAATTATGCGGCTGTTTTTCCCGGGTTCACCGCCACTCCTGCCGCGAATCATCTGCGCGCGTTATTTTTTCACGCTCGATGTCCTTCGGGCAAACGTCTTGTTACCTTCGCATTGTTGCCGTAAAACGAGAATGTTATGATAGGCATTGCGCCCGCTCCATTTTGCGGATTTCCGAGGAAAGGAAACCGTGCGAGAGAAGACAGCTTCTCTTCCCCTCCCTTCCACCCCGATGGCATCGAATCCCACTCACGCTTATCTTACTTTCAATGGACGGGGAAAATTCTGCTGCCTTGCTCTTTTCAGGCCGCACTGACACTACGGTGACAGGTAAGAGAGACGGCAATTGAAATAACAAGAGAACGTTAAGGAGGAAGCCGGGCATGAGAATGGCCGACGGGAAGGAGGACGACGTGGGGGCCGGCCGCCTCCTGCCACAGACCGACAGCCCTCAAGTTTCTTTGAAAAGAATCCGCGCCGCACCCGGTCTTCCATCCGAGATACGTAGGACGATTGCGGGGAGAGGAGTGTCATCGAAAATTTTGTCCCTCTTTTCAAACCGATCTCGCACAATACGATCTCCGGGGCACGATACGTTCGCATCCTTTCGCACGAAAACCACTCTATTCGTAACTTTGGAGCAGTCTGACCTGGTCAGGTCGATTGTTCGCCAATGATCGAACGATCGAGCCCCGAGGAGTAAGTAGTTTTCACAAACTTTCCATTCACGGCTTCTTCATTAGGAACGGAACACGAATTCTTGTAATTAATGTCAAAAATAAATTGTGTCAAAGCAAAGATTAGGTATTATTTAAAAATCAAAATTTGAAATTTTTCTCATGTATAAAAAGTAGAAAAGTATTTTGTTGAATAAGATCCCTAAATAAAAGATATTTTATCTTATATAAATTAATTTTTTTTAAATATAAGCTCTCTAAATAAGATGAAAAATCACAATCTTTTATTTGAAGATTATTTTATTAATTAATTGGTTTCTAATTCATGAGAAAATTCGAGACAGAAGTTTATTTACAATTATAAAAGATCGCTTTGGGCAATTTATAATTCACGATAAAATTCTGGATATAGAATTTTATTTATAATTTTATAAATGTGTAAATAATTGTGAACATATTTCTAAAATATCTTTATATAACATTAAAATGTATCGCATGTATATAATTATAAATAGATTTCTATTTCCCACGGATTATAAATTGCTAAGACAGATTTTATATAGGAACTTCTGTTAATTTCCTCCAACTTTGTCTTCATTCCTTACCTTTATATCCACTTATTAACACGTCTCTCTTACATTTATGTCATATTTAGATTTATCACATTTAGTTTTACGTCATTCTAGAACGCGCAAGTATAAACTCTATTTCAAACTGTTCCGTGCGAAATCAGATTTTCGAGACAAAGTTTCTAAGTGCGTCGACTTTAAAATACGCGTGGGACTCGTCGCGCCCAAAGTCGCGCGTCCCCGAAATCGCACGATTGTCGATCGCAGAAAATTCAAAGCCCAACTACCCGCCGTGAAAACCGCGACGCAATCCCGACGGGAATACGTTGGATAATTTGAAAATTTCTACCCTCGTCGGAGAAAGGGGCGAGGGAACATTCTTCATTGTTACATTCGGTTACAATGCGCGCCGTAACAAATTCGCCGCTGGTGCGGTGCATAATTGGGGTCATTCCTCTCTTTCGCGCGCGCCTTTCTCCTTCTCCCCCCTCCCCCCCCCTTTCTCTCTCTTACTTGCAGCTTTGTGTAGAGCGCAGAAAATATATTCCAGGAACAGCATGAACGCATAATCTCCCGGCGCTAAGAGTAGTCATGGATCCCTCTCCCCGGCCGACGTCGTTAAATCGGCCATATGCTTAAGTCTGGTCACGTTCGTGCACCCGCCGCTGATAAATTGATTGCGTTTCGGAATTCTCCTCGGCGTTGCAGCAGCTGCTGTTAGCACAGCTCGACCGAATTTCCATCGCCGGTTATGATTTTACGACGAAGAGCTACGCCTCTTCCTAACATCCGCCTACCGGCTGCCCATTAGCCGTCGTCATCGTCGTCGTTTTCGCGAGCGGAATTCGGGATTGCCGTCTCGACATCGCGCGGAAAATATACACGTGTTTGTGTGTGTGTGCGTCCTACTTTAAAAACAACCGGGCAATAATCTTGACGATGACGACACGACAATGTTGCAACGCGTGCATCAACCGCTCGCGCTTTAGTAATTAGTCTGCCATTGCCGGCTGTGCGCGTCGTAATAGACTTGACCCGCCTTCACACATTCCTGAAACTTCGGCCGCAACATTGCGTTACAGTTGTGTTAATTACACGGCAGCGCAGCGGAAAATCGTCGCATTGCGTTTACGCGACGCGCGTCATCTGCGTAAGCACTTTGGAAAGCGGCCCCGTGCGTCATATTAATTCGCAACGATGGATATTATTTACAGTCCTTATTAACTCTAAGCGAGTATGTATCTAATTTCTATTTGAGACTGCGCGGAATTTCATTTGAAATTGCGTTTCTAAAAGCGCAACAACGTCTCGCAATAATTTCTTCCATCTCGTCTACAGCTCGAGATGCTAAATTATATCAATTAAAAAATTATGAAATTGATCAAATTTAAACGGGTTAATTCGCAACGATGGATATTATTTACAGTGCTTATTAACTCTAAGCGCAATCCAAGTGTCTAATTTCTATTTGAGACTGCGCGGAATTTTATTCAAAATTGCGATTCTAAAAGCGCAACAACGTCTCGCAATAATTTCTTCCATTTCGTCAAGCTCGAGATGCTAAATTATATCAATTAAAAAATTGCGAAATTGATCAAATTTAAACGGGTTAATTCGCACCGATGGATATTATTTACAGTGCTTATTAACTCTAAACACAATCCAAGTGTGTGTCTAATTTCTATTTGAGATGGTGCGGAATTCCATTTAAAATTGCGGTTCTAAAAGTGCAACAATGTCTGGCAATTATTTCTTTCATTTCGTTTACACCTCGAGGTGTTAAATTATATTAATTAAAAAATTGCGAAATTGATCAAATTTAAACGGGTTAATTCGCAACGATGGATATTATTTACAGTCCTTATTAATTCTAAGCGCAATCCAAGTGTGTGTCTAATTTCTATTTGAGACTGCGCGGAATTTTATTCAAAATTGCGATTCTAAAAGCGCAACAACGTCTCGCAATAATTTCTTCCATCTCGTCTACAGCTCGAGATGCTAAATTATATTAATTAAAAAATTGCGAAATTGATCAAATTTAAACGGATTAATTCGCAACGATGGATATTATTTACAGTCCTTATTAATTCTAAGCGCAACCCAAGTGTGTGTCTAATTTCTATTTGAGACTGCGCGGAATTTTATTCAAAATTGCGATTCTAAAAGCGCAACAACGTCTCGCAATAATTTCTTCCATCTCGTCTACAGCTCGAAATGCTAAATTATATCAATTAAAAAATTATGAAATTGATCAAATTTAAACGGGTTAATTCGCAACTATGGATATTATTTACAGTGCTTATTAACTCTAAGCGCAATCCAAGTGTCTAATTTCTATTTGAGACTGCGCGGAATTTTATTCAAAATTGCGATTCTAAAAGCGCAACAACGTCTCGCAATAATTTCTTCCATCTCGTCTACAGCTCGAAATGCTAAATTATATCAATTAAAAAATTATGAAATTGATCAAATTTAAACGGGTTAATTCGCAACTATGGATATTATTTACAGTGCTTATTAACTCTAAGCGCAATCCAAGTGTCTAATTTCTATTTGAGACTGCGCGGAATTTTATTCAAAATTGCGATTCTAAAAGCGCAACAACGTCTCGCAATAATTTCTTCCATCTCGTCTACAGCTCGAGATGCTAAATTATATCAATTAAAAAATTATGAAATTGATCAAATTTAAACGGGTTAATTCGCAACGATGGATATTATTTACAGTGCTTATTAACTCTAAGCGCAATCCAAGTGTCTAATTTCTATTTGAGACTGCGCGGAATTTTATTCAAAATTGCGATTCTAAAAGCGCAACAACGTCTCGCAATAATTTCTTCCATTTCGTCAAGCTCGAGATGCTAAATTATATCAATTAAAAAATTGCGAAAATGATCAAATTTAAACGGGTTAATTCGCACCGATGGATATTATTTACAGTGCTTATTAACTCTAAACACAATCCAAGTGTGTGTCTAATTTCTATTTGAGATGGTGCGGAATTCCATTTAAAATTGCGGTTCTAAAAGTGCAACAATGTCTGGCAATTATTTCTTTCATTTCGTTTACACCTCGAGGTGTTAAATTATATTAATTAAAAAATTGCGAAATTGATCAAATTTAAGCGGGTTAATTCGCAACGATGGATATTATTTACAGTCTTTATTAACTTTAAGCGCAACCGAGTATGTGTCTAATTTCTATTTGAGACGGCGCGGAATTCCATTCGAAATTGCGGTTCCAAAAGTGCAACAACGTCTGGCAATAATTTCTTCCATTTCTACAGTTCGAGGTGCTGAATTATATAATTAAAAAATTGCGAAATTGATCGAATTTAAACAATTTTATAAGTTTTTTATTAATATAACGGGAAAAAGAGACAGATAATTTCGAAACCATTATTAATTTTGTGAATAGATAAGATATTTCGCAAGAAGAGACATGCACATCTATTGAACCATTTCATTTGCATAGATTGCTGTCCAGGAAGGCGGCAAATGAACTACGATTCATGATCGATGTCCGCGCATTACTTCTTGCACTAATCTTTACAACGACACGCTCGCATACGTAATCTAATGGTGTTTGAAAGTCATCCATGATGAGGAAACAAGAGTGACGTGGGTCTGGTCGAGTAGTCGGGTTTTTCGTACGTGCCACGCAGGTAAATAAGCCTGAGCTAGGGAGAAGCCGGACCGGTATAACCGATGCTCGGAAATTCCTGCAAGAAAATATATCGTCAGGGACGCAGACCTAACGACGAGAGTGGCTAAATATCGGAGGAAGGGCGAGAGAAAGGGATGTCAAGTTCCTTAATTATTAGTTTCGTAATTGCGCTCGAGTTAATTCTAATATTTCAGGCACGTTACATACACAACACACATATTTTTTTTTTCGACCGGGGATCGATTACTTATTCGTGCGTTCGTTTGAAAGCGCCGCGTCTTTAAATTAATTATACTAGACGCTGCTACGTCTACGGTTACTCTTTCGCTCATTATAATTTTCTACACGTTGTACAAACTGCGCGATAAACTTTATGGCATGTATTACGAAGGAGATTGTATCTGAACGTCAATTATGAGGGCGTTGAAAAAGAGTTGCATCGTTAATCAAAATGCGAAGATGACAGCGGCTTACGCCGAATCGAGGGAAAAATTCGCAAAGAAAAGTTTATTAACAAAAAAATGAACGAGGAGAGGAGGGGGAGAGATGCACTTAAAAGTTAAGGACAGCAGTGAAAAGTACTGCTGAGACTAGCAGAAATTTTATGTCGACGAAATTAAAATGGAATAGCAATCTGTCTCGCACTTTCCTCTCAAGTTATTCTCCATTAAAATTATTCAGATTTTAGCCCTCCAGCTAAAAATATTTAAAACCACTATTCATATTATGAGATCATTGCTACGTATTTCATTATTCTCATACGTCATTGTCAACTAGCTTCATTAATTTCACAGGTAGACGAATTACCAATGGAAAAAAATCTAGTAATTATCGCCATTCATTTCTGTTCTCTCGTAGGTTATTAAACCGGTTCAACTTTCACAAATCAAAAGTCTCCATTTGCAAATATTTAATAACAGTAAATTAATTAATTAACACAATGAGAAATACGCACTAATCTGTGACACAAAAAATATAAAATAATATAAAAATTGATTTAATTTCTTTTAATCCTTTCAATTAAAATGCATGTAATTCATTTCATCCATGTACGTATATGCAATCTGAAAATTATAGTTAAATTAGACGACTAAAATACTTTTAATTAGTTTTTCAATCTACAATTATTTTAAAAATTTAATTAAAAAAGAAAATTTAAATGACTGAAAAATGTCATTCTTCGAATCGTATATTTTTCCGAGCGAGCAAAAATTGATGTGAATAAAAAATAATGGCAAGTCTATACTAATTGGCATTATACCTAGAAACGATCGATGAGATTCGACACCGATGTTCGTTTGGGCGTACATGTGTTTGCGATTCGCGAAAAAGAATGGATTCCCATAGAAAGCCGTACACATATAGTCACGTCTCGACGTATGAGCCAATGATCCGGAAGACGCGTCCCTGGATATTCCGGATTCGCTCGCCGAAAGGAGACTGACGAGGGTTTTCGACAAGGGTATCCGTAGACATCGACACGCGGTATTACATCCCCGAGATTGGCATATCAGTACCGTGGCTGCATTGTCGTTGTCGTCGTCGTAGCCGGCAAAATGCGCTCCGGAAGTGTCCCCGAGCCCTCTGGCCCTCTCATTGTCGAGTTCGGCGCGTGGTGTTTTACAGCAAGTTTCTCCGATCTTCCGCCAATGTCCCGAATTGTATATACCGGGAGGTCCTATTCTCTCTCTCTCTCTCTCTCTCCCTCTGTTCGCCATTGTGCGGATCCGCCTTTAGTGCGGGCTCTCCTGTCGGAAGCGGGTGGAAATGTAGCTCGTGGTACCCGCGCACGAAACGAGTCAAATAAGCCGGCGACGAGCGCACCTTCTTCACAATACCCGGAACGAAACTCCCGGGGGCCTCGACGGGAGTTGACATTTCGAGCGACGGACCGGTTGTAGAAGTATAGCAGAATGTTGTTTGGAACGAAAAGCACTCTGCTAGTTTTCACGCTCGGTCGAAACGTGTCGGCGAAAACGTGCGAAAACGCTGTCAGATGAGTCGTCGATCAATGGATAAGTAATGACGAGATTCGTCACGAGAGAGACGATCCGAGTAGATACTTGGGGCCGATACGAGGTAACATTTCTCAGTCTGTAATATCGGTGACTGAATCGGGAAGATAGAATCACGTGTCATTCTGTCTCACCGGGATACAATCGAGCAAGTATATCGAAACATTCATTTTCGAGTTTTATCCTTTGGTTGAAAGTTTTTAGAAAATTGATGTATGCAAATATTTATCCGAAACCCATTAGATTGTATATAAATATTATAGGTTCAATACACGGTAAAAAATTGGGCGTGCATACGTTAAAATTTTCTGTTACCACGTTTTGATTAGTACTTTAACGTAAAATTAACATACAACTTATATGTTATTATTTTTATAACGCTTTCAAGTGTTATATTTATGTCACTTCAAAACTTAACACTTTGTATATGTTTCTTAGAAATGGAATATTATTTTTAACATAATCATTTTAAACAATCATCATGTCTCAAAGTCAGTTTAACATTCTAAGAAAAGTTAAAGTGAATCTTGAAATAATCTTGAACTTTGACATACATAAATAATCAAATTTACTAAAATCAAATGTTTTTATTACAAATAATTTAAATTAATATAATTACTATTATATGTTAATGTCCTCAACATTTCTTACGAATTATTGTAACTATTTTTTCATATAATTTTTAATTAATTTGTATGTTATTTTTACATTACACTTAAAGTCATGATAATAAAAATAAATGTAAAGTATTGTGTCAATTATTTGACATTTTTAATTTGTCAATAAGTAATACAATATATGCGACGAATGGATTATTTTACTTAAGGATGTTTTGTACCTATTTTCAAAATAGTGAGAATTTAATGAAAAGAATGTCCTTATATGTGTTTAGAATCTTCAGTACAATTTTTAAATCGATTCACTAAAGCGTTCACAAGTTGTGAGGAATTTAATTTGCACCGAATTAACATGTGTTTTTATGGGAAACGTATAACCACGTCGATTCAAATGACAAAAACACATAATAATATTCAGAAATAATATTCAAAATTTGTTTAAAATTTGCAAAAGTTTAGATACAGAGGAAATATTTGGTCAAATAATATTATACAAGTACTAACTGATTAAAAAGATATTGAATATAATTTAATGAAGTTTGCCATGTATCTGTCACAAGGCGAAATTCTCTGTCAAAAGTTAATCATTTCGATCAACAAAATTCGGAATATTTCAGTAAAAACGCAATAAATATTAAAAAATACATCTCTGCACTGTAGCTAAGATCAAACTGTAATATTCCATTTATTTAATAATCAAGTGGATAATTGTCATATTACATTGAACATACAACATCCTTAAAATTTAGAGTGGATTTTCTAGAATATGAAAAATGTTAATTAACATTTTATTTTTTACTGTATAATATTATTTCAAAACTTTGTTTTCGGGAAGGGTTTCTTTTAAACTAAAACTGAAATCTGAAAAGTTAATTCTCAAGATCGACCCATATTTATTTAAAACAAGTATTAATTATTAATTAACTGGTACTCGACAAACTTTTCTCGGCTTTATATAATTCTGCCTTATATTTGGAAACAATCGAGACACATCTCGACGTTCCATCCATTTAAGGGAATTCTAATTCAGTCAGAGAAACTCCATTAAAGTTACATTCCCGAGATTTCGGAATAATTCTCACGCATCGCGCAAAGCAATGTGAGAAATAAGAGGCTTAAGGAAAGAAGCCGGAAGTTGGGAGCAGCGGCTGTAATATTTTTCAAACGTGACGCGTGACGAATCCGGTCGTTCCGGCGAGGGTGACGTGCAATGCGCTTTTATGACGGCGGCCTCTCAAAGTCCCCCGCTAATCTTATCGGGTGCAACGATACACCTGCATCCGCGCGCGATATTTGAGGAGAGGCGGGAGAGGGGGTCGGGCGCTCTTTTATAACGCTTTTAGCTCGACCCGCGGCATCGTCTCGCGGCTTTCTTTCGAGTCACGAGGACGGCTTCCCGGTGTAAAGCCGTTAAACGACTTATCTCTCGCGGCGTGTTTGGTCAATTTGAGAGAGCCTTCTCTCGCCCTTTAGCGATTTTCTCCTACGGCTACAAATGCCACGTAGGTAGGTGGGTAGGTGCAATCATTCACCAAGGGTTGCTTCTCTCAAGCGCCACTCCGGCCTTTAATACGCGCCGCTTTTCATCTTATCGCGCGCGACGTTTCTCCCTTCTTTTTATTAGCACACTTGCCCGACTCTCGCAGCCCTTTAGCGTTCTTCTTCGAGAGAAGCGTTCTTCTTCTCACTCTCACTCTCTCTCTCTCTCTCTCTCTCTCTCTCTCTCTCTCTCTCTGTCTCTTCCTTCTTTAAACAATGAAGGCGGGCGACAAGTTGCTCGAAACGAGGGGGAGTGCCTCTTGAAAAATTTACGCGGTCCTCCTCAGACACTCCGTGAGATTTGTATACTTTATTTCGCGTCCCCTCGCGAGTCCTAATAACAAAATATTTGCCGTATTAATGGACTCTTCTTGTACGCGCTAAAGACCCTTTATTGTCGATATATATTTATATTTGCAAGGATACGTGCGCGCGCGCGGATTGTATATAAGGGACGGCAATTATAAACGCGATCGATACGACGCGAAATAGTTATGAATATAAATGCGGCGCCATAAAATACGGCGCCCGTGGACTATCTTCTTCTTGCGATACCACCCCGTTTGACGTTTCTCCCCCTCGTCGACGTAACGCGAAAGGAGCGGATGTGACTCACCGCAAAGGGTCTCTCTCTCTCTTTTCGGCGGATTCATTCGGCCACAAACATAAATCGATCGCTCCTTCGCCACACTGCGCGGAAGAGAATCGGGGATATAATCCTCTTTTTATTCCACCTACGCGTATCCGTTGTACCGAAAGCATACGCCGTACAATACGTGATTTACAAATTTACGAGTTAGAGTTAATTTGCAATTTACGCGTTGCACGCGGTTATACGCCAGGCAACGCGCTAACAAATATCGAAGTTAATTCGCTCTCGATTCCGCAATAAACGAAGTTAGCGCGCGCCGAGGGCGATACTCGCGAGAGAGGCCGGCCTTAACGCGAATGCATACCACGAGGAAAGAGTTCCGTGTGTTATGAATGAAAATAACGCGGCGTCTCTATTATGTTCCCTACATTCGCACACACACACACACACATACATATACACACACACACACACACATTAGCTGTATATACTATTTTATTTCTAAAACTAAAGCACTTTGTTATACGCCGGCAGAATGGATCTCGTCTCTCGACTGCCGAGAAAATATCTTGAAAAGATAAATTACTTCCGTATATTAAAAAGATATTTTTATCGTAAAAATTAATAGCGAAATGGACGTATGAGCTTTTTAATAAAAAGGACAACATTTTTTATTTATATATTCTCTCTCCGGTTCAGACCTTCTTCGTTATTTATATAAAAAGTAAAATTAGAAAATAAAGGAAATTATTGTTAAATTATTAATATATTATTAATAAATTATTCATTATTATTGTTAATATTATATGAGATACAATCGTGTTAAGGATGTTTTGTAATTATTTTCAAAATATTGAGAATTTAATGAAAATTGTACAGAATGTGTTTAGAATTTTCAGTACAATTTTTAAATCGATTCATTAAAGGGTTCACAAGTTGTAAAGATTTTAATTTGCACCGAATTAACATGTGTTCTTATGGGAAACGTATAACCACGTCGATTCAAGTGACAAAAACACATGGAAATAATATTCAGAATTTGTTTAAAATTTGCAAAAGTTTAGATACAGAAGAAATATTTGGTTAAATAATATTATACACTAATTATGTACTAACTGGTTATAAAGACATTAAATATAATTCAATCAAGTTAGCCATGTATCTGTCACAAGGCGAAATTCTCTGCCAAAAGTTAATCATTTCGATCAACAAAATTCGGAATATTTCAGTAAAAATGCAATAAATTCCACAATTTCTTACTCAAAATACACCAAAAGTGGATATATTCGTCAATATTAATTTTCAGCCACTTTTTGCTGGGACATACAAAACATCCTTAACGAATCTTCCTCCTAAAAAAATGGCAGCAAATTTTCAATTTAATTATTCAGCTGCGAATGAAATAAAAAAGGTAAAAAAAGATTACGGATATTATTGCACTTTGGAATCGCAGTTTCAGACGAAATCCTTAGGTGGAGAAGTTGGAAACGCGCTTTGGCAGACGATCGTTTCCCCGACGTGACTAAGAAAACGGCGTGTGCACGCAAAGGATCTGCTAATGAACGGCCATTCCACGGCCGAAATGCGCTCGCCCATCTACGGGTTTGCGTAAAACGAATTAGTATACAAATCACTTTTCAATTTCTTGTTCCTTTTCTCTCGCCGCGCGCGCGCGCGAGAGAGAGGATACGCAAGGTCGACAAGGCGCAGCCATTTGTCTTCTGGACTCGGGCGTGCCCTTGTCAAGTGCAGAACGAACGGCGCAGGCAGGTATACCTCCGCACGATCGAAGATCCTACCTGCCTAGACATTTCGAGTACGTTTCCTCGGCCGGCGGGAGTTCTATTAAAGCGTCTTGCTCGCCTCTGGCGAGGCTTTCTCCCTTTTTTCTCTCTCACGAAGATTGATAAATCCCGCGGTCCTCGTGCGATAACGTCGTGGCGCAGTTAAACGGTTTTCTCCGAAGAATCGCACGGCCGGGGAGAAAATTCCATCGTCGGAAACACGCGGGTAACTCGCGCGCCCTTAACGAATCCCATTCTACGCGGCCCGCAAGTTTCCGGCCCGGGTTCTCGGGAGGAGGATCCCCCGAATTCGACAACGACGGCAAATTGCTTAAACGCTCGTTATTGGCGACTACCGTATGATAGCGCGATCGATAAAAAGTTGCTTCCACCCGCGACGTCGTACATCATACTCGAAACCGAAACTGACAACGAAATCCCGCTCTTAAAGGTAAGCGTACGGAGCGCGATAAATCACGATAGGAAAGAAAAAAAAAACGCGACATCGTTTTTCTTCCTGAAAGTCGGCGTGAAAGGGCGACCTTGCGTCTCGGTCGCGAGATTTCGCGGATTATTCGCGGTCCATTCCCCGTTACGAGAGCAATCGCCGCCGACAATAAGCGCGAGCGTTCCGCTGTCCGGTTAAATAACTTCTTTGCGTAATCCCTGCCGAGGGTCGGAAGAGAATGCGAGGGAGGGAGAGAGCTAGTGTATCGATGCGGCTTACCGGCGGCTTAGCTTTTAATGGAAGCGCCGACCACGCAGGCGCCAAACTGGATGTTTATAGGATAAAAAGGGACCTTTCGGACTCCGACAATTCCCTCTCGCGACCACCATTTCGCGCGGGGCTCGGGTAACAGCTGAAACTGAAGCGTGTCGAGGAAAGTTAACGCGGTCGGGCCACCTGATACAAAGAAAATCGAGGGCCCGTCCGGCAGTCTGCGGTCAGGGACGCAAGGCATTGTGTTGCGGGATTGCGGGGAATCAGACGATCAATTGACTTTCCTCATTTTCCCGTGCGCCGGCTTTAATGTAACGTTACGTGAGCGCGCGCGCGTCATCCGGCCTCCCTTTTCCGCATTGTCGATCTGCGCGACAGAGATAATTCTATTCGGCTGGTGATTACAAAGGCGCGAGAGTCGGCCGGATCACCAAATTGCTTGTCATTTGCCGAGGCGGAAGAGCAGAACGCGAAATAAAATCACCGCTCTAATAATTATTTAGGTAATTATATGTATTTTACATTTAATTATGTACTAGTTTTACACCTTTACTTGTAATTTTATACATCTCTTTGGCGAGAATAAATCTTTTTGGGGAAAAGATAAGAAAAATATATCTTTATTAATTATTAACATGATTGGTGTATTAATTAATATGATATTTTAATTAATATTGCTTTATAAATAAGATGTTCATTGTACTTTATGTATACCTTG
The DNA here is from genome assembly GCF_003227725.1 of Camponotus floridanus. Taxonomy (NCBI): domain Eukaryota; kingdom Metazoa; phylum Arthropoda; class Insecta; order Hymenoptera; family Formicidae; genus Camponotus; species Camponotus floridanus. The sequence continues at coordinate 262,068 of NW_020229243.1, forward strand.
TAAAAATATCTTAAAGGAATATTTTTCCTGTAAAAATATCATAAAAATATAATCAAATTTTTTTTCCCTAAAATATTTAACTTTTTAAATATTTGTATAAAAAGAAAGAGGAGTAAATATGTTCCTATTCCTTATTTAATTATGTACTAGGATAGTTTTACACCTTTACTTGTAATTTTATACATCTCTTTTGCGAATAAATCTTTTTGGGGAAAAGATAAGAAAAGAGAAATATATCTTTATTAATTATTGATTGGTGTATTAATTAATATGATATTTTAATTAATATTGCTTTATAAATAAGATGTTCATTGTACTTTATATATACCTTGTAAAAATATCTTAAAGGAATATTTTTCCTGTAAAAATATCATAAAAATATAATCAAATTTTTTTTCCCTAAAATATTTAACTTTTTAAATATTTGTATAAAAAGAAAGAGGAGTAAATATGTTCCTATTCCTTATTTAATTATGTACTAGGATAGTTTTACACCTTTACTTGTAATTTTATACATCTCTTTGGCGAGAATAAATCTTTTTGGAGAAAAGATAAGAAAAGAGAAATATATTTTAGTTAATTATTGACATGATGATGTATTAATTAATATATTTTAATTAATATTGCTTTATAAATAAGATGTTCATTGTACTTTATGTATACCTTGTTGTAAAAATATGTTAAAGGAATATTTTTCCTGTAAAAATATCATAAAAATGTAATCGGAATATTTAACTTTATAAATATATGTGTAACAAAAAAAGGAGTAAATCTTCCTATTTCTGATCTTTAAATTTAATAATTATTTAGATTACTATTTCTTATAAATGAATAGGAACAAAATGATGAATGCGATGAGTAGTCTTGCATAACTGTTAAAAAATGCAGTTATAAACATTCGTCATGTTTATTTTTGAAACTTCAAGTCGTGACGAGCAATATTGTCTTAAGAAGATAAACATGAAGATGACTAATTCTAGAGGAAATTTTGCAACGCTTTCCGTGCTTTGCAGAGGCATAAATTAGCTAATAACAGCGATTGTTATCTCGTATTGTCTAAGCGCTGGAAATTCATATGTTTAAATTCTCTTGCGGGCCATCTCTGTACTTTTATATATACTTTTAACTTTATATTTTCGAAGTTTGAAAAAGAATAATCAAACTTTACGTTTTTGCAACACACACACACAAATATACATTACACTCTTCTTTCTTTAACCGTGTCAAAATCGGAATTGTATTCAACTTTTTGACCTTATTTCTTACGAATACGAGTTCAGTGAGCTACAATATTCTATAGAAGAACATTGCAAAACTTTGCAAGAGTTTCTTACATCCCAATCTAGAGTAATCTCGGCTATACGAAGACAAAGTTTATTACTTTGCTACATTATTTTTATCGCGTTGTCCCAAAATCATTTTTCTAATTTCTTCAAATGTATCTATAAAAAATTCCACAATTATGTAATCAAAATTAAACAATTTTTAAAAAACATAAAAATGTGCCGTCAAGAATAGTCGCCTCGTAATCAATCCGACGCGTGATACAATGTAATTAAAATCCAGCTATTGATTAATTTGCTAATTATTTTTGCTAATACATACAAAAATTAATACATTTTACATATTATATAATATATATTAATTTTTGTTAATGTAACGTATGAGAGTAAATCGATGACAATCACGACTGCATTTGTCGCGTAACAATCAGGGCTTTTGTTCGAGCAGATCGGCATTTAAGAGCAAACGATCGGCAGGTTTACGGTCTTCTGTGCCTCCGACGAGGGACGACATTTGGACAAAGTGTACTTAATCGCTAATTGAGTGAGAATAGTTATGTGCGAACGATCGGGAGCACGATTGATGGGGGCTTTTCTAGTTTCTGGGCCGCGGGCGGACGTGTAACGACAAATTTAATGCGACTTTTCGTGTATATTTCCCCCGTCGATCCATATGTTCGCATAAAACCGACCTCGCGCACGGAAAGATGACCTCATTCATACCTTCCCCACGATCACAATGGAGCGAAATGCGTCGCCGTTAAATGGGCCACAGCTCGCATTCAATGGCAGAACGACCGCCTCTCGTTAGCCTGTCGTTCAGGAATTATATATAATTTCAATCGTTACTATTATATACGTACACCTAGGATCGCGACGTGCTTTATGGACGCGCGCGAGCATCGATTATGAATTCTACTGGGTTGACGACCAACGGCTCCGTACCCGACAATCGACTTTCCTAAGCGTTCCTGCAACCGGAAGTAACGTCACTCCCACTTAGGATACACAGTCGCGTTATGTACGCGAAGAAGATTACTGTTGAGAAAGATAATATTTGCTCTCAAGCTGCATCGGAAATTACAAGATTCAAATGTCTAAAACGACACGCGCTAATCTCCTACGCAAATTTATAATAATTGGAAATATAAATACTGATAATTCAGAGATTAAATATACGTACCGTTGGAAATCGATCAGGTATATCTCGTATTTTTCGAATATAAATCATTGTTCGTTTAAAAGAGATACGGTATCCCGGAAAAATAATAAAGGTATATCGTATAATGCATTTTTTTGCGACGCGGAGAATTAAATTATTTTTCACACAAATGACTTTATTTAGATGAGCGCGATAATTTCGCTCCCGATGTTACAGGGCTTTAATAACTTTTGTATAAAACGTTTTTTCATGCAGTAATAAATAATGGCAGTACTATCGGATATCCCGAAATCCGTTGGACATTTCGATATGCGATAGATATTCATATGCAAATATTCACTGAATGTACGTGCAGTGCGGTAGATTTATTGGAAATTATTGTAAAAGCGATATCTCCAAATCAGTAACATCGAGCCTGTTCTTTATCGAATCCTAATAACTCGCATCATGAATTAAAGCATGCGAAAAATATCAAAGATACTTTTTAAATCGTTCGTTTCGATTCGTGCAATTTTGCGCGATATACATCTTATTATATTTTATGCGACGTAGATTCTACACAGAAAAAAAGGACCTTCTTGTTTTGAAAATATATTTAAGTTTTAACATGAGATTATATTGCGTTAATTAAAGAAAAATATAATTGCTTACTTGAATGAAGCCTGATTTTATACAGCTCAATCGAGAAAAATATATTCCTTTGATTTAAGATTTAATTTTCTTGAATGGAAAAAAACTCAAAGATTATAATTTTCTTAAAGTAGAATTGAATAATTATATATTCTTAAGATGACAATTGCAATATTAAAATAAGACTATAATATTGTTGAAATTTAAAATTATTAAATTCTTCCAAGAAGATTATAAATCGTTGCGTATATACGAAACAATGAACGCGTTAGTTTAAGTATATAAGTTTCGATTTGACACTTATTTTTTTGCTGTGCAATATGCAATTCTACAGGTAATATTTATTCCTTCGCGAAACACGCGTTGTTGGAATTTAAGAAGAAAAAGAGAATTAAAATTAAAGGTATTAAAATTTTTCTAATCGCGCGGGACGTGATTATTATTAACGCACGTGTCGAGTGAAAATGTAGATTACTCAATTTACTTTGTGCGCGTTGAATCGTTTTAATAACAATTATCATCGTATCGTTGTGACAAATATATATATATATATATATATATATATATATATATATATTTGTCACAATATATTCTAGAGGTGACAATTGCAATATTAAAATAAGCCTATAATATTGTTGAAATTTAAAACAAAATAAAATTAAGCTTAAATTCTTCCAAGAAGATTATAAATTGTTGCGTATACACGAAACAATGAACGCGTTAGTTTAATATAAATTTTCATTTGACACTTCCTTTTTTTCTGTGTGTAGAAATAAATATGAGACAACAAGAGAATACGAGAAAAATTCCTTCTCTCCTTCTCCAAATATTTTTCTTACCTAAATAACGGCAGCTCTACGTCCATTGATGGTGCCCCGGGGGCGGCGGGGGCGGGGGCAGTGGCAGTGGTCTCTCTAGAACGGGAACGGGCGACACATCCGGCATGGCGAACCTCAGCTTCTGCCAGAACAATTTGTCCCCCCACACCAGCACGGTGTGCGACGAGATTCTCTTCTTAAGATCGGCGTCGAGATCTCGCGGGCACACACCGCCCACCAGGAGCAAAATCACCGAGCGGCCCTTACCCTTGAGAGCGTCTCTGAGGGCCGCCTTGAACTCGAATCTGGACCATTCGCCGTGGAGAAAGTTTTTCGACAGCACGAGGATGGTGCGCCTCGAGGAGTCGGCCGCCTCGGCCACGGCGTCGGCGACGTTGCTGCCGGCGCCGAGATCGCGATAGTGCAGGCAGAGCCTGTACGAGGTCTCGAGACCCGGCACGAGGATCGTCGAGACGAAGGCCTCGTCGACGGCCGAGTACGAGATGTAGGCGTCGAACGGCTTCTCCTGGTCCTCGAACGCGGCGGTCTTGTAGCACGCCCGTAGGCCGCACCTGCTCGCCGCCCAGGTCCTGAGGGTACGGCGATGCCGGAAGGCGCCGCACACCAACGCGATCGTCGCGAAGACGAGCACGACCGTGGCGAGTAGCAGCGGCAGATAAGCCTCGAGCGGGCGCGTCTCGACGACGGAGGTCGTGCCCGTTAATGCCGCGCAATTTATGACCGATCCGTTCGCCGGGAGAGTTATAGGCACGCCGAGGGAACAGGTGACGCTCTGCCAGTCGTTGATCTTGGCCTGATTCCGGGCCATCCACTCCCGCACGAGGTCCAGATACGAGCATTCGCAGCTCCACGGGTTGCTGGAGAGACCGATGTCGACCAGATACGAGTTCTGTCCCAGTTGCCAGAGGGCGAACGTACCGAGCCGATTGTTCTCCAGACGCAGAACCTCGAGCTTACGCAGCGGCAGGAACGTCCCGTTATCGATGTACATGAGCAGATTGTTCTGCAGGTAGAGTTCCTTGAGATTCTCCAACGGCACCAACTCCATGCCGTTGAGCGCGCTTATCTTGTTGTTCTCCAGATGGAGCATCATCAGCCTCTTTAGACCGCTGAAGGTGTGATTGCGGATCGCGATAATGTTGCTGTCGTTCGCGTAGAGAATGAGCAAGTTTTTACGACCGATAAACGAGTGCGAGTTCAATTCCCCGAAGTTATTGCCGTCGAGGTAAACTTCCGTCGCGTCCATCGGCAATCGACCGGGTAGAGTTTTGTAGCCCGAGCTGGAGCAGTCGACGATGTTCGCCGACCAAGATTGATCGTGATAACAAGTGCAATTTGTCGGGCACGTCATCTCGCAGTCGCAGGCGTCAAAGTCGCAACAGTGGCAGAGGGCGAAGCAATGAGCCTTGTAAGTGCACAGAAATTGCGACGGCTTGGCCTCGAGCAGAGGTATAAACGACTTGTGACGATCGTACGGTAATCTACAGTAAACGGACTCGAGATCCATCACCTTCGGATGCTGTCTCAGCTGCAGCGAATTGATCCTCTGTAACCACTCCGTAGTGCAGTCGCATATAAAGGGATTTCCGCCGATGTAGAATTCCGGAACCTGCCGGTTAGACATCTGAGTAAGCTGGAGCGCCGAGAGGTTCATCTTGACAATCAGATTCGCGTAGAGATCCACTCGAGTGAGATTCATCTTCCCGACGAAGGTCTGCGGTTCCACGGATGATATAAGATTATCGTTGACGAACAGTAGCTCGATGGAATCCGGAATCGACCGCGAGTTTATTTTCGTTAACTGGTTGAACGACACGTCAAAGGACTGCAGCTCCATGTTCCGTGGCGCGACGCCGAGATCCGTAATAAGATTTTTATGCAAATCCACCCACTGCAATTTCTCGGGCAAGTAGGCGTAATCGAACTGCGCGATCTTGTTGTCGGACATGTTCAGCCACAGGAGACCGGGCGCGCTCGCAAAGATGCCGGACATGTCTTGCAACAAATTTGAGTCCAATCGAATCGCCTGCAGCGCCGGATTCTTGGTGAACGCGCCGTCCTCCACGTATTCGATTCTGTTCCTGGCCAGATTTAAGATCTGCAGCGCCGGCAGTTCCACGAGATCCTCCTGCGTGACGTTGGTAATCTCGTTACCGATCATTCGTAGTCCATATAGGCTCGACATTCCCCGAAAGCCGGGCTTGTTGAGGCTCTTGATTTGGTTCTCGCCCAGATCGAGCGTTCGCAGTATTCTCATGTCTTTTAACGCCACCGGTATGCTTTCAAGATTGTTGCCGGACAGATTTAAATCCACCATACTCGAGCAGTTCCGAAAGGCGTCTGGATGAATTCCCTCGAGCAGATTTGAATCCAGGGCCAGCAAAGAGAGCGCGAATAATCCGTTCAGAGAGTAAGCGTCAAGATAAGTTAAACGATTATGGGCCAGCTCGAGAGTGTGTAGGTTGCTCATCGGAGAAAATGTGTCCGCCGGAATCATTTCTATTTCGTTGAACTGGAGATTTAAAATCTGAACGGTGTAGAGATCCTTGAAGAGCGCCGGATCCAGCTTGCTGATTCGATTGTGGGACAAGTTGAGAAGTACAAGGCGTATCAAGCCGCAGAAGGTCGACGAATTCAACCAGGAACTCGTCAGGACGTTCCTCGACAGGTCGAGAGTGACCAGTTGAGTCATGTTAGTCAACAAGCCGGGCGACATCATGCTGATGGAATTGTTTTGCAAACTCAACTCCTTCAGGGAATTGGTCGCATCTCGAAACATCTCGTTTGGCAGAGCGACGATTCTGTTCCCGGACAGGTCGAGGCTTTCCAAGGATCTGAGTCCATGCAGGGCTTCGTCGGCCACCTTGGAGATCGCGTTGCTCGACATATTCAATACTCTGAGCCGCTTCAACGATGAGAATCCGTAAGTCGGCAGAACGGAAATCTGATTGTTCGACACGTCCAGCGACTGGACGTCGAGGGAACACGGGAACGGCGTCGACGTGGATTCTTGTTGACGTCTCGACAGCTTCTCGCCGACATCGCGAAATCCGAGCTCGACTATATCCCTCAGCGTGTTCCACGAAATGTTCAGAGTTACCAAGTTGGATAACGGGCAAAACAGGCGGTCGGGTATCTGCCAGATGTTGTTCCACGACAGGTCGAGTTTTTCGATCTGCGGCGTGTTGTCGAACGCGCCACTCTCCAGTTCCAGACTGTACTTGGTCTTGCGTTCGATTAGCGTTCTAACCGTTAGATTACGAAGATCGCGCAGACCGCTGAGCAACTTGGCCGGCCAGTGCGCCAGCTTGCATCCGGTCAACTTCAACGACCGCAGCCGCCACAGATGAAGGAAGCTGTCGACGCTGAAAATGCCGGTCCCGTCCTCGAGATCCTCGCCCTCGCAGACCACGTTCATAGCGGTCACGTACTCGCTCGTGGCCTGGGAAAAGTTGGTCCTGAGCGAGTCGTTGCCGGCAGCGTAACGATGGACGCAGGTGAGCGAGCCATCCTGGCGCGAATCCCACGTACAATGGTCCGGCAAATCGAGCTTCGGCGGCAGCTCACTGGTCACGGCGAGCACGTGGTACACCGGCAGCAATAGCAGGCAGTAATGGGCCAACGACAGCGTTCTTCTGCCGGGATCCTCGTGCCGATCGACGAGCCCACGCATCTTTAGCGAACTCGTTGCCTGCGCTCGGTTTCCGTACCGGTCCTCTGTCTCCTGATCATCACACGCGCGACCGCGTCACGTCACCGGTTGCGGGTTATTGTCCGCCGCGCGTTTATTACACGCGATTAGAAAGTCTGCCACGACTAACCGGAGAACGTGTCACGGAGACTTCACTCGATCGCGATGCACGAGAGATTCGATCAACGACGACACGTTTTACGACCGAGCGCCGATAGGTTCGTCCGCGGATCTCGAATTATCACAATAATTGCGCGATTAATTTTTGACAACACTTGAACAAATCACGGTTCGTCCGGGTATTGTTTTCGTAATCAGTACATTCCTCTCACGACAGAGGACAAGTTATCCTATTGTATTCTTTAATCAATTCTGTACTCGCAATTCAGCTTGGTTTCCGAAGAAGGACCGACGACGATTAGAGAGTCACGTCACGTGAAAATCGCTTAGCAGACGTTAACCCTGTATCAGAATGTTATCCGTTTACGATGATACGCCGACAAGCTAATATCGCCTCCCGTTGCAATATCCCGCATTCCGATGTGCAGGGAGACGTGTCGTGTTATTCGCGCGACATCGACGTCTCGCGTAAACTGCCCGACTCGTGCTCCGAAATGTGCCATTACAGAATCCCACGCTTCGCACTATTTCCTCGTCGATGTCGAGCAAACGCACCCTCGATCTCTCGATTAGAACCCATAGAGAAGGACCGAGAGGGAGCGAGAGAAACGGAGAGATCGGGCCTCCCCGAGATTCCAGATCCCTCGCGTGACTTGTGACTTGAGAATCTCGCGCGTCAAACGAGAACCAAGGTAAAAAACGGGCAGGTATAACCGAGCAAGGTAGCTCGTCTTGAACCGACACCGAGGACCGCGTAGCGCTTAGGACGACGGCCACCGCGCGACTGACGTGCGAGATCTCCTCGGCGTCTAACTCGACGCAGCGTCCACCAATCGTTTCTACCCCCACCGAGCGACCCGGTGGCGGCAGCGCGCACACACACACATACACACACACACGCACACGCAAACACACACCGGCGGCGGCACCCAAGTGGAGTGAGCACGCGCCTACCGCAGGATCCCGGAGTAGGACGAGGATGTCCTGCGTTTCGTACGCCAGCGCGTCTTTCTTGCACACGTATGCACTCACGCATGTATGCATGTATGTACGCACGCATAGGCACGTACACAGGGTCGTCGTCGTTACCATTACACGCGATCGACGGACGAAACGAGCCGCATAGAGAGAGAGAGAGAGAGAGAGAGAGAGAGAGAGAGAGAGAGAGAGAGAGAGAGAGAGAGAGAGAGAGAGAGAGAGAGAGAGAGAGGAGAGAAGAACGAGCGGACATTGCACGCAACCTGTCCGTATCTTCTCGCCCTTCCCCTCTTTTCTACCCTCCCCCTCCCCCTCGCCCCCGCCGGCATGGACCGAGGACACGGTATCGGAAAAAAGCATCGACACTTTACTCGTTATTACAGTCGACAAAAAATATCGATATCCGTGCTGGCTTCGAAAAAGAAAAATATCGATGAATATGCCGTCGTCAATACGAGAGTAAATATCGAGAAGAGATACGGGGGCCTCTATTCATGCCATTTTTTTAGCATTTTTTTTTTTTTGCGCGCGCGCACAAATATTTGACACATGTTGTCTCTGGATTCTATTCGTCTAGCGACTAGATAATTAAATAGTTAAAAATCCTTTATCGCGTTCTAAATAAACAAACAAATAAACAAACGGATAAATAAATAAATAAATATATATATATATATATATATATATATATATATATATATATTCTTTTCTCGCACCTCGTCTGGTGGAAACGCGAAGCTAGATGGTAAACGAAGGACGCGGACATTCGAAACTAGCTCTAGGATGTCTGGCGCGAGTCGTGAACGATCCTCGACGGTTCCGCTCCGTCCTCTGCCAGTCGCATCTCCATCGTGCTCGGAATCTCTCATTCGAGGAGAGCGAGAGCGAGAGAGAGAGAGCGAGAGAACGAGAGAGCGAGAGAACGAGAGAGCGAGAGAGAGCGAGAGAGAGCGAGAGAACGAGAGAAAGCGAGAGAGAGCGAGAGAGAGCGAGAAAGAGCGAGAGAGAGCGAGAGAGCGAGAGAGAGCGAGAGAGAGCGAGAGAGCGAAAGAGAGCGAGAGAGCGAGAGAGAGAGCCTCTCGCTCTCGTAAGAGAAACCGTTCCGAGAGGGAGCGGGGGGGACGCGGGAACATAGAGATCGTCTCCACGCACACGCAGCGCATACTCATCTCCCGGCTGCTGCTGCAGCATCGCCCGAAGGGTGCAACACAGAGACAAGTCGGTTGACAAGAGGGAGACAGAGAGAGAGAGAGAGAGAGAGAGAGAGAGAGACAGAGAGAGAGAAAGAAAGAGAGGGGAAGGACGAGAACAAGAGGGAGAGACACGAAGGGGAAAGCACGACTTTGCGATTCGATTGCCGAACTTGCACGAAGAACCGCGAACCGGTCCTACCCTCTCCACCCCTCGCGCCGCCGCGTCGCGGAGACGCGACGTGCCGCTTCTTCTCTCTGCGGACCCACGATATTCGGGGCAGCCAACCCCGACACGGAGCACCGGTCGTAAAAAGGCTTCGATCAATTTTTAAGTGGCCGCCGAACCGGCACTGCTCTTCCTCTCCCCGCTCGCCCCCGGAAACCGACAAACAACGTTTCCTCCCCGCTCCTCCCTCCGTCGAGATTCTCCCGATCTGCAGATCGCGAGAGCTCCAGATACGTCCGACGCTCAATAAGCCTCGCTGATTCATGCTCGTTCGGCCGACAAGCGACTTTCGGGCTTGATCGATGGGGACTCGAAATAGTTTGTAACTTGGTAGCCACGGTCGCGCTGCGGTTTCGACTTCGCAGAATATATTTGCGCGTCTCCTCTGCTCGTCTCTCGCCAAGAAAGCGGGCATTAATTCATATTAAGTGTCCCTTTAATCGGGGACTTTGGCGGGTAAATAAGCGTCGAAGCCTCGTGCTCCGTATGTGGGATATATTTGTTGCGCGAAGGGCGAATCGCGCGCTAAATTGATGCGCAGGCGAGATGGAAGAGGTCTTGCGCGGGGGGTGACTTCTGGAAAATTGGGAATTATTAACTCCCGGAAGAAGGATCGCCCGTGCGAGTCCTCCTTCGTCCTCGTAACAAACGAGACGTGACTCAAAACAAGGATATTTAATCCATCTAACGATATTTTATACTTCAACTCCTCGCGTTGCGGGGGGGGGAGGAGTCGCCAAGCGTAGAAAACACCAACACAAGCGTCGAGTTAAAAAGATTGGAGAGCAGAAAACAAGCGCCTTCCTCCATTTTGGAATCAAGTAAAGTGTTTCTAAACAAATTACATTTCTTACGTATCGTAATTGTACGAGAAAGTATCATCATATTTTGTATAATTAAATTAATTAAAATCAAAATAAAGGCGTTTAATAATAAATTCATTATTCATTAGCCCCATAATTATACACAAGTAATTCAGAAGAATTTGGAATCTCCGTTTCAAGGAAGAATCGATTCCTTTCCCTTTTCCCCCGAAAGGATCCCAAGTAAATATTCGATTAATGCGACTTATTTCATATACACGCAATATGACACGCTTCCCAGGAAAAGATCAAACGTTTCCTCCAAGTGCAATTAATTTGTCGCTCCATTACGCGAGGGTTCTTCTCTCGGCCAGTCACGTTTAATTAAAATCGTTATAACGGCGATCGTGGATCGTTATAGCTCCAATAATAGGTGCCGTAGATATCCGACGAGAGTTTTCCTCCGGGCAAAAATATACGCAATCTTACTTCTCCGCCACCTTCCAGAAACGAACCTGTTATTTCTCAGCACACGTCCGCTTCGTTATCAACTAATGTTGAAACGAAGCCGCGGTATCAAAAACGCTCGTCGGTTGAGCTATATATCATAGCTTCAAAACGAAGACTGGCACAAAGCTACATCGAAGTACGCAGTTGCCGAACAAATTGAAATTGAATAGCCTCGACTCCACTTGAAAAATCACATATATATGTTCTTTATAATTGTTATAAAATTTTTATTATAAAGTATCTGTCGAAGAATCAATGTCTAGAAATTTGGCAACATTCAATAATACACAGTAAAAAAAATAAAATGTTAATTTCAACATTTTTCACATGTCCCAGAAAGTCCACTCTAAATTTTAAGGATCATTGGAAAAAGTGTAGTCGACCAAACTAGCCAGAAAATTTGTTTATTAATACGACGTTTCGACCATATGGTTGTGGTCCTTATCAAGTATATACGATGTAATAAAAATCAGGAGACAGACATAGATGATAATCTTTTTAGTTTCTTGACAAAGTCTCTCACGGACGCATCAATTTCTCTCAAATCTAGTTAAATAACGTTTTCTGTTAATGTGACTTGTGCAATTTACAAAATTATCGTCTATGCCTGTCTCCTGATTTTTATTACACCGTATATACTTGATAAAGACTATATGGTCGAAACGTCGTATTAATAAACAAATTTTCTGGCTAGTTTAGTCGACTACACTTTTTTCAATGATTCTTTAATTATTTGACTAGCGACATTAAGATATTTATAATTTCTAAATTTTAAGTTAAAATAATTCATTCTAAAAATGTTAAATAATTGACACGATACTTTACATTTATTCCGTTATTGTGATTTTAAGTGTAATGTAAAAGTAACATACAAATTAATTAAAAATTGCACGAGAAAATAGTTACAATAACTCGTAAGAAATGTTGAGGACATTAACATATAATAGTAATTATTTGAACTTAAATTATTTGTAATAGAAACATTTGATTTTAGTAAATTTGAATTTATTTATGCATGTCAAAGTTCAAGATTATTTCAAGATTCACTTTAATTTTTCTTAGAATGTTAAACTAACTGTGAGACATGTGGATTATTTAAAATGAAAATAATAACATACAGGTTGTATGTTAATTTTACATTAAAGCACTAATCAAAACGTGATAACACAAGAAAATTTCAACATGTGGACGCACAATTTTTTGCCTTGTATACAGGGTGTATCTTAAAAAGCTCCCACTAAGCAAATAGTTATTCCTGATTAAAAACCGAGTCGAAAAGTCCTGAACCATTTTTTTTTCCAAGATTCATGAAATAATTAATCAGATTTAGGTATTAAAAAGATTTCTGAAAAGATGAATCGTTTAGAAATTAACACAAAACAGTTGTTTTTTTTGCTTATCCAAATCCTCATATATTGATAACGAGGAAGTTTGTCTTTTTATTGGCGCGACTTTACTCATTAATTACTGCTTTATTAAGCATTATGGGAAAAAATGGTTCAGGACTTTTCAACTCGGTTTTTAATCAGGAATAACGCTATTTGCTTAGTGAGAGCTTTTTAAGATACACCCTGTATATTTGATTATCGAGACGCAGCATTTTGATTCGAGAGACGTTTACTGCTTCTTCCTTGGAACATTGCAAAATGCAAATTCCTCAACGAAATCATGCAGTCTGAAGGTAATTCATCTTGGTTGCATCTCGCTGAAAACTTGGCCGCTCAATTCGAAAATCAATCAGCGACGGATTCGGTCTCCAAGGACGTAAGGAGCGGATCCTCGTATCATGGACGCAATCTTATCGTCCAGAATAACGCCTGAAAATGGCGGGGAAAAAGAAGTTTTAATTAAACCTAGAATAAGAGTTTAATCGAGCGAGCGGGATTAATTGCCCCCTCCCCCGGAGGAGATTAAAACGACGTAGGGTCAAAGGGAGAAAACTGGCCAGCCTCCTCTTTCGGCGGCGACGGGATCGCGACTTGAAATACTAAAATACCTCGGGCAAAGCCATCCGTATAAATATGCGCTCGAAATCTCGCTGTGAATGTTCCATTATGTCTAATTAACGGGACGCCCGATTTCGCGCGCACAATAAAGGGGGGAGCGAGGGGTGGTTTCGCTTTTCATTTTCGAGAGGTATCTCGCGTCCTATCAAATGCCTCCAATTCCTGACGATCCGTGAAACGGGTGTCCTCGAAATACGGTTCCTTTGTAAGTGAACAACGGCGAATTTGGAAAAGCTTACGAGACCTCCAAGACCTCGCGTTAGAAATTAATCGTAGCAAAATCCCCGTCGGTCGATTTTTTATCAATCTTACGTACAATTTTTATCGAGCAAATTCCATTTCGCGCCAAAACTCTCGGGAGATCACGCGCGCAAAAATAACCAACCGGTGGTTTCGCGAATCATTTTTTAGCCGTGCAGATTTTACCGAGTATTGTTCGGCGCGCTAGAGTACAGCATCTGTACTATATACAACGAACAATGGTGTGCTTTACGGTGATTCGATTTATATCGGATTTTTTGCCGTGTGTTATACGTATCACGGCGCGCCATGTGTGGCCACGGCATGTGTCGAAGTCTCGTGCAAAATAGATCCGCCAGGTCCGTTTGCCAAACAAGTCTATCACTGCCGACACGTACGGAAAATATTGTACATGAAGCGAATCCGTTGTACGATGACTCTGGATTCTGGCATTTATCGTTTCATTCTTGATAACCGAATGACATCGAAATTAATTTATTTCGATACGTCTTATAACGCTACTGTTCTCTGGATTCTGCCACTTATCGTTTCATATTCTTGATGAGCGAACAGCATCGAATTTATCAAAGGTCTTATAACGTTGCTGTCTTATAACGTTACACAGTAAAAAATTGTGCATCCACATGTTGAAATTTTCTTGTGTTACCACGTTTTGATTAGTATTTTAATGTAAAATTAATATACAATCTGTATGTTATTATTATAACGTTTTCATATGTTACATTTATGTCACCTTCATAATTAAACACTTTGTACATGTCTCTTAGAAATGGAATATTATTTTGAGTATTTTTAACATAATTATTTTAAACAATCAATATGTCTCAAAGTCAGTTTAACATTCTAAAAAAAGTTAAAATGATTCCTCAAATAATCTTGAACTTTGACAAATAATCAAATTTACTAAAATCAAATGTTTTTATTGCAAATAATTCAAGTTAAAATAATTACTATTATAAATATAATAAAATAAAAATAATAAAATAATTACTATTATAAAATAATTACTATTATTAATGTTCTCAACATTTCTTACGAATTATTGTAACTATTTTTTCATGTAATTTTTAATTAATTTGTATGTTATTTTTACATTACACTTAAAGTCACGATAACAAAAATAAATGTAAAGTATTGTGTCAATTATTTGACATTTTTAGAATGAGTTATTTTAACTTAAAATTTAGAGTGGACTTTGTGGAACCCATGAAAAATGTTATAATTAACATTTTATTTTTTACTGCGGTAAAAAAACATTTTGTATTTCTGTTAAAATTTTCTCATGTAAAAATTTTTGTGTTAAATTTTTAACATACTCTTATGTTAATGTAACATATTATCGTTGCGTTATTTTGACATTTCTGCGTTGAGTTAATATTCACCGTTTCTAAGAGTTAAAACAACGCAATTAATATGTAAATGCACGAACTTGTGATAAAATATGTTATATGTTAAAATGGACAGATAAGTTGTGTTATTTTCCTCTCTATAACAGTTTCCATATGTTAAATCGACATATCTCTTCTGTCATTTATCATAAAAATGTAAAAATAACATTTTCTTTTAATTAAATTTAGCATTATAAATATGTTAATTTAACATAAACTTTATTTCCAAATAAAGGTTAAGTTAATTTTTAAACATATTACTTGTGTTATTTATTTACATACTTGCCTTCTGTTAAATTAACATTAAAATTAGAGTGGATAAATTGGGACATGTGAAATATGTTAAATTTAACACAAAATTTTTTACTGTGTGTGTATAGATTCGTTGAAATCTACAACTGTAGATTCATCTTCCCTCTGATAAAACTCCTTAATTAATTCGAAGAGCTAAACTCCTTCTTCAAAAAAAGAGAAAAAATACTTCAAAAAAAGAGAAAAAATACTTCAAAGAAAACAATTTGAGTTATGAATCATAAAAAAAGGAAGAGCAAACTAAAAAAAAAAAGCTTCACTTTTAAGTCTAAATATAAATAATAAAATTTCAATCCGCAGTTAATTTCAGGGCTTTGCAGAAAACCGTAATTTGAGATTTAATTTAATTTAATTTTAATTTAACTTACGAGACGCTTAATATTGACTGATGAGAAAAGTGGAGAAGACGTTCACGCAATTCACCCTAAATTAGTCAAAGAGTTTCGTCCATAAAGTATAGACGAAATTCTCTTATCGTACAAATCTGACGTATTCCCGAATACCGTGTGTATTTCCGAATATTTCATGATTATACAAACTATCTATCTTCCCCCCCCCCCCCGCCCTCGACGACTAACATTACGATATCCATTATTAGTCGTCTCGAGACTTTACGAGAGCTTCGCCGCGACGGTAATAAAAGTCTCTAAGCAGACGTCATGAGAAATGGCCGCGATACGAAAGCACTCGGCAATCAGTTCGCGACTGTCTTTCAATAACGGCGCGCCCGACGGTGGTATTTACAATTTATCGAAAGTTCGTGACGCGCCGGAGAGACCCTCCACCCGGAAAGGGCGAGCAGTAAAGGAGAATTGAAAGCTCCGCGCGGTACAATAAAGTATCGGAATTTACAAAGGGAACCTCCGCGCCATCGTGCTCCGCGACTTTTGCCTCGGAATAAGTCGTGCCGATCGCGACGCGTTATTAAGGCGTATCCGAGTATTTGCCATTTCAATATGCGGCCTCCCGCGAGCGAGGAAACATCCCCAGGAAGGATCCCAAAGAGAAGTCGCGCGAGAGAAGAGGGACGCCATGAGAAGGGAAAGAGGGATATTTAAACGTGTAATTTGACGGCAGTCGCGAAAAGTACGCGAAAAGTTGCTTCGAGTAAAAAGGAGAATTGCGCGACCTCAGCAAGCGCAACACTTTTCGAACGACCGAGAGAGAGAGAGAGAGCGAGGGGAGAAATGAACTACCGGATGCCGCAAATGAGACGGGCACTTCCCTCCGGAGGAGCTCGGGAGCTCTTCTTAAGGAGATTGACCATCAGCGTCGAACAAAGTCCAGAACCGCAATGCCACTCGTCGGCGTAGATGTCGATCCTGCGCGCCGGATCTACCGGAACGGAACGGCGGGACTTTGATCCTTGCCTTAAACGAATCTTGCGAAAATTGCATTGTTACCGCGGCGACGGCGGCAATTTGCCCGCGTGCCGGCTATGACCTCATAACCGCCATTTTCTGGCGAATTTCTCGCGGTAGCAACAGCTATTTAAGTTTAGTCCCCATAAATCTCTCCTCTCCCCGCAACGTTACACGGCAAAACACATTTTGTACTTCTGCCCAAATTTTCTCGTGTAAAAATTTTTGTGTTAAATTTTTTAACATACTCTTATGTTAATGTAACATCTTATCGTTGCGTTATTTTGACATTTCCGTGTTGAGTTAATATTCACCATTTCTAAGAGTTAAAACAACACAATTAATATGTAAGTAAATGCACGAATTTTTGATGAAATATGTTATATGTTAAAAAATGAACAGATAAGTTGTGTTATTTTCCTCTCTATAACAGTTTCCATATGTTAAATCGACATATCTCTTCTGTCATTTATCATAAAAATGTAAAAATAACATTTTCTTTTAATTAAATTTAGCATTATAAATATGTCAATTTAACATAAACTTTATTTCTAAATAAAGTTTAAGTGTTAACTTTTAAACATATTAATTGTGTTATTTATTTACATACTTGCCTTCTGTTAAATTAACATTAAAATTAGAATGGATAAATTGGGACATGTGAAATATGTTAAATTTAACACAAAATTTTTTACTGTGTATACAAATTTTCCCCTTCACGTTCCGGTCGAGCAAAGAAAATATTTTTTTTTTTCGCATTATCTCGATAAAAAATTTCCCATTGCCAATCGTAATCATTTGAAATATCGCTAATGATAAGCTGGGGGGAAAAAATTTCGGGAGGAATGTTTTGCGAGTTATCGAGATGGAATTTCAAATCTCTCCCTCCCTCTCTCTCTCTCTCTCTCTCTCTCTCTCTCTCTCTCTCTGTCTTTCTCTCATTGTGTACTGTGACTTGTATAATGTTGCTGATCGGATCGCGTCCGTTTCTTTGAGCAAATAAGAGAAGCGCGCACCTCGTTAAATCGTTCTGTAAAAGAAGGAACAAGTCCCTAAGAGGTCGATCGACGCGTAGCAATTTTTTACTTTCGATTCGATCGTTGCAATTCAGATCAATTCTGAGAATGGCGCTCTTTTTGCTAGAACCGCGCTTCCCTACACCGAATTCCGTCTGTCTACTTTGCTCGGTCGTACATTCGTCCGATTCAAATCGATTTCTTTCGTGCGATGCAGCCCGTTCGAGTTTTCTTTTCCGACGAAAACAAATTGCAGAGACTCCACCGGCGCGTACTCCACGCTAATTAAAGCGATCTTTGTCGAATTACGTATTTTCCTTCCCTCTAGTTATATATGTCGAAAAAAGGAAAGGGGTATTTCAGATTCGCGATAGAAATGCTTTTGAAAAGTTACGAAAGAGAATGATTACATGTTCAATACCTTTTGCAACATTTCATTTTGTATAGCATAGAAATAATTATTGCATAAAACTGAGTACATTATAATAAAAATGATAAAATAATATAAATGTAAAAATTGTATAATTACAAATTTAAATTTCAATATTAAATACTCGAAAAATGTATATATATACACAGTATATATACACAGTAAAAAATTGTACGTCCATATGTTGAAATTTTCTTGTGTTACCTCGTTTTGATTAGTACTTTAATGTAAAATTAACATACAACTTATATGTTATTATTTTTATAACGTTTTCAAGTGTTACATTTATGTCAACTTCAAAACTAAACACTTTATACATGTCTCTTAGAAATGGAATATTAAGAAAAGTTAAAGTGAATCTTGAAATAATTTTGAATCTTGACATACAAAAATAATGAAATTTACTAAAATCAAATGTTTCTATTACAAATAATTTAAGTTAAAATAATTACTATTATATGTTAATGTCCTCAACATTTTTTACGAGTTGTTGTAACTATTTTTTCATGTAATTTTGAATTAATTTGTATGTTATTTTTACATTACATTTAAAGTCACGATAACAAAAATAAATGTAAAGTATTGTGTCAATTATTTGGCATTTTTAGTTTGTCAATAAGTAACACACGACGAATGAGTTATTTTAACTTAAAATTTAGAGCGGACTTTCTGGGACGTGTGAAAAATGTTATAATTAACATTTTATTTTTTACTGTATATTACTGAATGTTCTCAAATTTTTAGACATTGATTCTTCGATAAATATTTTATAATAAAAATTTTTATAACAATCATAAAGAACATATATATGTGATTTTTCAAGTGAGTCGAGACTATTCAATTTCTGAATCTTGAAATAATCTTGAACCTTGACATACAAAAAATAATGAAATTTACTAAAATCAAATGTTTCTATTGCAAATAATTCAAGTTAAAATAATTACTATTATATATTAATGTCCTCAACATTTCTTACGAGTTATTGTAACTATTTTTTCATGCAATTTTTAATTAATTTGTATGTTACTTTTACATTACACTTAAAGTCACGATAACAAAAATAAATGTAAAGCATTGTGTCAATTATTTGACAATTTTAATTTATCAATAAGTAACATACGCGACGAATGAGTTATTTTAACTTAAAATTTATAGCGGACTTTCTGGGACGTGTGAAAAATGTTAAAATTAACATTTTATTTGTTTACTATATAAAGATGTATAAATATATCGGATGTATAAATATATCGGAAATACTTGAATTAATTAAAATGATTAAATTTTAGTTTCAAGTTTTAATCGCAAGAAAACTGACGAGAAATCTAAGATAACATCTATTCTTTCACCGTCTCGATATTACAGGATTTAAGGATTGTGTGTACGGATGTGTTTTGTGAACGAGACGTATAGATAGATAGTTTTCTATAGACAGTTTACGGTTAAGAGAGACTGCATTGCGTCTCTCGCTCGAGGAAACTGGGAACGTTTCTTCAACCAATCTCCCTTCAACGATTCGGAGATTGCGCAACGATGCGATCGACGAGAGGAGGCCAACTCTCTGTCGAAACACAGCTTTTCTCTCCTCATCTTCCTTTTTTCCCTCGCTTTACTGCGCTCATTCTAGACCGTTAATTTCATGTACAGAGCACGACGACGACGAGAGAACGCAAGTAGTAGGTACAGACCGTGTGTACGTGGCCCGGATTCAATACGCTCGAAGCCTCTTTCAAGCTACACCGGCAAAACCTGAACGACATTTAACCGGAAACCTGATATCGGTGGACATTCGAGGTCTCTTTTCAATTGATTGTGCCCAGCACAACAATGAGGATCAGCGACATCGCGGCCGAGGATCGTAAGCGCTATGTAAACTCGAAAAAACGAAGCTCTTTGTGTGCAATCGCGTCATACATTGTGTCGCGAATATTCCGAGCGACCCGACAGAGTGCGGAAGTCGATAATAAAATCGAAAGCGCCGCGCCGTGTCGCGGATTACGGCGAAAAGAAAAAGAAAGGGGGAAAAAAAGGAAGCGCACCGGGGGTTATAAAGTCCTCCTCTTAATCTATCGTCGAGGAGAGGGGGATGAGAAGGGCTAAAACCGCCAATTTCACCGATGACTCCGGCTTTTAACTATCGCTACCGAGGATTCGCGTGTCGATCCAACGTGTTCGGCTTGAATATTCAAATCGCTTTTCAATGCTGTTCAACGTTGACTGAACGATGGCCGCGCATCCCGCCTCCCAGCAGGATGTGTGAATCAATGAGCTTCCATTATTATTTACTTCGGAAGATTGATCATCCCCAGTTTTTAACGTTCTTATCGACGTCCGCGGGGCGAGCGGCGAACGTCGAAAGCTGCCGAATTGAGGCAATTACCTGCGTGATTTATTACGTGTCGCGACCGAGAGCTTCGCGTATCGAGGCACCGTGTGCATACGAAGATACACCCTCGTGTATAACCGGTGTTATAAATATTCAAACAATTGTACAATGGAGACAACACGACACTTTAAATTCGAGCTAAGAATTTTACTACATTGAACATTTAGTAAATAACTTGGAATATATCATTGTAAAATATATAATATATAATATAAAATTAATAATTTTGTATTAATATTGATTAGTATACATCTCGAATGTTTTAAAAAATAATTTAATGAAAGCTATTAAACTATTAAAAATATTTTTGTGAAAAATTAAAGCACTCACTGAGAAAAATCATTTGATTGTATCAATCAACAAGACGTATTTGATAGAAGCCAAACATTTAAACCAAAAATTTTTAGATAAGACTTTTCGATAAGACTCGATTTTTTATAACTAGAACATTTAATAGATTTTACTATAAGGATTTGATTATTTTCTAGTTGGATCTGTAAAACTTCTTGTAATATTAACTAAATATAGACATAGTGACGCTTTTTTTGTAAATTTAGTATTATTATTATTAAGAAAATTTGATAAATTTAACAGGAAAAAATTAATCATATTTTATAATCTGGTAATTCTAAAAAAAATTCTGATTCCTTTCATTTCCCAACAGACATACTGATTGAATCTACCAAATTTTTGATTAATGCAACCAGATTTTTTCTCAGTGCTCGGTTTATTATTTTATATGTTGCAGGCTTTTTATAAATTTAATCTTTGTACAAAATAAACCTTTTTTACAAGTGTTAAATTCTTGCAATTGTATGAAAGTCTAAGCACTTTTTGTAAAAAAATGGAATTTATAAAAAATCTTGTAGCGATATATAAACAAAAAAATGAAACGGGAGATCATAAAATAAATGCTTAAAAATAAATTTGCGTACTAGTTATAAAAGTAAACTATTTATAATATCGAAGAAAAATGTACATAATCAGATAATAATAACAAACATTTTGTATAATACTAAAATAATATATATTTTTCGAAAATTCGTAAAATAAAATGAAAGATTTTATCTAAACACAATTTTCGTGCGTAAAGTGCAGTTCCTCTGCGTACACAAAAATTGTCATACCATTTTTATAGAACCACTTTTTACATTCTCCATAAAATTGCACTCAATTTCCGCCAATTCATATCGTTATAACGTAATAGTTTTATCTGTGTTTTTTTTTTCATTTCCACAACTAAACTATAAAAGTGTCGAGATCGCTCTGGCATGTTGAAGTTACGTAACATAGAAATATTGTAAAAGTTAGCCTCGAATTATCCACAATATATTTCACAATTAAATTGTAGTGACATTACAATGCGCCCCTGAAATGTGAATTTGTTTTACAATATTTTTATTCCCTTCAATTATACTTCGTAAAAGTCTAAATCAAAGGACACATATTCGTTGATCTATATAACAATATCATCGTGACAATATAAGCAGGGTCGAATTTATACGGTACCTTCCAACAACGAGAGAGAGAGAGAGAGGGAGACAGAGAGTCTCGACTCGTGTTGCACGTTGGAGCGACACTAAATTATTGGCAGCTAAACAGCTTAGATGTCGATAACAATCACTTATAATAGCGCTTATAAATAGCAGCGTGAAACTTATCGCGCACAGGTAACTACTCCAAAATCTTTCGGCCGCATCACTCGCGAATTTCACACAAAGTAAAGAAAAAAAAAAGTGTTTACCGTAATTTTTTCGCGAGGAGACATTTTTTAGCAGCTGGCGATTATCGTCGGCGAATAAATCGATACGCTCTCTCCCATATACTCGGCGCAAGCACTCGTTTAAATAAAAATAAATACTGACGACGCGGCGCACGTAGAGCGTAGAGTTTCATTAAGTTTTCGAAAAACTCGCTTAACGTTTGTCTTTGAAAGAACTACTTGGCGAGACAAACAAACCGTCCCAAACCGGGGTAAAATGAGCCGCGCGTGTAGCCCGATGGAGGTAAGTTTTGAAAATGCAGAAAAGAAGTCTCCTCTCTCTGAGCGACAATAGCGCTTAAGAGGGAAAAAAACGAATGGCATTCTCGAAAAAGCTCGCTAGGGCATTAAAGGTGGAAAGTAGTTAAACTACGAGATACACACGACATGTAAATGCGCACACGTTCGCGAAGAAGTACGCGCGTTGCATTTTAAAACACGCTGTTTCGCCGTATATTAATTTACGTGATTTGACGCTTGCTATCGCGTATACCCGAGAATTACGTTAAATGTACGTTTCGCGTTTTGTTGGATACAAGTGCGAGGATGAAAACTAAAAACATAATCACGCGCCAGATCCATTCGGCGAAACAGATTTCGCGACGAATGAAAAATGCCTTTGCAACGCGACAATGTCAACTGGGGTAATTGAGTAATTTTCATATCCGGGGAATTACGTTATAATATTCCCGATGGTAAAATCAATTGTCATTATTTCACCTCTCTATTTTTGATGACAATTAAAACAGATGCTCTCGCCATTCTTTTACAATTATATACCAGTTGTCAAGCTTAAAAGATCATTGTTTCAATTATTCAACAAATTTGCGCGATCGTGAACTACTCGATGTTATTTCTATCCGACAGAATAAGCAAGAGATCAAAAAACAAAATGTCAGCAAGCACAATTTTTATTTCTTATTATGCGTATTCGATTTTCTTTTAACATGGAATTTTACGCCATCGAAAAAAAAATTCCGTTCGCTGAAATACGTTATTATCGTTTATCAAAATGCCGAAAAATCGTGCTGGCTCCGATGAGAAATCGCGTCGTTCCCTGATGACCAATGTCCACGGGACCAATGCAGCGTAAAAGTCCGCCGCCACAAATTGTGCGGATTTACAGCTCCGTGACGCGTCAATAGTGGAAAAAAGATATACGGATTTACGGTAGAGAGTGTCCTACAATATTATTATTATATTATTGGCTCTCTTTTTATTTGCGGCTTTATCAATTTCAATAGGAAACACGCTATAATAAGGGCAAACTTATCCTTCAATTAATTTGTAGATTTTATTACAAGAGAATTTTAATTTAAAATTATATAATTTAAGATAAAAATATTAGGAATGGGTGGCGCAGAATAATAAATATAAAAACAAATACACCAAAAAGGCAAGTAAGGCCACCGGCGTTAGAAATTGACGCAAAAAAAAGAAAAATGAATGCGTTAATTAATGTATTTCGTACTTATTAACATGATTGTAATTTAACACGTATTTACAATTCATTTTTCTTTTTTTTGCGTCAACTTCTAACGCCGGTGGCCTTACTTGCCTTTTTGGTGTATTTGTTTTTATATTTATATAATTTAATTATACTATATAATTTAATATAATTATTTTATTATATTATAATTAAATATAATTTAATTATAATATTAAATGTAATTTAATTATAATATAATTTAAAATTATATTATAATATAATCATCCAAATATTTAAAAAATAAACAAACTTAAGAAAAACAATATTGGAGCGATCTCCGATATTATCGAGTGATCTCGATTCGAGGTAGAGAGGAGATCTACCCTCGACGAGCTATTCTCGTCAGCACGGCGTATTCCCGCGATTTTCCATCTGCGCGAAATTAATTAACAACGATTATGTAATTTATTTTTATATAACATAGATTATAACACATTATTATGGTGTCAAGTTGTATGCAGAAGATGGAAGGACTTAATCCAAATTACATATAGCATGAAAAAGTAAAATTAAAACTTGGACAACATTCATTTAACAAAAATATATCTTGGAATGCTCTTTACTTTATATGTAAAATGGACCCATTAGAAAAGAACTTAATCAAAAATCCGGTCAACTGGGACATTGGAATAATAACCACCATAAACTGGAGGCGAAAATTGAAAAGTTCCCAGTAAAGATGTCCAATTAGTCCAATAGACCAATCTGTACTTGAAATATCTATCTCTTTCACATGGATGTGTACAATGACCAAATATCAAAATATAAAATCTTATTGAAGCAGAGATTCATCCATATATTTTGGATGAAATTCAACCCGATTCAACCCGGTCTGTGAATGATTTTTTAAAAAGTTAACATCGGAACAAGAACTTACTACTTATAAATGTTGTATCGAGTTGATGGGAAAAACAGATCCCTCGACTAAGTAAACAAGATGTAAGAATCTTCAATTTTAGAAAAACTGAACACAAACGAGGAGAAGAATAAATGGCTATGCATGTCACACAAATTCAAAAACTATGGAAAAGGAGTACGAGAAAATATATATATTAAAATTGTTTAATTATATATTAAATTAAATTATATTTAGAATTAATTTATATTTTAATTTTGTAGATACGGAACCGCGACGTCCTGTACGAAAAAGTTCCATGTTACATCCTACAAGCTGCTGCTTGTCTCGTAAGTTCATGAGCCCTATTTTCTATTTTTTTTTTAAGTAGTATATCTTTTTTTTTCTTTTTTTTTCTTTCGCACAACCCGATATAAATGTTTTCCCACAAAGAAAGAGAACCGTTAAAAGATAAATATACGACTAATAAAGATACGATTAAAGGTACAAGGTTGTATTTTATGCTATTGTAATATATATATATTAAGCGTTGAAATTTTTATATGTCTAGGGCGCAGGACTGTTAATAAATAAACAAATAAGGTGAAATATCTTTAGAATGTATTAAAAATTGAAAAAGTTCTAAGGGAGAGATTTAAAAGAGATATCGTTCGAATTTTCGCTATAAAAAATTGACGTCCTGAATCCGCGAAGAAATTTAAACAAACATTTCAAATTTATAACAAACCTAAGAAAAACAACATTTGATAAAGTTTTCCAGTAATTAAAGTCAGCTAGTATAAAATTTAATAATGAAACGCATTAATAAATCAACAAATTATAAGGTAAAATATCTTTAGAATGTATTAAAAATTGAAAAAGTTCTAAGGGAGAGATTTAAAAGAGATATCGTTCGAATTTTCAGTCTAAAAAATTGACGCCCTGAATCCGCGAGGAAATTTATACAAACATTCGTGTTTCGATGCAACCTATAACTCTTGCTCATCAGGACGCGCGTATCGCTAAAACATTGGCAAAGCATGAAAAATTATATAATTATCTAAATATTTAAAATTAAGAAAAAAACAAACCTAAGAAAAACAACATTTGATAAAGTCTTCCAGTAATTAAAGTCAGCTAGTATAAAATTTAATAATGAAACGCATTAATAAATCAACAAATTATAAGGTAAAATATCTTTAGAATGTATTAAAAATTGAAAAAGTTCTAAGGGAGAGATTTAAAAGAGATATCGTTCGAATTTTCGCTATAAAAAATTGACGTCCTGAATCCGCGAAGAAATTTAAACAAACATTTCAAATTTATAACAAACCTAAGAAAAACAACATTTGATAAAGTTTTCCAGTAATTAAAGTCAGCTAGTATAAAATTTAATAATGAAACGCATTAATAAATCAACAAATTATAAGGTAAAATATCTTTAGAATGTATTAAAAATTGAAAAAGTTCTAAGGGAGAGATTTAAAAGAGATATCGTTCGAATTTTCAGTCTAAAAAATTGACGCCCTGAATCCGCGAGGAAATTTATACAAACATTCGTGTTTCGATGCAACCTATAACTCTTGCTCATCAGGACGCGCGTATCGCTAAAACATTGGCAAAGCATGAAAAATTATATAATTATCTAAATATTTAAAATTAAGAAAAAAACAAACCTAAGAAAAACAACATTTGATAAAGTCTTCCAGTAATTAAAGTCAGCTAGTATAAAATTTAATAATGAAACGCATTAATAAATCAACAAATTATAAGGTAAAATATCTTTAGAATGTATTAAAAATTGAAAAAGTTCTAAGGGAGAGATTTAAAAGAGATATCGTTCGAATTTTCGCTCTAAAAAATTGACGTCCTGAATCCGCGAAGAAATTTAAACAAACATTTCAAATTTATAACAAACCTAAGAAAAACAACATTTGATAAAGTTTTCCAGTAATTAAAGTCAGCTAGTATAAAATTTAATAATGAAACGCATTAATAAATAAACAAATTATAAGGTGAAGTATCTTTGGAATGTATTAAAAATTGAAAAAGTTCTAAGGGAGAGATTTAAAAGAGATATCGTTCGAATTTTCAGTCTAAAAAATTGACGCCCTGAATCCGCGAGGAAATTTATACAAACATTCGTGTTTCGATGCAACCTATAACTCTTGCTCATCAGGACGCGCGTATCGCTAAAACATTGGCAAAGCATGAAAAATTATATAATTATCTAAATATTTAAAATTAAGAAAAAAACAAACCTAAGAAAAACAACATTTGATAAAGTCTTCCAGTAATTAAAGTCAGCTAGTATAAAATTTAATAATGAAACGCATTAATAAATCAACAAATTATAAGGTAAAATATCTTTAGAATGTATTAAAAATTGAAAAAGTTCTAAGGGAGAGATTTAAAAGAGATATCGTTCGAATTTTCGCTATAAAAAATTGACGTCCTGAATCCGCGAAGAAATTTAAACAAACATTTCAAATTTATAACAAACCTAAGAAAAACAACATTTGATAAAGTTTTCCAGTAATTAAAGTCAGCTAGTATAAAATTTAATAATGAAACGCATTAATAAATCAACAAATTATAAGGTAAAATATCTTTAGAATGTATTAAAAATTGAAAAAGTTCTAAGGGAGAGATTTAAAAGAGATATCGTTCGAATTTTCAGTCTAAAAAAATTGACGCCCTGAATCCGCGAGGAAATTTATACAAACATTCGTGTTTCGATGCAACCTATAACTCTTGCTCATCAGGACGCGCGTATCGCTAAAACATTGGCAAAGCATGAAAAATTATATAATTATCTAAATATTTAAAATTAAGAAAAAAACAAACCTAAGAAAAACAACATTTGATAAAGTCTTCCAGTAATTAAAGTCAGCTAGTATAAAATTTAATAATGAAACGCATTAATAAATCAACAAATTATAAGGTAAAATATCTTTAGAATGTATTAAAAATTGAAAAAGTTCTAAGGGAGAGATTTAAAAGAGATATCGTTCGAATTTTCGCTCTAAAAAATTGACGTCCTGAATCCGCGAAGAAATTTAAACAAACATTTCAAATTTATAACAAACCTAAGAAAAACAACATTTGATAAAGTTTTCCAGTAATTAAAGTCAGCTAGTATAAAATTTAATAATGAAACGCATTAATAAATAAACAAATTATAAGGTGAAGTATCTTTGGAATGTATTAAAAATTGAAAAAGTTCTAAGGGAGAGATTTAAAAGAGATATCGTTCGAATTTTCAGTCTAAAAAATTGACGCCCTGAATCCGCGAGGAAATTTATACAAACATTCGTGTTTCGATGCAACCTATAACTCTTGCTCATCAGGACGCGCGTATCGCTAAAACATTGGCAAAGCATGAAAAATTATATAATTATCCAAATATTTAAAATTAAGAAAAAAACAAACCTAAGAAAAACAACATTTGATAAAGTCTTCCAGTAATTAAAGTCAGCTAGTATAAAATTTAATAATGAAACGCATTAATAAATCAACAAATTATAAGGTAAAATATCTTTAGAATGTATTAAAAATTGAAAAAGTTCTAAGGGAGAGATTTAAAAGAGATATCGTTCGAATTTTCGGTCTAAAAAATTGACGCCCTGAATCTGCGAAGAAATTTATAAAACCATTCGTGTTTGGATGCAACCTATAACTCTTGCTCATCAGGACGCGGGTATCGCTAAAACATTGGCAAAGCATGAAAAATTATATAATTATCCAAATATTTAAAATTAAGAAAAAAACAAACCTAAGAAAAACAACATTTGATAAAGTCTTCCAGTAATTAAAGTCAGCTAGTATAAAATTTAATAATGAAACGCATTAATAAATCAACAAATTATAAGATAAAATATCTTTAGAATGTATTAAAAATTGAAAAAGTTCTAAGGGAGAGATTTAAAAGAGATATCGTTCGAATTTTCGGTCTAAAAAATTGACGCCCTGAATCCGCGAAGAAATTTATAAAACCATTCGCATTTCGATGCAACCTATAACTCTTGCTCATCATGACGCGTATCGCTAAAACATTGGCAAAGCAGGAAAAATAATCTCTCGATGAAAATAACGCGCGGGCGATTCATTTGCATCTGTCCTATTTTTCGAAATACGATCCCTTTTTTATTTATGAAATGATATGGATTACCCCGCGAATGAGAGAGATGGATATGGATGCGCGTGCGAAATTCACGGGGCTCGCAATTAAACCATCCCCGGCAAAACGCGTATTCGTCAATATAATCGCGGCGTTAATACATACGTACATCTGCACATATGGAACGCAAAGCTCGTTGACGCATTCGGAGCCGGTTTCCCGCGACGGATATAATGAACCGCGCGTGCGATAAAAACCTGTCCCCGAAAGTCGACGTTTTCCCTCGGCGAGATCGCGGAAGTGCGGCGAGGTTGGCATTACGACGGAATCCAGGGAAAAAGGTAAAGAGAACGAGCCGCGGCGAGTATCAGAGGCGACGAGAGATACGAGGGGGGAAGAGATCTCTATAAAGGGCACAGACGCGAAGCGAGACGAGCTGGTTGCCGCAACTCTTGACTCCCGGTGCCGCGACTAAACACCAGTAATTAAAACGTCGAGGTTTCACGCAGCCGTCTCATTTATTTGATATTTGCTCGGTCGCCGGCGCCGAAGAAATTCCGCGCGCGCTCCGGCTCGCGAGCGTAATAAGGATCGCGGGGAGAGAACCGGGAGCGAGGAGGACCATTGATTGAAGCGAGGGAGAGATGAGGGCGAAAGAACTAAGCTCGAGAGAGAGAGAAGGAGAGAGAAAGACGGAAAGGGAGGAGAGCGAATGCGGGATTGAGGGTGGAAGGGGTGGGAGAAGGAAAGAGAGAAAGAAGAACGAGGACGAAGGGAGGGAAAACCGCGAGGCCGAGACTACAGCGGGTGCCTCGTCCCGCAGCTGTCGCCAAGCCGGTGTTACGACTGCACAGTTTGTTCATTCGGCGTGCTGCAGCACGACGGGGCGGCTCTAATGAAAGGAGTTTATTAGGACGCGCGCCGACAGAGAGAGAGAGAGAGAGAGAGAAAGAGAGAGAGAGAGAGGGAGGGAGAGAAAGGGCTCGCTCCTCTGCGGGGGGAAGCGGGGGAAAGGGACCACCGGGATTTGCATCCTTTATGCGTAATTTCGCTTCGATATTAGATTAGTCGCTCTCCCGCGTTATCTGGGCGACACGTCGCTCATTAGTCTGCTCGGCGAAAACACGCCGAATGTTTCCGGCGGTGTTGCTGCTCGTCGTCCTTTTTTCTTTCCACCTTACAACGGAACAAAGGTTCCCGATGGACTATTGTCTCGAAATTAGCAGTCCGCACCGTAACATCGACGTCCCCATCGTCGTCATCGTTGCATGTTGTATCGGCATAGATGGTAAAATCGATCGCGATTATTGTTGGAGCAGGTGCTCCGCGGAATCATTTATCGCGTAATTAGCAGCGATCCGCGGGAAACTCGAGCCAATTAGCGCGAATATTCCGAGGAGAGGGAGTGTGACTTTAAGACACGTTCCGTTCCCCGTGAAATCCTATATCGGGTCGGATTATTGGCGAGTCGAAGACGAGCTGCGTTAAGCTTATTAATAAGGCGAAAGGTGTAATGCTAAGTGAAGTAGCGCGCTCGGATCGTTTTATCGAGAAAAATTCATTTTTTTTTTATTATTTTTCAGGAAACTGAGAGAACCCGTACTGAGAAAAATCGTTTGATTGTACCAACAAGACGTATATGATTGCAGGCATTTTGGTTAAATCAAACAAGAATTTCTACTTATCGTGATAAGACTCGATTTTTTATAACTGGAACGTTTAATAGATTTTACTATAAGGATTTGGTTAGTGTTTTCTGATTGGATCTATAAAATTTCTTGTTACATTAATTTCTTTGCTTGCTTCTTAACTTAACTCGTATTCAATATTTGCCATGAAATGTATATAAAGAACTAGTATTAACATTAAATCCAAAGTATATTTTTTTTTCTTACGAGTAATAGTGCCAGAAAGAGGATGCTAGCTCTCTGACTGTGTGTGTTTGAGCTGCATCCTCTTCTTGCATCACTGTTTATCAGTTTAATTTCTAACAAACTAAATTAAAAATAATTTATTCAATAATCTGGATTGAATTTATCCAATAATCTTGTTGGAATTCAGAATATTAAACAGACTTTTGAGATTAGGTGGAAAAAATTTTAGACGACTTGGCGCTGGCGAGTTTAGTATTATTAACCAGAAAATTTGGTAAATTTAACAGGAAGAAATGAATCAGATTCATCTGGTAATTCCTACAAGAATTCTGGTTCGTCCATTTTCCAACAGACATACTGGTTGAATTTACCAAAATTCTAATTAATGCAACCAGATTTTTTCTCAGTGCACTGTTTATCAGTTTAATTTCTAACAAACTGAATTTAAAATAATTTATTCAATAATCTGGATTGAATTTATCCAATAATCTTGTTGGAATTCAGAATATTAAACAGACTTTTGAGATTAGGTGGAAAAAATTTTAGACGACTTGGCGCTGGCGAGTTTAGTATTATTAACCAGAAAATTTGGTAAATTTAACAGGAAGAAATGAATCAGATTCATCTGGTAATTCCTACAAGAATTCTGGTTCGTCCATTTTCCAACAGACATACTGGTTGAATCTACCAAAATTCTAGTTAATGCAACCAGATTTTTTTCTCAGTGCACTGTTTATCAGTTTAATTTCTAACAAACTGAATTTAAAATAATTTATTCAATAATCTGGATTGAATTTATCCAATAATCTTGTTGGAATTCAGAATATTAAACAGACTTTTGAGATTAGGTGGAAAAAATTTTAGACGACTTGGCGCTGGCGAGTTTAGTATTATTAACCAGAAAATTTGGTAAATTTAACAGGAAGAAATGAATCAGATTCATCTGGTAATTCCTACAAGAATTCTGGTTCGTCCATTTTCCAACAGACATACTGGTTGAATTTACCAAAATTCTAATTAATGCAACCAGATTTTTTCTCAGTGCACTGTTTATCAGTTTAATTTCTAACAAACTGAATTTTAAATAATTTATTCAATAATCTGGATTGAATTTATCCAATAATCTTGTTGGAATTCAGAATATTAAACAGACTTTTGAGATTAGGTGGAAAAAATTTTAGACGACTTGGCGCTGGCGAGTTTAGTATTATTAACCAGAAAATTTGGTAAATTTAACAGGAAGAAATGAATCAGATTCATCTGGTAATTCCTACAAGAATTCTGGTTCGTCCATTTTCCAACAGACATACTGGTTGAATCTACCAAAATTCTAGTTAATGCAACCAGATTTTTTTCTCAGTGCACTGTTTATCAGTTTAATTTCTAACAAACTGAATTTAAAATAATTTATTCAATAATCTGGATTGAATTTATCCAATAATCTTGTTGGAATTCAGAATATTAAACAGACTTTTGAGATTAGGTGGAAAAAATTTTAGACGACTTGGCGCTGGCGAGTTTAGTATTATTAACCAGAAAATTTGGTAAATTTAACAGGAAGAAATGAATCATCAGATTCATCTGGTAATTCTTACAAGAATTCTAGTTCGTCCATTCCAGAATTCTAATTAATGCAAGATTTTTTTCTCAGTACGTCCTAGACTCAGCGCGATAAAAATGACATATCGATTAAATTTAGTGACCCGTCGTGCATCAAGTACGCACAAGGAGGAAGATTTCTTGTTTGCATCCGTATGACATATGTCGTTACATCGCAATTTTTTTTCTTTTTATTTTTTGACAAGACATCTCTTGTGTTTTTCTCCTTCTTTGAAAGAGCGCCTCCTCTCTTGTGACGTGGCGATATGCAACTTTTCGAATTTCAGTTTCGAAGAAAGCTTCCGATAGACATCGACAGCTTTGCATACAATATCTCGAATACGTCTAGACTTCGAGTAAACCGTGCGAAGGGGAGAAACTTCTTCCTTGTACTCGCTGCTGAATCGTCACCTGCTGACTTCGATTTGTCGCGGTTGCGAAACAGCATTTAGAAAGTAAGAAAAAAAGAAACCTCCCTTGAAAACGACCAAAGTACAGTTCTGCGAGTTGTCGGCAATGTCAAAGATTTCCGTGAGATGAAAATACAAAAGTTCGCGAGTTTGCTCGAGGAGCGACGGCGATGTGTAATAAAATCCCGCGACGGCTAATTGCAGCGATAAAAACATAATGATCGAGCACGCAAAATTAGAAGGGCCGTTCGCTTTCACGTGTCTGGCGCAAAAGTCGCTCTCTCTCCTTCTTTAGCGAATTATCGATCGCTGAAAAACGAAAGAATGTTTAAAGAGAGGAGAATTGTTTTGTAAATTCCAGAGGTGAATTAGCATATTTGCCAATGTAATTTTCGATTATAATTTTCCCTTTTGTTTTATTCAACATAATAAAATACGCGCGTTGCGATTAACGTCAAGGATACCGTACAAAGTATACGTGCGATCGTTCTATTCCGTTGATTAGTACACGGTGATTATAATTAAACGAGATCTCGCGGGAGTGAATATCGTGTGCGTGCAGCAAAGTGATAATAGAGGAGAAGACCCGAGCAGAGCAACCGTGACTTTCGCAATTTTTATTGTTTCATTTATTTTTCATCTGCGAAATTGATTGCCCGTTTATCTCTCTGCAGTAAATATTAATAAATTATTTGGACACTTTATTTATAACTCGGATATATATTTTACACGTCACAATATTGATCAATTCTCGTATCGATAACTGTTAAATTTATTTTTATTTTATCTAGAGCGTTACGAGCATTATACCGTACACATCGCGTATATTTTGAAAAACGGCGCGATATAATATTTCCAGGTAATCTTTAAACCATATGTTTCTGTTTCATCTCAAGCGTCCTTAATAATGTATAATCCGCGACTATAAACTTGCATACTGTTCCCTCGTATTACAATCTCGCCAGCGCGTTATCGAGATATTTTATTCATCGTATCTTATTTAACCGGTTTCTCGTGAGAGGGGAAAAAAAAAGGACGAGAGCTCGGGCGTACCTGCCGATCTTCAATTTCAATTTGCAAGACGCACACTTATCAGAAACGTGTCGGCGGGGCGGGTGACGTTTTGACGGAATAGAGGTACTTTCGAGATTAATTCCCGCACCTCTCAGCATTTTGATCGGCAAGATACGACGGTGAAATAACTTCCGACACCTTCACCTTATCCCAATCACGGTGAGCCCAAGGTGGCCGGGCGAAAGAAGGGTGAGAAAAGCTACGTGGGGGAAGAGCGCGGGCATGTCGTTTGTATCAATTTACCCCAGCCACCCCGGACGCGTCCATCGACTTTGCTTCGGATTTAATCTAATGCCACGTCGAGATGGGTAATTCATTAAACAAAGATCCACGGGTTCCGGGGGTCTGCGCCGCCGCCATTATTTGGCTCTCTCTCTCGGCGGCCGAAAGTAAATAATTAAATTCGGTCTGGTTGAATTTCGGCCAGATTCGATAAGGATTACGATAAATCCGAAATAACGTCGCACATCGTGCACGTGTGTGTATGCGTGTGTGCGTGTGTTTGTGCATGTATCGAGAGCCCGAAAGGCCGCGCAAAATATGTATTTATATCCGACGAGGGGGAGGATCCGCGTTTGCCGCGAAACTCATAAGGATTATACGAGAACGTGCTTTTTGAGGATTATTCCATTCGACGCCTTCGGGCGTGCAAATTAAGACATATCTCAATTTCGACACCGCCGTCCCCGCTCGTAATCACGGCGATATTACTCGTAAAGGCTGGTGGCGCGGTATGAAAACTTAATTTGATACGCGCGCGATAATCCGCGCTAAGGTTACTTAATCATCTCCGTCTCGCATAAACGCGATACAAGTTTAACAGAGCGGGGCTGAAAAAAGTGGTGGAATCACGATTCACGTTCCGAAGGAAAGAGACGAGGAAGGGGACGGGGGGGGGGGAGTCGCTCTCTCTAAAATCGCGGCACGATTTATTTAGATCGTTTCGCTACTTTCGATTATTTATACGACCGCCGGTCGCGGATCATCGAGATCAATTTCATTACCCCGGCAACGAAATTCCGAGGGGGAGGGGAGCGAGAGGAGGACCGAATGCGCGCGGCCGTGCATTACCCTCTCTCCCCCCCGCTCCCCCCCCCCGCGAACGAAATATTCATTCCGAGTGGCTCGTTAAATTCCGTCGGCGCTTCAGCGCTACGAAAACTCAGCCAATAGATCACGCTAAACTTCCGTGCACGTCCGTGCTGCTAGCAATTCCCTCATCCCGGAGCCAAGAGTCATGGATAGCCACAAGTGAGGGAGAACGTGCGCGGGCGGGGGGGGGGGGTAGAAAGGGGGAGAGAGGCTCTCTTGGTTCGCCGCCGCAAAAATGTTTTAGACTTCCAACCGTACCTACGCTAGTTTTCTCCTCGGCCGTCGTATTTCATTCGATGTCACCGCAAGAGAAACCTGTTATCTTTATTACTCGCTACCCCGCGTTTTTTTCTTCCCCTCCCCCCTCCCCCCTCCCCGCGCCCGCCAGCCCGCGAAATCTTCTTAAGCTAAGACTCTTACGAAACTAAGATCTAAGGATATTATGAGTGCCTTATTTTTGCGGAAATTCAGCAGGTACGATTAACAGGGAGAGTCCAACTTTGCTGTATTATTAATATCCCGCGCACTGAGCTTTATTGAGACGACAAAGTTGGCATCCTCCTCCCTGTCGCTATGGCGTCTATAAATTTTTATGCTACACTTATTCCTACTATAGGTATTATATTGTAAATACGAGGTGTCCTAGACCACCCGTACACCCCTTTTCTTTCAAAAATAACTAAGCATTTTAGAGAAAAACGTTTTCGACAAAAATTGTGAGAGGAATCAATTGGTGTAAAAAAAAAACACATAATTGTTCCGAAGAAAAAATATGTAAAATTATTTGTATTTTAAATTATGAATATATATTTTGACTAATTAACCTACACCATTTTTTTGATCTCTAGCTCTCTACGCCTAATTGACCACTTTTATTTTTGAATTTACAGAGAGCTTTATCACTTTTTGTTATCACTTTTTGTTAAAAAATATGTAATTTGCAATTAACAATTCCATATTTTTTCTTAAAAACAACTGTGTGTTTTCTTTACACTAATTGATTCCTCTCATTATTTTGTACATAAAAGTAGTAAAGTAAGATAATAAAAAAAAATGAATATTTTACTAGATATTTTATGGAAAAGGGGTGTACGGGTGGTCTAGGACACCCTGTATATATCACAAGTTACATCACACTTACACGAGATTTGTCGTTAATATGACTGAATAAATAAAATATAATATTAATAAATTAATGAATATTAATAATATTTTAATATATTTTAATATTTATAAATTAATGAATATTAATAAAATTATTATATAAATTTATTAAATATTCCTTATATCTTTGTATATTTTCTAAATCTCAAAATTACAAAATATATCTCAATCACAAGTTTTTGCCATCCGTTTATTACGCTCCAAATATTTAATTCGCCAAATTATCCGGATTACTATTCATAATTAAGAATACATCCATATCCCGAGGATTATTTCAAGCTTTATCGGTCCCGGTTCACGCTGTCATAATGCATCTCGGCATTACGCTCCACATATTTTCGCGATTTAACCAATCACGGTGAAGCGGGCAGTCATTATCTCACAATCTTAAATTCGTATTTGCTTTAATTTTAAGCCCTCGGCGGTCCTTTACGTACGGCGCTCTGAAAGCGACCAGAGCCCCGGGCAATTATGATAATATCTTGATCCGATAATGGGACACGGTCTTATTCTTACGAATTGTCGCGGGCTTCTCGATGAGAAACGCGGGCTGGGCGCGGCGCGGCGCCGATTTCACGCTCGAGAAGTCCGGGAATGGAGCTGGCAAAGAGGAATTAAGATCTCGCCGAAGGCTCTCGTTCTGACAATGCAAAGAAGCTGGCCAAAAGGACGGGGGAAAGAGACGGAGAGGGAAAAGCGGAGAGGAGAACGGAGATCGCGGAAGAGGGCGAGAAGGTTGAAAGTACGGACGAGGGTTGGGCAAGAAATTCCCGGAGGTGGGGGAGGTAGGGTGGTGGCTCGATACGGTGGTGGATCGCGCGGAATAAGAAACGCCGTAAATCGCGAGCGGTAGAAGGAAGGGTAGATCGGGGGGAGGGACATTATACTTGCTCCTCGTCTCCTCGGCTCTTTGTTTATACTCGTTTGAAAGGAGGGACGAGCGCGGGGCAGAGATCGTTTGACATGTCGTCGGTCGCAAAAGACGTCGAGGGACAAAAGAGGTACGTTCCCTCCCTCTGTTCCCGCAATCCGGCCGATTCGTGCCCCATAGAGGACGTTCGCAAGCTGCCGTTAGTTGCGTCGCACGCACGAAAGTACCGTATCATTATGCGGCCGGATAATAAATGCTTGTGAAGTGGTGGGTTTAAGTAGCTTCCTATATCGCGCGGGCCGATTTACGGGGTGTCCGTTCATTTTGTACAGGGACGAGGAAGTGCGTGTCTCGAGAGGCGCAGCGTCCATGGTTATCGAGCACGCAAGCGAGATGCGTCGGGCAGATGTACGATGAGAACACATGTTTCGAGGCGAACGATATATATCAGGATCAAGAATCTGTCTTATTAAAATTGAATACAACTCTCGTCGGGTTCTTTCTTTTTTCTCTCTCTCTTTTTGCTTTCCGCACTTTTAATGGCTCGCGCGTCTACTAAAGTGCGGGCGAATAAATATTAATTGAAGCACAAAATAAAAATGTCTATATGTAAATTATTTTTCCCCTGCTGAATTAAATTTAATATTAGTTAATTTAAAATAACAATTAATTTAGATATTGATTAATGTATAAATCTATTGACATTTTGTTACATATTTTCCGCAATCAATTAATTACTTCTTCCATCATGTGCGTAATTAAATACTGGAATATTATTTTCACAATTTGAATTTGCTCTATTTAATTCAAATAATCAAGAAAAAAGAAGATGAAAATTTCCATGTTGTAAAAAGCAATTAATTTCATTTAATCTATAAATAAATAAATTTGAAGAAAGGAAAACTCGTGAGAAGATGTCCTTGAAAAGTGAAACATATACGATTGTTCTGAGATAAATAAACGTGACAATTAGACGTTAAATAATCATATGATTTCACCAATCGAAATGCAAAGAAAGAGAAAGGCGAGAAAGCCGTAAAAATCCCGTAACGAATTTTACAATCGACGTTAAGGACAGAATGAACAGGGATTTGAACGTCGCGAGAATGAAACGTCTTATTGAAAAATGTAAGCAGCGTCGGATTGAATCGGGAGCGGGTTGCACAGCGGGACCCATAATTTAACTTTTATCGAGCCGATACGACGAAATATTTCAGCATCGACTGCAACGGTCGTTAGCGATTCGTTTCCTCTTAAAGGATCCAATAGTCCCGTTGCCCCGCGAACTCGAACGGATGAGAATTGTAGAGTAAGTACGTTAAATTTCTCGAGGTTGAGCGCAATTTCGTGCGCCTCGGTGGATCGATAAATCACAGCCGGCCAATCGCGACAAGTTGTGTTTCATTTCAATTTTCTTTCTACGACGATAGTAAAGCAAACGGCTAAGCTCCCGAGCTCGGTATTACACGTTGATTATAGCTACACGTCGTTTATTTTGACATTGCATGCGGAATTAATCGCGAATTGTAACAAGCACCGAACATCTGTGTTCGTCTGTTCATTTTGCATCCGATGCATGTGCATAAGGTACGCAACACTCCGTGTACATATTTGTCAACATTGGAGTAGTTGACAGCTCCAGTTAAGCCGAGTTATGTTTTCTATTATTTCGCATAGTTACACCGGTTATCTGTCAAGATGTTTCATTTATTTAACAAGTCACTATTACATGAAATAAAAAATTACAGAATTCATGATTATTATGATTATTAATGATTATTAATAATTATAGAATTAATCAATTAAAAAGTCATTATTATTTATTAAAAGGAAATTTTGAGAAATTAGTGAATAATATAATAAATGAAATTATATTCGCCTGGGTAAATTTAAATTAACGGATTAATTTAAATCTTAGACTTTTGCGATCGTTCAAAAATAAAAATTAAGAAATGACAAAAGCGATAAAATACTTGTCAAATGTCGTCTAAAAATTCAAATATTATAACACAATTTAAGTTTTCTGAAACGCATTATAATATTCTGTAATGACGTTAACTGTCTGATTCTCACAATCTGACGTAAAATAAAAATCTAGGAATTAAAAAACGCTAAATGTGCACAAAAAGCTGACATTTTCAAACATTATGACGTTTCTATCCTTCCGAATTCATTCGACGCTTTATTTGTGTTTTCTTTTTATAGTTTTTACATCTGTTTTATCCCCCAGAATATCAAATTAATCTTCCCTTCTCCCTTCCTTTGCTTCGTCACCCTCTTAATGATTATTATGATTATTAATGATTATTAATAATTATAGCATTAATAAATTAAAAAGTCATTATTATTTATTAAAAGGAAATTTTGAGAAATTAGTGAATAATATAATAAATGAAATTATATTCGCCTGGGTAAATTTAAATTAACGGATTAATTTAAATCTTAGACTTTTGCGATCGTTCAAAAATAAAAATTAAGAAATGACAAAAGCGATAAAATACTTGTCAAATGTCGTCTAAAAATTCAAATATTATAACACGATTTAAGTTTTCTGAAACGCATTATATATAATATTCTGTAATGACGTTAACTGTCTGATTCTCACAATCTGACGTAAAATAAAAATCTGGGAATTAAAAGACGCTAAATGTGCACAAAAAGCTGACATTTTCAAACATTATGACGTTTCTATCCTTCCGAATTCATTCGACGCTTTATTTGTGTTTTCTTTTTATAGTTTTTACATCTGTCTTATCCCCCAGAATATCAAATTAATCTTCCCTTCTCCCTTCCTTTGCTTCGTCACCCTCTTAATGATTATTATGATTATTATGATTATTAATGATTATTAATAATTATAGAATTAATAAATTAAAAAGTCATTATTATTTATTAAAAGGAAATTTTGAGAAATTAGTGAATATATAATAAATGAAATAGAATATCAAATTAATCTTCTCTTCTCCCTTTTCTTGCTTCGTCACTCTCTTTTCTTGACGCAATAATATCGAACGATGTCCAATTCATTTTTAATCGGACATCAGTCTCGACCGCGGCGGGAGTGAAATCGGAGAATGAAATATTTAGAGAGAAGCTGTACATCTCACGTCAGCTTATGATACATGTACGAATACGCCGTGCGATATGGATATCATTAACCGAGCGCATTACGAGTGTCACGGACTTTAACGGCGCGTATCGGGATAGGAATTAATTATTTCAAGGTAATGAAGTGTCAAGGGAAGGACACGCGGGCCCGGAAGGCGGGAGACGACATTGTTTAACGAAGTTATTCGACGGAGGATATTTCGCGGAGCTCTCCATCAGAATGTCGCGGATCGAGAGATACTTCTAATTGCCGCCGTCGCGATGTATGTAACAGATTATCCGAATAAACGTTACATCTATATATATATATATATATACATCGCGCAACGTTTTAGCCGATTTTAATTATGGATTTTGTCTGTGAACTTACCTCGTCGTAGTCGCCGTTTTGGCCTTGCTCGGTGCTCTTGTCGGGATCGTATGTATATTTGAAGAAATATGATGCGACGTATGAAACGGCTCGTGCTCACCTTCCTTCTCGTGCGAGTATCACTGCGCGAATGACACCAAGGTGACCGCGCGTAAACAGCCAAGCGCCGACTCTTACGACGTGTACCTCCTACGTCACTGTTATTTTGACACACTGTTATCGTTGTACACATTTTATTTCCAATATAATATAAAATATTTTCAGTCCAATTTTTCGATATATTTAGTATATTTATAATAAATAACACATAATTTCTCCCTCCTTTGATATAAATCTTTAATCGATAAAAATTGTACTTTTAATTTACGTTTATAATAATTAAAATTACTTATATAAAGCATTAAATTTTTATCATATACAAATTTGTATTTATATCTATGTATGTGTGTGTGTTGTATTTTCATTATAAATATTTTAAAAACCTCAAAAAATTAGATTTAAAATATTTATATATAATTATAAAATAATTATATAATTTCAGACAACTAAATTTATATAAATTAAATTTTTATTATGTATTTTATAACAATTTGTATAAAAAAATTATTTTTCACAAATTACATAATTTAAAAAAAAATATATATGTTATGAAGACAATTAGAAAATTTAATTGCAATAATTATTGGTAGCAATAATTATTTTTTGAAATATTAATATTAAGGAGAAATGTAAATATATCATTAATATGGCATAATATGGATATATATTTGTATTGTACAAATCATAATATGTAAATCAATTCCGTTATTTTGCATTGTGTACTGCTGAGTATCAAATTAGTTTTTATTTTGTAATCCGCAATTAATTGATATATGAGAATTATCAGATATAAATATATAAATATATATATATATATATATATATATATATATATCTAAAAGTTCTATAATATAACTATTTTATAATATTGCAATTATAATATTCTATAATATAACAATTTTACAATATTGCAATTATAATGTTATAAAATATATTATATATTATAAAATTCCACCTCAATTTTCCTAATAATTACGGAGATATGTTATTAAAAAAATGATAGATATTCAATATATAGATATTCAATATATAACGGCAAGATATATTAAATTTGTGCAAGCTGAGATGCATAAAAGAATGATAGTAAAAACAAAAAAGGTGACGAGTCATTGAAGAGCCCCTACTCTTTTTTATAGCGTTTCGTTCGATTAGAATTTATCAGAGTCGTGCAGGACGGATGCGTCGCTTTGAGGTTCTTTCCTCTTCTGTTCGCGAACGGCGGGGTTTCATGGGATCGATTTATCACGCGCCAATGCATCCGGGAGTCTATCACGACGACGGGAGGGGGGAGGGAAAACTCGCGGAGCTCGGTGTTTTTTCGGCGGATTCAAAAATACCTAATATAAAGTTTTCACGATTTACGCCGGTCGACTTGTTTTTCAGGGCTGCTTATCGCGGAAAACTCCCGGCCGAGTGACGTGCATTTTTCCTCGCGCTCCTCCTTTTTCTTTGTTGCATCGACGGCAGTCGACGCCCGCACTTATTTATTCGCTTCGCGGCTCGTTGGCTTTCGTCTATTTTGCCGCGGCAGCCGCTAAATTAATTTTAGACAGCGGGGCCGACAAATTTCTTCCGACAGCCAATGAGACGCGGCGAATTATGAACCGGCGGGGCAAGAGGGGGAGAGAGAGAGAGAGAAAGAGCGGGAAAGCCCGGCGGGGGCCACCTAAGAGATTATCCTAAGAAAACTTTCACGAGAGTTCCCCGTATCCGGCGTTACCTGGGGTTAAACAATCTACAAAATTGAAATAATATGCAGATGTAATTTCGAGTAACTTTATATTGCCCGTCGCGCTGCCCCGGGTCATATACCCCTTTCGAGAGTGTCCCAGGGTGGCGCAACTTCAGCAGCGATACTTCTCTCTCTCTCTCTCTCTCTCTCCCTCTAGCGTCGCAATTGCAACTGCGGATACGCTCGGCGTCACGACGGAGACAAATATTTTTTCAGCGCTCCAGACTCGGGTTATTATATCCCGTCTTCCAGCGAATTAAACTCCCGGTTTCTCCGCCGATTTCAAACACCTTCGCGGATAAACAAGTTTACCTTCCGGCCCTCGGGGCCGGAGGCGCACGAAGAAGGTGATGTTCGCGAGAGAAATCGAGAAACGATTCCTCGCGTCTTCGCGAAACAATGTATCGAGGTGCCCTCCTCTAATTTTCC
Source organism: Camponotus floridanus (assembly GCF_003227725.1). Lineage (NCBI taxonomy): Eukaryota > Metazoa > Arthropoda > Insecta > Hymenoptera > Formicidae > Camponotus > Camponotus floridanus. Next base: position 304,688 of record NW_020229243.1, read on the forward strand.
GCGCTCCCTCAAACATTTGCGGAAACTCGAGATAAAAATAACCGACATCACGTTCGAATCGCGCGGATTCCCCGGCCATAGATCTGCCAAATGTCACGAAATGTCGGACGTGGGCGCGGTTGGCCGCTATCGACCATCGATCGGCTGACCCGCGTGAATTTCAGATCGCTCCCTTTACTTTAGGGTTCATCGTCGTCCATAAATCTCGGTCGTTTCTTCGGCAGCGGAGCTGGAATTATCGCGGGCGAACCGTCGCGCTGACAATTTCTTATCCCGGAGGAATTCCATCGCCCGACGACGATTGTTATCCGCGAAAATCGTACTTGTACGCGCCGCGACTTCGGCTCCCGAAACTCCTCCGGTCTTGCAATCCCTCTCTCCCTCTCGTCGCGAATTCCCGCTCGATGCCCCGCGTAGACGAGTTCGCGTAATAACGCGATAAGACGAGGGGGAAAGGATGAGGGGAGGGGACACGTGTGCGCGTACGCTGCCGAAAATGTCCGGTATGCGGAACCGTATATCGTGCATGGTCTACCGCGGCTCCCGAAATGCCACGAATACCCGAGCACGTGGTTTAGCATCAGGATACTCGAACCGCGTAAAGTCGAAGGAAGAAGAAGAGGCGGAGGAAAAAGATGACGATGATGACGAAGAAGGAGTAATATCGATCCAATTCATCCATCATGGCTCGCTCTATTAAGACACCCGTGTACCCCATTTTCCTTCTGACCCCTTTTCGCAATCATTTTACTCCCTCTTCCTTCTTCCCCTGCGGTCCCTGAAACGCAGGGAACCACCCCTCCGAGTTCCTCGGCGGTTTCGCTCCCTCTCTGTCGCTTCCATCCGACCTCGACCTGTCTTTCTTCAACGGCCGCTGCTTTATCCTTCGACCGACATTACGCGAATCTCTTCTCTCTCTCTTTCTCCTCGTTACGAATATCTCTCGGCTCCGAGGTTTTCGTCAACAACACCCAACCGAGGCAGCTCTGACGGATGCGAGACGAACCGACGCTCCGCCAGAGTTTACACCCGAGCTAATTACAATCCTCTGCCTCGAAGGGTACGAGGAAAGGGCGTCGCGGCTGCCTAGTCTGGCCTGACCTGCCCGTAGTCGCTTCACGGCGGAGACGAGGCTCCGGATTCGCGGTGCGTCAAGTGGCTGGCTCTCGTGTGTTAGGCAGAAATAAGGTTTCACTGTGTAATGCGATTTAACATTGCTCTTTGCGAAGCTTTGCAAACGTAGGGCTTTACATATTTGTCGTGCGTCGCGACCCGCTTCCCTCGCAAACGATATAACTTCAAGCGACTGTCGTTTTAAATGCGACATGAGTGCATATATTATGACTTTCCATCTCGCTCTCTCTCTCTCTCTCTCTCTCTCTCTCTCTCCCTTTCTCGGGCTACGTGTTGTACATGTAAAATCAATTCTAAACTTAAAGTGACTCAAGCCATTTTCCGGAGCCATGATCACTTCTTTCACGCTATCTGCGTGAAATTAAACAACTCGTGTTGGTTTTAAGCGAGATATTAAATCACGTTAAAAAATGTTTGGCAGTTGTGTACATATGTAATATATAAAACAGCCTTTTTTAATTAAGAGAACAAAGAGCTACATTTCTAAAACAACATCAAATATATTCTAAATTAATAATTATTCGTAATAAAATCTTTATAAAGTATTTTTGTATAAATTGATGTCATCCTTCATATTCCAAATATTTTGAGAATTTTCAGATTAAATTTTTTATATCAAAAATTAATTCTAAACTTAAAGTGACTCAAGTTTTCCGGAGCCATGATCACTTCTTTCACACTATCTGCGTGAATTCAACAACTCGTGTTGGTTTTAAGCGAGATATTAAATCACGTTAAAAAATGTTTGGCAGTTGTGTACATATGTAATATATAAAACAGCCTTTTTTAATTAAGAGAACACAGAGCTACATTTCTAAAACAATATCAAATATATTTTAAATTAATAATTATTCGTAATAAAATCCTGATAAAGTATTTTTGTATAAATTGATATCCTTCATATTCCAAATATTTTGAGAATTTTCAGATTAAATTTTTTATATCAAAAATCAGTTCTAAACTTAAAGTGACTCAAGTTTTCCGGAGCCATGATCACTTCTTTCACGCTATCTGCGTGAATTCAACAACTCGTGTTGGTTTTAAGCGAGATATTAAATCACGTTAAAAAATGTTTGGCAGTTGTGTACATATGTAATATATAAAACAGCCTTTTTTAATTAAGAGAACAAAGAGCTACATTTCTAAAACAACATCAAATATATTCTAAATTAATAATTATTCGTAATAAAATCTTTATAAAGTATTTTTGTATAAATTGATGTCATCCTTCATATTACAAATATTTTGAGAATTTTCAGAATTTTTTATATCAAAAATCAATTCTAAACTTAAAGTGACTCAAGTTTTCCGGAGCCATGATCACTTCTTTCACACTATCTGCGTGAATTCAACAACTCGTGTTGGTTTTAAGCGAGATATTAAATCACGTTAAAAAATATTTGGCAGTTGTGTACATATGTAATATATAAAACAACCTTTTTTAATTAAGAGAACACAGAGCTACATTTCTAAAACAATATCAAATATATTCTAAATTAATAATTATTCGTAATAAAATTCGTAATAAAAAAACAATTATTCGGAATAAAATCCTTATAAAGTATTTTTGTATAAATTGATGTTATCCTTCATATTCCAAATATTTTGACAATTTTCAGATCAAATATTTTTTATATCTAATTTTACAATAAATCAAATAATAAAAATTAATTTGCAATGATGAAGTTTTATGTTGTTTTAAATATAAAACATATGTTAAAATAAAAGTTTACATAAAACTGTTCTTTTCATTTCTTGTTTAATAAATATTGAAAAATTCTTCATTTAAGTAATTACTTAATTTAACTTTCTATACATCTTATTAAAAAAAGAAAATAAGAAAAACTATTCATAATAAGTTAAATAAAAGTATTCATAATAAGTTAAATAAAAGTTTTATTAAAAAGAGAATAGCAATATATATAATGCAACAATGAATAAGAGCTACGTGACAAATGTAAAAAGAAAACTTTATAAAGTTCAAGAGATTAATAAGAGAAAAGTATCGTAAACGTTATTTTCCGAAGCTTTGTATCATGTTAACCGTGTTTGGCGACAATAATTACGCACGGTATTGAATGTAATTAGATTATTGCTGCCTTAGTCAGTTGGAGTTACCTGCGTAATAGCAACGGCAGGCGAGAGAGCACCGGACTTTATCTAACTTCCTCTCTCCCTACGTTCTAAATTGACTGCTAAAGATTAACCCTTTAAGTCCGCCTAACTCTATTCATGTCGTGTTAGACGAACTTCGGAAAATCAATAATGCGTCTGCATCTTCCCTCCTCCCGCTTCCTTCTGTCAGTTTTGCGAGATTGAGAGCAAAGCTCAATGCGACTAATCCGTCGCGCGATGTTTACGATGATCCCGTTGCATAAAGATCTTCCAATTTTTATTCCCACCTTTCCAAACAAAAAGAGGAGAGAACGAGCAGTGCTTACGTCATTATTCGATAGAAATTCAACGTAGTTATTTCCAGGATTATTCAGACACGTACTAAATGATGAGAGCAACACGGTCGTTGAAACGAGAAGGGAAAATAGCGATAGCAAAACGCAATCCCGAGTAATCGGCTTCGAGCTTTGTCTTGGGTTCTTTGATCGCAAGAACAAATACGAAGCGTCGTGACTTCGATAAATTTCCGCCAGTACTTTTGTTCAATGAGAAATTGATTAGCTCTCGATAATCCCGAGAGAGAAAACGATCATCTCGTTTCTGCTAATTGCATTTACTTGTGCAACTTTTCGACGAGGAAACTTGCAAATATAACAGCGATGTATTTAGAGCTCCAAGAGTCTTAGAAAAATGAAATTTAAATGCCTTACGATAGTTGAGTGATAATTTTAATTAAAATAATTTCCGTGCCGCTGTAAACGAGAAGGACATTTCATTCTCGTGTTATTTATCATTCTTATTTGCCAAATACAAAACTTGTTTATTCAAAATTTACTGAAAAAATTACATTTTATTCCAAATAGAAATTTTTCTACAACATTTTAAGCAATCAGATATATCTTTCAAAATTCTATTTAATCTATAGTTTTTTTCGAAAACTCTCCTTTTAAATCTCCAAGTGAAAATTGTTCGATTATATTGTCTATTTGACATACAAAATAGAAACTTAATTCTTATACAAATTAAATCTATCAAAGTTCTCTAAAATTCATAAACAATAAGAAAATTGAATTTGAAAATGGAAGTCAAATTTTGACTCCAGTAAATAATTCTTATTTGCCAAATACAAAACTTGTTTATTCAAAATTTACTGAAAAAATTACATTTTATTCCAAATAAAAATTTTTCTACGACATTTTAAGCAATCAGATATATCTTTCAAAACTCTATTTAATCTATAGTTTTTTTCGAAAACTCTCCTTTTAAATCTCCAAGTGAAAATTGTCGATTATATTGTCTATTTGACATATAAAATAGAAACTTAATTCCTATACAAATTAAATCTATCAAAGTTCTCTAAAATCCATAAATGTAAGAAAATTGAATTTGAAGATGGGAGCCAAATTTTGACTCCAGTAAATAATTCTTATTTGCCAAATACAAATTTGTTTATTCAAAATTTACTGCAAAAATTAGATTCTATTCCAAATAGAAATTTTTTTACATTTTAATCCACTTTGATGTTTTAAGCAATCAGATATATCTTTCAAAATTCTATTTAATCTATAGTTTTTTTTCGAAAACTCCTTTTAAATCTCCAAGTGAAAATTGTTCGATTATATTATCTATTCGACATACAAAATAGAAACTTAATTCCTATATAAATTAAATCTATCAAAGTTCTCTAAAATCCATAAACGTAAGAAAATTGAATTTGAAGATGGAAGTCAAATTTTGACTCCAGTAAATAATTCTTATTTGCCAAATACAAAACTTGTTTATTCAAAATTTACTGCAAAACTTAGATTCTATTCCAAATAGAAATTTTTCTACAACATTTTAATCCACTTTGATGTTTTAAGCAATCAGATATATCTTTCAAAATTCTATTTAATCTATAGTTTTTTTTCGAAAACTCCTTTTAAATCTCCAAGTGAAAATTGTTCGATTATATTATCTATTTGACATACAAAATAGAAACTTAATTCCTATATAAATTAAATCTATCGAAGTTCTCTAAAATCCATAAACGTAAGAAAATTGAATTTGAAAATGGGAGCTAAATTTTGACTCGAGTAAATAATAGCGAAATGGCAATCTCGTCTAGTACATATTGCATTAAATCAGGCCAAACTCGATCGTTGCAAATACATCATGCGGTATAAAATATTTCATTGTTTGCGCTGTTCCTTCTCGTTCGAAAATAAGAACCAATTGCCGGTGAATTTGCGGAAAATATTTTTCGTAGAAATCATATATATATATATATATATATATATATATATATATATATACAGACCGAAAGAAAGAATGCGAGGGGTAGAGAAAGAGGAGAAGAGCTAGACGTTTGTAATACCTCGATTTGTCCGTAGACGAAAAACACGAGAAGGTACACGGTAAATCGATTTCCTATTATCAAGAACTATTCTTTGCTATGGGAAAACCGAGTAGATGGATTATCCGAAGTATTATCAGCGCGTTCTCCCTTTTTTTACTAGTGACCACAATACGGATCGGCAAAGAGCCAATGACATGCTCCATTCGCGATCTCGCAACAGGATGATTCGGCGTTATCTGCAGAAGTCGAGAATACACGTTTGCACATATAATATAGGCGTAAACATGGGAAAGAGATAGACAGACAGAGAGATAGACAAGCAAAGATGGTGGGAGGGAGGTGAGCAGGGGGGCAGGGAGAAGAAAGCGTATACCGGAATTATTGATTTCCCTTTGGGGAAAAGGAGCTTCTCTCCTTCGCGAAGAAATGTAATACGAAGCGAACGAAACGTGAGACCGACGGGAAAACCCGATCGCGCGAATTCCGATAATATCGACGAATGCAAATAAATCCATCTCGACTCGAGGAAGCGTCTCGTCGCTTGCGCGGAAAAACAAAGGGCATTTAAAATGGATCCGAATTTCGCAAAATGAGAAATTGTCTCTAACGCATAAATATATTCTACAGGGTATATGTCTCTTTCAAATTACAAAAACACTTTTCCTTACAATCATATGAGAGACTTTAACTTTTAAATATTATATAAAAGTAAATTTTAAAAAATTTAATTAAATTAAAAATTAAAAGTAAATTTTAAAAAATTTAATTAAATTAAAAATTAAAAGTAAATTTTTATAAAATTTTATAAAATATTATATAAAAGTAAATTTTAAAATATTTAATTAAATTAAAAATTAAAAGTAAATTTTTAAAAGTAAACTTTTAAAAATTATTATAAAAGTAAATTATATTATGTTATTTTATTTATATTATTTTATTAATTATATTATATTAATTAATTATAATTAATATAATATAATTATATTAATATAATTATATTATATTAATTATGTTTATATGTATAAACAAAATATTTGCCTATTCTCTTATAATATGTAATTTTCTGGAATTTATACAATAGATTTTTTGAGAAAATAGAGAATATTTATAAAAATATTGACTTTCTCAAAATTTTTTATTTGTATAATTACAAGGCAGGAAAATGTTTTTTAATATCACGTTTGTTTTCACATATTTAATTTTTATAACATTGATCGACGACAGATATTAATCGATAATCGAGTAAGTCTCGAGAAGTTTGTTTTAATATTTTTATTATTTATTAATATTTAATTATTAATATATTTTCTATATTTAATTTTATTTTTTCCTATATTTATAATATATTTTTGAGTCTAAATTATTTTACGACATCAAGATTTTAGACAATTCGCTGCAAACATTTTGTGAAGTTTTCTTTGTTCGGGTCCTCTCTTGCGTCGCATTTTGTTCTTTAAAACACGAGTTTTTAACACTCTGACAGTGGATTTCCTGTGATTATCCCTTTTCTTAAATCTACCTATAAGAGGCAACTTAATTCTTGGATGGAATATTCCGAGAGAAGTGAATGAATGGCAGTAAAGAAACTTGCTAAAAGCTTGTTTAGGGATCTGCTAAAAGCTAGAAAAATATATCAATATATATGTATAAAAAGAACTGTTAAAAGCAAAGAAAATATACATAAAGTTCCTTGATAGACTAATAAGACGAGTTTAGGAGGATCAGCTAAAAAACTAGAAAAATATGTAAATAAATAAATAAGATTGTTATACAAATAAATCTGGGACATGAAAGCGATTCTCTAAAATTCACAAGTTAAATGTCTTTTCGAATTATCTCAAAGTTTAATAATAGAGTTATTATTACGCTCATTTATTACTCGCATAAATCTGATGTAGGCATTAAATTCAATAATATTTTGGGGGGAAATTCTTCACTCCTTAACCCTATTTTACAAATATTCGAATTTTATTATATAAGAACAAATGTAAAAAAAGATTAATGATTATATAAAAACTTGAAAAACGATAATTACATTATAAAGAAATTAAAAATCATATGAGGTTCTATTTTTATAATTCAAAAATTTAATTATCCTTTTGTGTTGGAGCGTCCTGATACAAATAATCGTGCAATTGACAGCCACTTTGAGTTTTAGAATATTGTACTTGGCGAGTCCGAAAGATCAATGCTGGAAGAAACGAAAGTTTTACACAGCATGTTGATACTTTCGTGTTGATACTTCACTTGGGCGAATGTTTTACCGCCTGTGAGATCGCAGATATGAGGAAAAAGAGAGAGAGAGAACAATTTTCTGACCTGCTACCTTTTTTATATTTGCACGGGTCCCGCAAAAAATGCATTCTGGAGCATCGCTGCGGCGCTGCTCCGGCGATTGGAATCTGGATTGTAGGTCTCCTATCTTTTGTCGCTTACAACACGTTGGCTCTCTACAGAAAAATGACCGCGCAATAAAGGCATGCGACAAAAAAAGTGTCGCACCAACGAGCAGGGATCGTGTATATTCCCCATAGTGGAATGTTTCGTATGTTATCGAAAATCGATGACAGTCAATAACTGTTTATTATGATATCTCGCTCCTCTCGAAATGGTGAGATAAAACGGAAGTCCCTCGTCGCGAGATATAATTTTGCTTCAAGCGAAAGTAAGGCATTTTAATAATACATATATTTATATACGAGATTACGTAATTTATGTAATTTTCGCAAATTTTGCGCATTCAAATTGTGCATTGTTCATTTTTGGTAGCATTGTTGTTTATTACTCTTGTAGATGAGGAGAGGATTTGGTGCTTTTTACGCTTTTGCCGCGCGTAATGCAAATTTTTGAAAATACGGTATTATTTAGATCTTTACATCTCTCAGGCGCGACAGGTGGAAAAAAACATGAAAAATCCTAGTATAAAATTTAAAAGTTGTCAACGTTTTCTCACGCATTGCGCGACTAAAATCTCTTATACGCTCTGCAAAAATGTATTTTTTTAAATATTTTCTCTCTCCCTCTCTCTCTCTCTCTATCTCCACTTCTCTCTCTGTCTTTCTAGCGAGATATTTTTATAATATATATATATATATATATATATATATAAGTAAATTAACTTTACAGTATATATATTTATACGTGTAACACATGTGGACGGTGAAAAATATAAAATGTGATAACAAAACGTACCACCGCAGGGAGACTTTTCTAATTATCCCCTTTCTCTACTTAAATAAGTGAAAGCTGCAACACATTTTTATAATCTAGATCTAAAAATGTTCATATCGCGAGGATTACGCGATATATAATTGTTGGAGCAATGAGGAATGAAATAGATTAACGCGACATTTAATTTCGCGTAATTTGAATAATAGATAATTCCCCTTTTTTAAACAGAAAAAAAATAAATGTTAAATCAAAACTTATATATTTAAACTAACTTAACTTATATACTTAAATAACGCGTTCATTGTTTCATACATACGCAACAATTTATAATCTTCAGGGAAGATATAGATTAATAATTTTAACTTTCAACAATATTATAGTCTTATTTTAATATTAGAATTGTCATCTCAAGAATATATAATTATTTAATTCTACTTTAAGAAAATTATAAAATTAAATATTAAAATTAAAATTAAATATATTTTCAAAACGAAAATATCTTTTTTTCTGTGTAACGTGATTATTCCTTAAACTCACAGAAAAAAATAAGTGTCAAATCAAAACTTATATACTTAAACTAACACGTTCATTGTTTCATATATACGCAACAATTTATAATCTTCTTAGAAGAATTTAATAATTTTAAATTTCAACAAGATTATAGTCTTATTTTAATATTAGAATTGTCATCTCAAGAATATATAATTATTTAATTCTACTTTAAGAAAATTATAATCTTTGATTTAAAAATGTTATTTTCTATCCAACATGGTTTCTTTTCCATTCAAAAAAATTAAATCTTAAATCGTAAGAATATATTTTTCTCGATTGAACTATATAAAATGGCTTCATTCAAGTAAGCAATTATTCAAACAATTATATTTTTCTTTAATTAACGCAATATAATCTCATTTCAAGATTTCCATATTAAAATTAAATATATTTTCAAAACGAAAATATCTTTTTTTCTGTGTAACGTGATTATTCCTTAAACTTACAGAAAAAAATAAGTGTCAAATCAAAACTTATATACTTAAACTAACGCGTTCATTGTTTCGTATATACGCAACAATTTATAATCTTCTTAGAAGAATTTAATAATTTTAAATTTCAACAATACTATAGTCTTATTTTAATATTAGAATTGTCATCTCAAGAATATATAATTATTTAATTCTACTTTAAGAAAATTATAATCTTTGATTTAAAAATGTTATTTTCTATCCAACATGGTTTCTTTTCCATTCAAAAAAATTAAATCTTAAATCGTAAGAATATATTTTTCTCGATTGAACTATATAAAATGGCTTCATTCAAATAAGCAATTATTCAAGCAATTATATTTTTTTAATTAACGCGATATAATCTCATTTCAAGATTTCCATGTTAAAATTAAGTATATTTTCAAAACGAAAATATCCTTTTTTCTATGTAATGTGATTATTCCTGAAACTCACAGAAAAAAATAAGTGTCAAATCAAAACTTATATACTTAAACTAACGCGTTCATTATTTCGTATATACGCAACAATTTATAATCTTCTTAGAAGAATTTAATCATTTTAAATTTCAACAATATTATAGTTTTATTTTAATATTAGAATTGTCATCTCAATAATATATAATTATTTAATTCTACTTTAAGAAAATTATAATCTTTGATTTAAAAATGTTATTTTCTATCTAACATGATTTCTTTTCCATTCAAAAAAATTAAATCTTAAATCGTAAGAATATATTTTTCTCGATTGAACTATATAAAATGGCTTCATTCAAGTAAGCAATTATTCAAGCAATTATATTTTTCTTTAATTAACGCAATATAATCTCATTTCAAGATTTTCATGTTAAAACTAAATATATTTTCGAAACAAGAATGTCCTTTTTTTCTGTGTAGAAAAAAAACCGTGTCTACACATTGTTCGAAAATACGAATGGTGTAATAACGACGCGGGGACGTTTCCAATGTGATCTCCTTTCGTCGGCGTGTTATTTTTAAGAGATGACGAACTCAGCGCTTTCCGCAAAGAAAAGACTCCTTAATATGACAATCATTCTCGGGGCCAGCTGACGCGGCTGACAAATTCCCGGCGAGAAGAAGAAACGCAGAGGGAGGGAAAAAAAGACATTTCTCTCATAAGCTCGCAGCCGCAAATCCCCACGGACGTTAAATATCATTACAAACGACAGTCGAGGCACCGTTCTTCCGCTTCCGGCGCACCTTGACGCGCTATCAAATAGCGAGGCAATAAGCCTACTTTTTAAAATTCACGAAGGAGAGAGCTTCTCTGGCTTAAAAATGGCTCTTTCGCTCTTCGCTGAAAGCATCACGCCAGTCCTGATTTCACGAGCCGTCTCGTTCTCCGTGGAAGAGAAGTCGGAACCCGCCGAACCCTCAAATTAGTCCTGGCCGTATTCGACAGCGCGGCTTCGAAAGGGGGGGGAGGTAGCGGGGGACGAGGGCTGGGAGGGGGCGGACAACAAGTGGTTGCGTCTAGTTAACTCGCGGGGTTGTTGTCGAAGACAGTTCGGAGAGACACCGGCTGTCAGTGAAGCAACAACATAGACGGGGCGGGCGTGTCGAGCAACAACGGCCGGCAACAAACAGCCCGGGATTTAGGAGAGTATCGGCTCCGGTATCTCGAACCTCGACACGATGTAGCCTTCTCTGTCCCTCTCTCTCTCTCTTATTTTCGCGAGATGAAACGTGCGCGGCAACATAAATCTCTCTCTTTCTCTTTCTCTCTCTCCCTCGCAGGGAGAGTTTACGAATTGTAATATCAATATCTGTTCACCTGTTGCCGTGCGTGACCCAATTGCCAGCTTGCTCGCTTGGCGTGTATTCGTTCGACGCATTTATTCTGACTTAATGGAGCGCGAGCTGCTGCGCTTCGCGAACACGACGACACGCTGGGGAGTAAGAAAGCGGCCGGAATCGTTCGGTCACGAAAGCCCTTCGGTGGTAATAACGCATAATTGAATCTGCTAATCGATATTATATCGCGCATTCTCTTTGCGGAATTGCATTAAATTACGGCTGAAGGATTTCGAGTGGAATCTGTCGAAATATTCAAATATACGTTTCGGATAATCGGAATATAAATGTTTGATTATTCAGGTAATAGTATTTTAATTTGATCGAATTTTATCATCTGCTGTCTTAATTCAAATCATTCCAAATCAACGAGTTTTTATCAATTTAAACAAAGAATTAATTGAGAATTAATTGAGGTATTATGGTGAAATTCAATTTTTCATGCACGCAGTGTACATTTTTTTCGAGTGTATTTCATTATCGCGTATTTTTACGTATTAAAAGATTTTTATGTACGCTCAAAATTCGTTGGTCAATAAATGTAACGAATAATAGAAAACATTTCTTATATATATATTACTATTCTAAAGAGCGTTGTATGCTAAATGGAGCCGAATGAGAATTCAACGAACAACAAGAACGGAAATTACTAGCAAACGAAATGGACTCTTGAAGGAAATCAACTAGAATTTCGAGAAAGAATGAACGAATCAAATAAATGAAAAAGAAAATAAAAAAACTGATACAATTCAATAGAAGAGAAATAGTTAATATGGCCGCATTAAATGGATATTTATAAAATTCGCATACAAACAAGCTTTATAATGGATACTCTACAAAAATCAGAAATAGATTCACACACCTTGCTTTTAAGGAAATATATATTATATAATTGTCATCTTAAATATATATTTAAAATGACAATTTTTATGTAATATATACATAATAAAAAATTGGGCGTTTATATGTTAAAATTTTCTTGTTTTACCACGTTTTGATTACTGTACTTTAATGTAAAATTGACATACAACCTATATGTTATTATTTTTATAACGTTTTCATGTGTTATATTTATGTCTACTTTATAACTTAATACTTTGTATATGTTTCTTAGAAATGGAATATTATTTTTAACATGATCATTTTAAACAATCAACATGTCTCAAAGTTTAACATTCTAAGAAAAGTTCAACTGAATCTTTAAATAATCCTGAACTTTGACATACAAAAATAATCAAATTTACTAAAATCAAATGTTTCTATTACAAATAATTTAAGTTCAAATAATTACTATTATATGTTAATGTCCTCAATATTTCTTACGAATTATTGTTTGATTTTAAATTTGATTATTTTTATATGTCAAAATTTAAGATTATTTGAAGATTCACTTTAACTTTTTTTAGAATGTTAAACTGACTTTGAGACATACTGATTGTTTAAAATGATCATGTTAAAAATAATATTCCATTTCTAAGAAACATTAACTATTTTTTCACGTAATTTTTAATTAATTTTTATGTTATTTTTACATTCCACTTAAAATCAGAATAACAAAAATAAATGTGAAGCGTGTTAATTATTTAATATTTTTAGTTTGTCAATAAGTAAAATACGAATGAGTTATTTTATCTTTAAAATTTAGAGTGAACTTTCTGGGACACGTGAAAAATGTTATAATTAGCATTTTATTTTACAATCAACATGTCTCAAAGTCAGTTTAACATTCTACGAAAAGTTAAAGTGAATCTTGAAATAATCTTAAACTTTGAAATGCAAACATAATCAAATTTACTAAAATCAAATGTTTCTATTACAAATAATTTAAGTCAAAATAATTACTATCATATGTTAATGTTCTCAACATTTCTTACGAGTTATTGCAACTGTTTTTTCATGTAATTTTGAATTAATTTGCATATTATTTTTACATTACACTTAAAATCACGATAACAAAAATAAATGTAAAGCATTGTGTCAATTATTTGACATTTTTATTTTGTCAATAAGCAACACACGACGAATGAGTTATTTTTAACTTAAAATTTAGTAGAATGGACTTTCTGGGACATGTGAAAAACGTTAAAATTAACATTTTATCTCTCACTGTGTACGGCGTTATAGAAATCGTTATCTTAAATATAAAGCGTATTTTAAGATTTGAAAAATTCGCTCGGGGAAATTTGACAGAGTGGGACTTCAATTATTAAACACTATAATTTCCTGTTGAAAGTGGCGGAGCGAAAAATACGCTTCATATTTCGCTTTACCGCCTCGGCGCGTATTCCGCATTAACTCGCGGACATGAGCACGCATAATTCTCTCAAAATGTGGCGCATACAAGTTGTCCTCGTTCTCGTGACGGTAGAGAAAGGGTCACAGGAAGGAAGTTGATAATTTTACGCGAAATGAAAATCTACGAGACAGTTTTGCTCGCGCCAGTGGCTGATTTATACGTATTAAGGAATTACAAATTTAAAATTGCGCACGAGGCGAGCAAAGCAATTTTCCCCCCCGGTAATGCGTTGTAAAATTATCGAAGACGTTTGTCACAAGCGTGCCGGCCGATTTCATCGGCATCGTTCTGCCATAAAGACGCGAAATGTGGAACAATGTCTCGCCAAGTTCGCTCACGAAACCGATAATACATAAATTCCCGAGGAAATTCCCGAGCTACGTAGCCCCAATATTAATTAGCGCTAAGAAATCAGCTTGCCTGAATCGCATTCATCGTCTCATTCATTGTTAGTAAACTAGACGGAGCGATAAATAATATTCGATTTCTCGATGCTCCCGGATCGAGAGGCATCGGCCCGGAAACGCGTCGCATCGATTGTCCCCGTCGTTGTCGGACTTAAATTCTAGGAGGGAATTTTATTTCCGAGATCCCCCCCTTCCCCTTCTTTTTCCCGCGTTGGTGCCGCGACACTCGGGACTCCATTAAATACGCGGACCGATTGTTCCTTTCGGTCGAGTGAGAAATTCCCTCGCCTCTTCCGGGCGCCCTTTTAAAAGGGGGCGAGGAATCTCTCTCCTTAAAACGAGGCAATCTTCGCGAGCCGCCGTGAAATTATACGGAGGTCTCGCAACGAACATTTTGCTGTGCATCCAGACGAGATCGTCCCCTTCCTCCCGCTACCCCCGTAGCCTACAGTCACCGCATTGAAGCTTATCGTGCTTCTGTTAACCTTCCGTTAACCCTCTGGCATAGTTGTCGAGGGGGAGGGGATAAGTGCTGGCGGCAATCGTCAGTGGAAGATGTGTGCGCACGGTTTTTTGAGGGTGCTTCGTAGGCTAGATTCGCCCCGTCGTGAACAAAGCTTGGCTATTCTGAGATGCTCAAGCAGCAAAATGTAGAGATATAGGTCTTGGCGGTGCCATAAAGCCATTCGCGCGAGCTGTTCGCCGCTGCAAAACTACGTATGGAACTTTGAAAGGGAAATTCAACCGGCAAGAACCTGACCGAGTTTTCTCAGAAAGCATCCGAGGATAAATGACGGCGATGAATCGTCTGATGAATGTGACATGCTCCTCTTTTCACGGGTGCTAAAGAAAATATGCCGGAATCAAGACGACGAAATAAAAATCCGTGAAAGGGATGCATTATATTTACGATCAAAAACCAGAGAATCCGGAAATTATTGTAAAATTTTTGGTTAAAAATAACACCTGGGAAATCGCCGACATCCATGATACAAGAAATAATATTGAAAAATATTATTAATATTAATAAAATTATATTATTATTATTATATGTTATTATATATTATTAATATTAATAATATTTTTAAAAAAAGCTTACTGACATGAGAGAAAAATTTGCAAAACTAGTCAGAAATTTAAGCAAACAAGCAAAATTGAATTAAAAAATCTATTTGCCTATAATTAGATACAATTAATCGTCAAATATTTCGATCGATGAAGCGATATGTACGAAGAAAAGCAAGTAATTCTCTTTAAGAAGTCAGAATTTTAATCATGAATGCAGCATCGATAACGTGCGGGAAAAAAAAGGGAGAGGATAAATATTTTTACATTATTTTGCATTATTTTATCACCTTAACTTCTCTCTTTTTTCTTTCTTTCTTTCTTTATTACATGTATTGATTTCTCTCTTTCTCTCTCATTTTTATTTTCTCAAATCTTTTTTATATATTATGTCACGTGTAGAGAAAAAGGATGGGGTGAATTTGTCACAGACATGAGCAAAATTCAACATTAACTTACGAATGTTCGTGTCATATGTTGTAACGTATATGGCTGTAAATTGAAATAGCAAATATCAATATTTCAGAACCGCAGGATATCTTTCTAACAGCAGTTGCCGGGACGATAAAATAAAAAATTGCGGTCGTTTTATATAGAATAGTTTGACACTCTATTATATTGAGTTATTTTAACATTTTGATTGTTAAATAATTCTGGCAAATATGTGTATATATTTGAAGGACAAAATAATTTTCAATTAATTTCTGTGGATATTACGTCAATGGCAATTTAATTTGTAAAAATATGTAGTTTAAAAATTCAAAAATACGACGGATATTATTGACATAGCCATTGGCTACATGTTTTAATTAATAAAGAAAATGTCGTATTTTGTTAAACATATAAACTTTTAAAAAAATCTGTGAGATTGTTATTCCCTTTTAGGAAAGCCGTTCTATTAAAAATATTGATATACCTTTAAATAACTATTTACATATGGAATTTTTTACTCCGAACTTGTAAATATTGTCAGATAATTTAATATTCTCTGTTTATACACACACATATGCCAGTATCATGTCATTCTGGAAATTAAAACATTTCATCTCCATTTTTCCTGGCATTAATATATTCCACAAGAAAAGTAAAAGAAAAAGAATTTGCGAAGGAAATATCTGTATTTTAAACAATTGGATATATAAGAGAGTAGGCAAATATTTGTTCACATATTTATAAAACAACACGTAATCTCCTCGTAAGAAAAGATATTTTACAAATATTTTTTATTGTATAATATTTTGACTGTAGTCGTCATAAAATTATTATGCAAAGAATAAAATAAAAATTACGTCGAATTATGAGAATCTTTAGGTTCATTTTACAGGTGAATATATATGTCACTTTTTCCCGTGACAAAATTTATTCATCAAGATCGAAAAGAGCTCAAAATCATCAAGATCGAAAAGAGCTGTTAATACCTTTTTATCGATAATATCCCAACAATATATGCAAATATACTCGCGAGAAAACGACGAGTCATCGCATGTGTACTAATTGCAATTAATGCCGCGACGACTGCGTCGGGGTCCACGGCAATAAATCAAGAATTACTTTCGTCGGCGCGTTTCGGTCTCCCGATAATAAACGCCGATCGAAACGCGTTCAATATTGGCGCTCCTCTCTCGAATCGCCGAGTGTTCATCCGATGCAGACGTGTCCGTCGTGTATGCACGCTTGTACGAGAGCTACGACAGGCACGAGAAAGAGAGAGAGAGAGATGAGAGGGGGACGAGAGGGGGGACGAGAGGGGGACGACTACTTTGAGCGCACGCGATACATCAACGGCTGATATTAGCGAGGGACGGAAAAACTCAGAAGGACCCTCCGCTTCCCAACCCCGGAGGCTATGTTTGATCAGTTAGTCACTACCGGGAGGGCGAGGGAGGGGGGCAGACCCGGGATATTGTTACCGATGGCCCCGGTTAATATTCTCGGATTACCTCGATGGTGGACGGCGGCGGTAACTCGCTTTCGAAACACGACGGCAAAATTCTCGCGATCCTGATGAGAACTCGGTGACGGTCGCCGCGTCGATTAAACGCGCCGTAATTGGCGCACTTGGCGGTATTCGTTGCGCGATGGAATTTCTCGCTGGTTAAATTAATTGCGAGTCGCGTCTACGCGTCCGCGGTAAGTCTAAACCGCCGGTGAATTTCGTCGATCGATGCGTTTCGATTTTTCCAGACAAGAAAAAAAAGAATACGAATACCTACCTCTCCGAATTTTAGTCGACGAGAGACGGTCGATCGTTTCATTTTCGATAACGCGCCTGGGACGTCGGAGAAATAATATTATATACGCGTATTGCTTTTCCCCGCGATATTGATTCGCACGAAATTGGAATACAGAGCTTTTATTATATTAATGCTCTCGCCGCCAGGATTTCGTGCATTATAATGCAATCGACGCAAAACTGTTATTGGCAATATAGATATTTCCTCTGCACTTTACATAATTAAAATAATTTTTAAACGTCCGCGACATACTATCGCGAATAAGCGCCGACGTACGGGAGAAATTTGTAAATGGTAATTATATCTCTATCACGCGCATATTATAATAACGGTATATTTTTTACCGTAACAGCAATCTTTTGAAATATCGCGCACCTTCGTATCGAGAGAGAGAGCGCACGCTCTTACAAATTCTCTAAAAGTGAATCAGTGAAAATATCACTAAACAGTAAAATAAGATTTCACCGAGAATCAGTGAGTATTTTATTGATCTTCAGTGGAAACGCTTATTTTTTTTATTTATTTTGTTATTTTATTTTATGTCTCATTGATTGGTCAGTTAAAATAAAATTCACTGTAAAACCAGTAATCATTAATTTGTTCGTTTATCGTTATGATCGCTATTTCTTTCGTATTTAAAGATTTTAGTTATAAGAATTATATAAAGTTTGCAAAGAGCGACAGATAAAATTAGAAATATTATTTCGATTTAATTCTAATACAATCTCAATAGAGAAGCTTCAGATATTAAATCGATTTTATAAATCGGACAAATAAATGTCTGGCGACTTAATGAAAATTACTCGTTTGTTATTTATTTAAAATAACAAGTCCAATATACATGTAATATAAATAAAATATACTAATATAAAATTTATAAACATAAATAAAATTTTTAATTTTATATGAAATAGATAGAGAGATGAATTGTAGTTTAATATTACTGATTGAAACAGTCAAAATTATTAACTAATTCTCTCAATAAAATATCACTGATTTATAATGCTCTGCTTATAACTGCCTATTTACTGTTTTTCAAGGATAATAATACATTGATTCACTTTTAAAGAATATATTTTTTACCGCAACAGCAATCTTTTGAAACATCGCGCACTTTAGCATCGGAAGAGGACGCACGCTCTTACATATTCTCTAAAAGTGAATCAGTGAAAATAATCACTAATTGTAAACAGTAAAATAAGATTTCACTGAGAATCAGTGAGTATTTTATTAATCTTCAGTGGAAATCACGCTTATTTTTTGTTATTTTGTATCTTATATCTTATTGATTATAGTCAGTTGAAGTAAAATTCATTATAAAACCAGTAAATTTCACTAAAATCAATAATCGTTAGTTCGTTTATAGCTATTTCTCTCTATTTAAGTTTTTAGTTATAAGAATTATATAAAGTTTGCAAAGAGCGACAGATAAAATTAGAAATATTACGTCGATTTAATTCTGATACAATCTCAATAGAGAGGTTTCAGATATTAAATCGAGTTTATAAATCGGACAAATAAATGTCTGGCGACTTAATGAAAATTATTCGTTTGTTATTTATTTAAAATAACAAGTCCAACATATATGTGATATAAATAAAATAAAATTTCTAATGTAATAAATATTTAGTAAACATAAATAAAATTTTTAATTTTATATGAAATAAATAGAGAGAAATAAATAGAGATGAATTGTAGTTTTATATTACTGATTAAAACAGTTAAAATTATTAACTAATTCTCTCAATAAAATATCACTAATTTATAATGCTGTGCTTATAACTGCCTTTACTGTTGTTCAAGGATAATAATACACTGATTCACTTTTAAAGAATCTATTTTTTACCGCAACAGCAATCTTTTGAAACATCGTGCACCTTCGTATCGAGAGAGAGAGCGCACGCTCTTAGCTGCGTTTTGCATCTCCCGTTGTACAAATTACTCCGAAGCACAGGAAGAAATTGGATCCCGTCTTCCCACATATGGCACACATTAATGAAATGAAGAAATGCTCGTTTCTTACGGGGGTCTTTTGTCACGTCCCACGCCATGTTCCCGCCCCGGTACGGGAAATACCGATAAGCGCGTGACCGGAGTTTCGAGGGAGGGAAGCCTCGATAACGAGACGATTCTGCGGCGAAGAGGACGATAAAGCTCCGCTTGCGCTCGACGCCGGTAATTAATTGAACGTTAAGGCCACCGTTTAACGGCCCGGGCGGATCTTCCGTGTGCGGAAAGGATTTTCGAGACAGCGGCGCGTCTCGACTAGACCGACGCTACACCCCCTACCCCCCCTCCTCCCCCGCGTCCCGAGTTGTGCTAATTGAACGCGTAATTGATGAGGCTGCAGTCTGTACTTACACAATGCTCCAATTGTGCTCAGCCAAGCGCCGGCACGGTGCGCCAATATTAGCGATGCACTCGACGTCCATATAACGGACCCCTGCCCCCCTGCTTCCTCGCTCTGTCTCTCTCGCTCTTTCCCTCTCTTTACGCACAAATAATGCCCCGAGTACCACAAATACTCGACAGCCTCGACAGCAATATGCCCGATCGCTGCCTTTTCAAAAACTCGAAGAGTCCTCGAAGGAAACGAGCCGCGCAACAAATTGTTTTTTTCCTTCCCTTTTTTTTTTGCAAACCTCGATCGCCCCCGGAATATCCCATGAAATTGCCTCGCGCGCATTCGTATCGCTCTCACGATGATCCATCGCTATGAAGTAAAGTATGACGGGATAGATCATAAGGTATATTACGGTCTTTTTTAGACATGCGCGAAGATATTTGTGACTGAATAAAATAATGATAAATTAATAATAGTTACAATAATATGATGTTTGTAGCAAGATTTAAAATTTACGATATAACATAAATTACAAGAATTATATACATAATTATGTAATTGAAAAAATGTTATACATCTTGTAGTTTCAGGGATTATAGATGAAAGATATTTTACAGAATACAGTGCACTGTAAAAGTGAATCAGTGTATTATCCCTGAAAAACAGTAAATAGTCACTGATTACAGCAGTTATAAGTTATAAATTATAAGTACTGTAAACTAGTGATATTTTATTGAGACAATTATTTAATAATATTGACTGTTTCAATCAGTAATATTAAACTACAATTCATCTCTCTATCTATTTCATATAAAATTAAAAATTTTATTTATGTTTACTAAGTATTTATTATATTAGAAATTTTATTTTATTTATATTACATGTATATTGGACTTGTTATTTTAAATAAATAACAAACGAGTAATTTTCATTAAGTCACCAGACATTTATTTGTCCGACTTATAAAATCGATTTAATATCTGAAACCTCTCTATTGAGATTCTATCAGAATTAAATCGATGTAATATTTCTAATTTTATATGTCGCTCTTTGCAAACTTTATAGAATTCTTATAACTAAAAACTTAAATATGAGAGAGATAGCGATAAACGAACTAGCGCTTATTGATTTTACAGTGGAATTTACTTTAACTGACCATAATCAGTGAGATATAAGATAAAATAACAAAAAATAAGCGTTTCCACCGAAGATTAGCAAAATACTCACTAATTCTCAATGAAATCTTATTTTACTGTTTAAATTAGTAATATTTTCACTGATTTACTTTTAAAGAGAGTGTGTCATTATATGATATAAAATTATATAATTTTACACCTGATTAATGAAAGTTATCAATATGTAAGCCTAAATGTTTTACTGATGAATTGAATTTGTGCAAAATAGATCGCCGATAAATTTTAATCAAACGATAGTGATTTACATCGAGGAAATAATTATCTCACAAAAGGAAATATATGAATCTTCTACGCAAACGAGCCCGGACAAACTAAATCTCTGCAACAGGAATCGTTTTATATGGATATGAAATATATTCTTTGATATGACACGAGAAAATATTATTTCCGTTCTATAAAGAGAATGGTATTTACAATGGATAGAATAAATACAAAGTTCGATCAATATAAAGATATAATTTAATCCGCTGCGTTTACCGTTAAACAGAGCAAATATTTCTATAATTATTCGTGTACCTTCTTCTTGTTGGTCAACGAATGTATAATTTAAATTTGCGTTAAGCTTGTAAAACTTACAAAGCTCCTCTTGCGAAACAAACATTCGCAATTTCGAGAGCGATATTCTCACAGAAAAAAGGACATTTTCGTTTTGAAAATATATTTAATTTTAACATGGAAATCTTGAAATGAGATTATATCGCGTCAATTAAAGAAAAATATAATTGCTTGAATAATTGCTTACTTGAATAAAGCCATTTTATATAGTTCAATCGAGAAAAATATATTCTCATGATTTAAGATTTAATTTTCTTGAATGGAAAAGAAACAATGTTGGATAGAAAATAACATTTTTAAATCAAAGATTATAACTTACTTAAAGTAGAATTAAATAATTATATATTCTTGAAGTGACAATTACAATATTAAAATAAGACGATAATATTGTTGAAATTTAAAATTATTAAATTCTTCTAAGAAGATTAGACATTGTTGCGTATATACCAAACAATGAACGCGTTAGTTTAAGTATACAAGTTTTGATTTGACACTTATTTTTTTCTGTGAGTTTAAGGAATAATCACGTTACACAGAAAAAAGAACATTTCCGTTTTGAAAATATATTTAATTTTAACATGGAAATCTTGAAATGAGATTATGTTGCGTTAATGAAAGAAAAAAATAATTGCTTGAATAATTGCTTACTTGAATGAAGCCATTTTATATAGTTCAATCGAGAAAAATATATTATTATGATATAAGATTTAATTTTCTTGAATAGAAAAGAAACAATATTTGATAGAAAATAACATTTTTAAATCAAAAATTATAATTTTCTTAAAGTAGAATTAAATAATTATATATTCTTAAGGTGACAATTACAATATTAAAATAAGATTGTAATATTGTTAAAATTTAAAATTATTAAATTCTTCTAAGAAGATTATAAATTGTGTATATACGAAATAATGAACGCGTTAGTTTAAGTATATAAGTTTTGATTTGACACTTATTTTTTTCTGTGAGTTTAAGGAATAATCACGTTACACAGAAAAAAGGACATTTCCGTTTTGAAAATATATTTAATTTTAACATGGAAATCTTGAAATGAGATTATATGGCGTCAATTAAAGAAAAATATAATTGCTTGAATAATTGCTTACTTGAATAAAGCCATTTTATATAGTTCAATCGAGAAAAATATATTCTCATGATTTAAGATTTAATTTTCTTGAATGGAAAAGAAACAATGTTGGATAGAAAATAACATTTTTAAATCAAAGATTATAACTTACTTAAAGTAGAATTAAATAATTATATATTCTTGAAGTGACAATTACAATATTAAAATAAGACGATAATATTGTTGAAATTTAAAATTATTAAATTCTTCTAAGAAGATTAGACATTGTTGCGTATATACAAAACAATGAACGCGTTAGTTTAAGTATATAAGTTTTGATTTGACATTTCTTTTTTTTTCTGTACTTCGATCGCTGAAATATCCGTTCGCTTAAAATTTATTTAACAACATTTTATTCGTCGAGTTAATAAAAAACAACCGTGCTGCGTACGTGTATTGCGTGTGCAAATACACGTGGACGTATCGGTTCTGTGCGTGTACGTGTGTGTATGTGGACGCCGGAAGTACGGAATTAAACCCTCGCGCAAACAGTCGGTGCCGCCCGGCGAACTCCACCGTCTCTGAATATTTCCATTCCGCGACCGCCATCGCTCGCCGATATTATTTGTAACTGGATATAATAATACAGGCTTCTGATTTATATGCCAGGCGCGGCAATCCCTTCATCGGTCCCCTTCATATGCGGAAAGGGAAAAATAATGCCCGCGTCCCCGTAAAAATATCGCGTGGGCCGGCGTGGCTGGGCTGTACGTTATACGGGGTTGACGTTACCTCGGCTTCTTCCGCGGGAGAATGAAAAAAAGTACTTAAAGGAGATACGAGACGCGAATTCGAAAAGACGTCGCAACAAATTGTTTTCGCCAACTTTTAATCCTCCCTTTTTCTCTCAAAAATTCGCCGAGTGACACATGACCGTGCTTTTACAAAGAGAACCCATCAATTCGGTGATCGCGAACTCCCCCAATTTCACCGACTGCCTAAATCTTGATCCGGTTATTGTTGCTGCTCCTTCGACTCGCAATTTTAATTGGACGACTTCGACGAGGAATTCTAATGAAATAATTCGAATTAAATTCTTATCAAAAGTACATGCGAAGCCGCGCAATTAAAGGCAAATTGTTTTAGAAAATTAATCTAATATAAAAAGATAAAAATAAAAGAAGAAAAAATGATGGGCCGAGTGTTTCTCCTCTTTGAAGATTATTATATTTTGATGCGTGCCGAAAAAGGGAGACGTGTCCCACAAAAAGGGCGCTGAATTCTTGAATATACTTAACCCGCGTTCTCCGATCTTCCCCCTGTGTCAAAAGTTGCAGTCATGTATATGAATACAAAAGGTCCTGTTCAGTTTTATACGTCGGTAGCTATCTCTAAAATAAATATCGGAACGAGAGAGAAAATAACTGCGAGAGAATTCTCGATATCGCGTTTGTCGCGACGTGAGAAAGAAAAAGTCGGCGTAATAAAAAATTTACCGGAGAGTTTTACTTGCGTAGAGAGAGAAGACCGGCGACCATGTCGCTGTATATCGCCCGAAAAACGTAAACGTTAATCTTGCTATGTACATACAAGCGTTGCCTCCTCCCCAAAGAAATTTAACAATCTCTCCGCGATGCGAATCGTTGCTCGCTGATCGGCGGACTGGAGAAAAAAAGAGCGAATGATAACGTAACGTGCACGCTGTCGTTTCCGTTCGGACGCATAAGGTCTGGGATTTTTTTTTAAAATTTCCCAGGAGACAAAAGGAGGGAAAAGGGAGGAGGGTGCGCGCGGAATCGCGATACATTGAACGCCATAAAAACGATTCCTCCTTTCTGTATTGCTCTCACGATTGAAGTATTGCTCCGGCTATTGGATGTAACGTCGCGTACGCGAACGCGAGTGATATCGTTGGCTTTCGGCTACGAGGAAGAAAACGTAAAACGCGCTGTAAATGCGCGGTAATAAAGCCCGGCCTCTGCTTTATGCTAGCCTTACTTAGAGGCCTTGTAAAAGCGCGTCGAGAGCCTCACGTTCGCGAGGAGCGTGGCTTCCGTTAGCGACCTGCTCTCTCGCCCTTGTAAAAACACGCGCTTAGATTTACTTACGCGACGAGGAAGCGACGAAGATTTCTCGACATTTTTATGAAGCGCTCGAGCGGGCTTCGATTCGCTTTTTTATCGCGTAAAAAGTATACGTTCAATTGCCATTTTCCATCTCTCGCGTCATTGAGCATTTCAATATCCCTAAAAAATACTTAAGATGGAGCCCAGCTCTTCTAAAGAGATTATGGAAGATTGAAGCGGGCTCAGATTTTAATCATAAACTACTTTAGTTTCTCGGGCAAATGGCCCATATAAACGAATTTTTTAACTTTCACATACATTCCACTCTCTAAAAGTGATATCAGTGTATTATCAGTGGAAAGTAGTAAATCACTGATTGTTATAAGTACAGCACTGTAAATCAGTGATATTTTATTGAAAGAATTAGATAATAATTTTGACTGTTTCAATCAATAATATTAAACTACAATTCATCTCTCTATCTATTTCATATAAAATTAAAAATTTTATTTATATTATTAAATATATATTATATTAAAAATTTTATTTTACTTATATTACATGGATATTGAACTTGTTATTTTAAATAGATAACGAATGAATAATTTTCATTAAATCGCCAGATATTTATTTGTCCGATTTATAAATCGATTTAATATCCGAAGCCTCTCTATTGTATCAGAAATTAAATCGAAATAATATTTCTAATTTTATCTGTCGCTCTTTGCAAATTTTATATAATTCTTGTGACTAAAAAAAAAACTTAAATACGAGAGAGATAGCGATCATAACGATAAACGAACAAATTAACGATTACTGATTTTACAATGAAATTTACTGGTTTTACAGTGAATTTTACTTCAATTGACTATAATAATCAGTGAGAGATAAGATAAAAAATAACAAAAAATAAACGTGATTTCCACTGAAGATCAGTAAAATACTCACTGATTCTCAATGAAATCTCATTTTACTGTTTAGTGATATTTTCACTGATTCACTTTTAGAGAGCAATGACATATCTTAAGGATGTATTGGACGGACCGTCTCAAAAGTTAATCCAAAGTATCAAAAAATTAAAGTTGGGCAGAATACGAATTCTAATTGATCAAAAATTTCTTAAAAATCACGAAATCATATACTTCAAAGTATTCTTTAATATAAATAGATCTTAATTTCCAAGAAAATGTTGCCACGTTTTATCATCAATATTGCGTCAAACCGATAATCACAGTTATCTTTTAATAATAATTTCAAAACGAGCAAGTAAATCGTTTTAAAAAACTTTGTGGGTACATGTTGACATGTATGAAGAATATAATATCACAAAATGAAATTTTTATCATTGTTTTTTTATAGTTTGTGAATAATTTATTACTGTTTCGAACGTTTACATAAGATCCTATGTTAAAATCATCAAAATTCAAAAATTAATAACTTCTAACGGAGTAAGTAAAAAAATTTGAAATAATTCATGACGCTTTAGAATGTTATTAAGAATGTTAAATTAAAAATTCACGGCGATCTCATTGATTGTAATATATCTCCAATACATCCTTAAATCAAGGCTCATTTTACTCGATCAATTGCTCCAATATTATATACTCTGTACTGGAGCCTGTACAATCTCATCGCTTCGCTATCGAGAAATTGCTCGATCATACAACGGGACACGCAATCGTAACACGACGCGACACTCGCACATCTTTGCGATCGCACATTTTCTGGGCACGAGGGTCTCGGATGCCGCGGCAACGGCCGCTGCATCGCGAAAGTGCATTACGTCGTCGCGTCTGGAATACGCGATACCGTCTCTCGTACACGTACGTAAGCACATCCGGCCGTACGTGCGTGCGTGTCGCACGCAGCGCGAATACGCGGAGCAAATTCACGGAGTCCGTAAGTAAACCACGGTCGATCGGCGCGATGCGCGATACGGGGGCCCATAATCGTTATGGGAAACGGAAACTCGGGCGTTCCCGCCGCGGAAATTGGCCGTTTCGCGCGTTTAACGCACGCGGCATAAATGCATGCGTGCGCACGTGGAAATAAACATTGCACGAGCGAGGAAACTGTTCCCCCTGTCTCTCGGCGAGGGTTTCGAGAATGTTTGCGTTCGACGGTGAAAAGCGCGTGCGAGGATACGTCGGGGGAGAAGGCAAACGCACTCGCGAACTCTCTTCCTTCATCGACAGGCAGTTTCTCATCTCGCGGATGCGAGCGATTCTTTTATCGCCGCGCCTTTTACGAGGCTTCCCCCGATCGCGCTTTTTGCGCGGCAACGATGGCGAATGCAAAGTACCTTCGTTTCTATCGCGTCTCCATTCCCGATGCCCGCGAATGGCCGCGCGAGCGAGAAAAATATGCTAATTTCGTAAAACGAAAAAACAATGCGCGACGTGGAATGGCCGAGTATATTGGAATCTAAGGCAACCACTAATGCAAACGCGCCAATATCGATATATATTGCGGTTGAACGCGAAACTCCCCTCGTATCATCGATTAATTTAGGCTAATTACCATGTCGAATATCGAGAAAATATCCGAGTTTTCTCATCCTCGCGTGGCATACATTAATTTTGTATATTAATGGATCGCTCATTTTGTTCTCGTTTTTTTCTCTATTCGTGGAACGATAAATTTTCCGTTGAGATCGGTAAGCTACGTTCAATACGTCACATTCAGATTCTCCTCTGCTTCAGCTCTGGTTTAAAAATAACGCTGCAATATTATATCATGACAGAATTCAATAATAATACAATAGTTTGATTTTTTTCCTGAATATATTTAATGATAGATTTCCCAATGAAATTAAAATCCACCTTTTCAGTAGCGAAAATTTTAAGATGATAATTAAAGATCGCAACATTCTAGTTGTAATTTTTAATTTTCAATTTAAAGTATCTTGCAATATTAAATATTCCGTTAAATAAAGTTTATTCGCGGGACAATATAAAAACTAAAGTTTTACAGCGTGTAAGTCTCTGCTTATATTCTTGAAATTAAATTTACTAAAAGTCTGTAATCTTAAATATTAAATATCTCCGGTAAATATTTCGTTATTTCTTCCAAAGAGAAGATAAATTAGCAGATACAGTTCAAGAAATAAACGACTCGAGGGAATAATCCGTATTTAACGATCCTTTATTTAAACACATTTTGTTTTAATCGAAGGACTGTATATTCTAATAAGAATTTATTCATTTGCAAAAATGCAGTAATTTTTAATCCGGACGAAAATTTTTACGGATTTCAGAATTTTTCAGGATTTTCCATATCTAAAAATATGTAAAATACAAATATATATGGGAAGGAAAAAAAAATAAATATGTTTCAAATATATATTTACTTATTTCTTTCAAAAGCATATATACTGCTGGCAGTATCGATTGTGGCAGTATTGCAGTTGTAATGTCAATAATATCGTACATTTCGAATATTGTATAGAACTTTGTGACGAATGGGTTAATCACTGAGTGAACGCATTATCGTCGCTATCACAACGATGGAATATAAACTCCACGTTATACGAACGGGCGCAAAATGAGTGTAATAAAATTTCGTTAGAGTGTGGATGTGTCACGTCCCAGACTAAAATTGTTCGAAATATATTAATATTTGACGCAATAAGCGGAGCGTAATGTGTACTTTGAATGTAATGTGAAGCGAATTGTAATCGCGCCGATTACGTATCGACAAAGTCTTCTCCTCCTCCTCCTCCTCATCCTCTGCGCTCGTCGAGTATTTAAATAAACTTCTCCGCATCGCGATTTTTTTAATATCCCGTGCGTTGACGTGTACGCCATGGCAATCGATTTTACGAAGCGCACTGAATGGATTTTAAAATTGTTTATCAAAGCGACCGAATGCGCGAGCGTCATGCAGAAATTAAAATCCACGATTCCAAAAAGCGACGCGGTTAATGACTTTCGGCTCTCTTGTTTGTATTGCGTTACATAAAATCGATAAAGATTACATAATTTCTTCTCAGTACAGAAGAGATTGATGCATTTAATTTCTTAAGTAGCAAATTTCTAGAAAAGCTAAGATTTCCTGGTACAAACTGTGTTGTTTACACTATTCTCCTAATATTTGCGGATTGCGTAGATCAGATATTGCACTTACACGGAATTAAAGGAGACGAGAATCGAGATAAATTCAGAATCTTTCAAGATCGAACCTCCATCGAGACCGCTAGAAAATTGGAAAACGCATTAGATGACATGTTGATGACCCGTTTCTAGAAATGCGCCGCGTTCGAAATTTAGTGGACGCAAGAAATTAGATGGTACGTCCGTCAAGGATTGCATTCAGAATTAAAAGGGATGGTAATCGAGATAGATTCAGACTTTCAAGATCGAACTTTCATGCAAGAAAATTGGATAAAGCGTTAGATGACATGTTGATCAGCTGTTTTTAGAAATGCGCTGCGTTCAAAATTTAGTGGACGCAAGAAATTAGATGGTACGTCCGTCAGGAATTGCATTTAGAATTAAAAGGGATGGTAATCGAGATAGGTTCAGACTTTCAAAATCGAATTTTCATGCGAGCGCGAGAAAATTGGATAAAGCGTTAGATGATGTGTCGATCAGCTGTTTTTAGAAATGCGCCGCGTTCGAAATTTAGTGGACGCAAGAAATTAGATGGTATGTCCGTCAAGGATTGCATTCAGAATTAAAAGGGATGGTAATCGAGATAGGTTTAGACTTTCAAGATCGAACTTTCATGCAAGACAATTGGATAAAGCTTTAAATGACATGTCGATCAGCTGTTTTTAGAAATGCGCCGCATTCAAAATTTAGTGGACGCAAGAAATTAGATGGTACGTCCGTCAGGAATTGCATTTAGAATTAAAAGGGATGGTAATCGAGATAGGTTCAGACTTTCAAGATCGAACTTTCATGCGAGCGCGAGAAAATTGGATAAAGCGTTAGATGATGTGTCGATCAGCTGTTTTTAGAAATACGCCGCGTTCAAAATTTAATGGACGCAAGAAATTAGATGGTATGTCCGTCAAAGATTGCATTCAGAATTAAAAGGGATGGTAATCGAGATAGATTCAGACTTTCAAGATCGAACTTTCATGCAAGAAAATTGGATAAAGCGTTAGATGACATGTTGATCAGCTGTTTTTAGAAATGCGCTGCGTTCAAAATTTAGTGGACGCAAGAAATTAGATGGTACGTCCGTCAGGAATTGCATTTAGAATTAAAAGGGATGGTAATCGAGATAGGTTCAGACTTTCAAAATCGAATTTTCATGCGAGCGCGAGAAAATTGGATAAAGCGTTAGATGATGTGTCGATCAGCTGTTTTTAGAAATGCGCCGCGTTCGAAATTTAGTGGACGCAAGAAATTAGATGGTACGTCCGTCAAGGATTGCATTCAGAATTAAAAGGGATGGTAATCGAGATAGATTCAGACTTTCAAGATCGAACTTTCATGCAAGAAAATTGGATAAAGCGTAAGATGACATGTTGATCAGCTGTTTTTAGAAATGCGCTGCGTTCAAAATTTAGTGGACGCAAGAAATTAGATGGTACGTCCGTCAGGAATTGCATTTAGAATTAAAAGGGATGGTAATCGAGATAGGTTCAGACTTTCAAAATCGAACTTTCATGCGAGCGCGAGAAAATTGGATAAAGCGTTAGATGATGTGTCGATCAGCTGTTTTTAGAAATACGCCGCGTTCAAAATTTAATGGACGCAAGAAATTAGATGGTATGTCCGTCAAAGATTGCATTCAGAATTAAAAGGGATGGTAATCGAGATAGATTCAGACTTTCAAGATCGAACTTTCATGCAAGAAAATTGGATAAAGCGTTAGATGACATGTTGATCAGCTGTTTTTAGAAATGCGCTGCGTTTAAAATTTAGTGGACGCAAGAAATTAGATGGTATGTCCGTCAGGAATTGCATTTAGAATTAAAAGGGATGGTAATCGAGATAGGTTCAGACTTTCAAGATCGAACTTTCATGCGAGCGCGAGAAAATTGGATAAAGCGTTAGATGATGTGTCGATCAGCTGTTTTTAGAAATACGCCGCGTTCAAAATTTAATGGACGCAAGAAATTAGATGGTATGTCCGTCAAAGATTGCATTCAGAATTAAAAGGGATGGTAATCGAGATAGGTTTAGACTTTCAAGATCGAACTTTCATGCAAGACAATTGGATAAAGCTTTAAATGACATGTCGATCAGCTGTTTTTAGAAATGCGCCGCATTCAAAATTTAGTGGACGCAAGAAATTAGATGGTACGTCCGTCAGGAATTGCATTTAGAATTAAAAGGGATGGTAATCGAGATAGGTTCAGACTTTCAAGATCGAACTTTCATGCGAGCGCGAGAAAATTGGATAAAGCGTTAGATGATGTGTCGATCAGCTGTTTTTAGAAATACGCCGCGTTCAAAATTTAATGGACGCAAGAAATTAGATGGTATGTCCGTCAAAGATTGCATTCAGAATTAAAAGGGATGGTAATCGAGATAGATTCAGACTTTCAAGATCGAACTTTCATGCAAGAAAATTGGATAAAGCGTTAGATGACATGTTGATCAGCTGTTTTTAGAAATGCGCTGCGTTTAAAATTTAGTGGACGCAAGAAATTAGATGGTACGTCCGTCAGGAATTGCATTTAGAATTAAAAGGGATAGTAATCGAGATAGGTTCAGACTTTCAAGATCGAACTTTCATGCGAGCGCGAGAAAATTGGATAAAGCGTTAGATGATGTGTCGATCAGCTGTTTTTAGAAATACGCCGCGTTCAAAATTTAATGGACGCAAGAAATTAGATGGTATGTCCGTCAAAGATTGCATTCAGAATTAAAAGGGATGGTAATCGAGATAGGTTTAGACTTTCAAGATCGAACTTTCATGCAAGACAATTGGATAAAGCTTTAAATGACATGTCGATCAGCTGTTTTTAGAAATGCGCCGCATTCAAAATTTAATGGACGCAAGAAATTAGATGGTACGTCCGTCAGGAATTGCATTTAGAATTAAAAGGGATGGTAATCGAGATAGGTTCAGACTTTCAAGATCGAACTTTCATGCGAGCGCGAGAAAATTGGATAAAGCGTTAGATGATGTGTCGATCAGCTGTTTTTAGAAATGCGCCGCATTCGAAATTTAATGGACGCAAGAAATTAGATGGTACCTCCAAGAATCTCCATGTGAAAAATTATTTATTTTATTATTATTTAATTATTTTTTAAACAGACGAAAGGGAGGTAGATGCAAGATAGGTGGTCCAAGGGAGGGCTTTGTCAGTGGACAAGGGTGAAAACCGAACTACGCCTATTTTATTTGCGTATGTGTACGTCTATATATGTGTATCTACACACGTGTATATCTGTTTACGAGCAACATGAGAGAACACAGCTGGTCAGAGCGGCAACGAAGGCGAAAAAATACATGAAAGAAACGTTAAATTATCGCATTAGGAGCTAATAAGCCGTAAAATGTACCGTGCATGGCTCACGGTACGCTTTCTAAATGCGAAATATATACAACTCTGCGAGAATGCGACGAAATATATTCGATAATGACATATCAGTGAGGGATTAAGGTAAAATTGGATAGTCGTTGAGGAAAAAAAATGAAAATGTCTCTTTATTTCTATGCATTTAAATTCTCCGATTCTGGACGGAAAGATTGTTACGAATCCATTTGACATGTATGGATATTTATAGGATGAAATATATGAGGGCACCGCTGCATAAATAGAATCGACATCGAGTCAAAAATAGACTCGAAATAAAGATGAACGTCAATCAAAGCAGAGTGTAAACTAAAATAAAAAAATCTGGGGTATATTCTAGCACTCAAATATTCAGATGATTTTAAAATTCAGATATTTTCAGGTATTAAAGTATTAAAATAATTTGAATAATGTCAATTCTCTCACTATTTTTAAAATATTGACAGGATTATTTCAAGAAATCTTGTCTCACGTTCTCTACACAATTTATTTTCATTAATATGTAATAAGTATGATAAATGCTACCTTTCGTGCGTGTTTAATGACTGTTCTAATCACAATTAATCCAATTGTTAAATTCCAGGCGCGTTGATAATAGCGAGTCCAAGTTTGCGCACTCGATTCACAAGTGTCGGATGGATTATCAATTTTACAATGTAATCCATTGCAAAGTTTGAGAATCACGCAAATGACCGTAATAAAGGTAGCTTTAATAATGCCGTGTTTGCGCGATTTCATCGCCACTCGAGGTTTACTTCGGTAGACGAGTAACTCCGGGCGCATCTGTTTGACCAATTATTGACCGAAGTAATAACGCGAGAGGAAATTGTTTATTCGATGGCAGAAAAACTATCATAATGCATCATTGTGATGACCATGTAACAAATCGGAATCGAACGAGATCGATAAGTAAACAGAGATTTGTTTCGAATCTTCGATTGTCAAGTAAAAGATTAATTGAAAGAAAGAGATTCCCCAATAAAATGAACATTCTGTTTTTTCGATTATTGAAACAGTAGTCTTGCAGCAAAATAAATAAATAACGCAAAACCAAGATGTATATTTTTATAAAAATATAATAGTTATCACGCTTTTAAAAGAAATACAAGAAAAAACTGCAAAGGAATAAAATGTTTTTGACGAGAATTGTTTTTTCTATGGCAATAGTTAATAGCTCGATAAGAGAATTTTATATATTTATATAACGTTTTCAGAAAAATATGTTTTTCTATACCAATATAAATATATTTGTTGTATTTGCGCGGATCTGTGAAACGTTCGCTGAAAGATCTGCCACTAGCAGAGAATGGACCGTAAAGCTATATTAAATTGATATAGTGAATTATTTTTTATTCGCTCGGCGAGAAACTTCGCCGCCGAATTAATTCAAATCTATGGTGCCGCACTGTATTATAAAAGTTTCGCACAGGGTGAAACTTCCTTCCTTTCCCATCATCATCGTCGTTTCGTTCTATATGTGCAGATATCACGTGCTGTGCTTCGAAAATTAAAAATTTCTTTTTATACTCCTAATATACAGCTAATAATGCTTCAACTATTCTCCAACATTAAGGATGTTTTGTATGTACAATCCCAGCAAAAAAAGCTGAAATCAATATTGACGAATATATCCACTTTTGATGTATTTTGAGTATGAGAAATTGTGTGGAAATTACAATTTGATCTTAGCTACACTGCAGAGATGTATTTTTTAATATTTATTGCGTTTTTACTGAAATATTCCGAATTTTATTGATCGAAATGATTAACTTTTGGCAGAGAATTTCGCCTTGTGACAGATACATGGCTAACTTTATTGAATTATATTTAATATCTTTTTAACCAGTTAGTACTTGTATAATATTATTTGACCAAATATTTCCTCTGTATCTAAACTTTTGCAAATTTTAAACAAATTCTGAATATTATTTCTGAATATTATTATGTGTGTTTGTCATTTGAATCAACGTGGTTATACGTTTCTCATAAAAACACATGTTAATTCGGTGCAAATTAAAATCCTTATAGCTTGTGAACGCTTTAGTGAATCGATTTAAAAATTGTACTGAATATTCTAAATGTAAGGACATTTTGTACAATTTTCATTAAATTCTCAATATTTTGAAAATAGGTACAAAACATCCTTAATATATTATATATTAACATATTATATTAGAAATATTATATTAGATTTCTAATATTATATATTAATATGTAATATATAATATTTCTAATATAATATAATATTACATTTCTAATATAATTTAATATTAGAATATTATATTAAATTTCTAATATAAATTTCTAATATATTAATATATTAATATACATTAATATATTAATATACATTTTTAATATAATATAATATTTTATTCTAGATCCCTTTATACAGATATCATTAAATACATTGTTTAAGGACATTCTGTACAATTTTCATTAAATTCTCAATATTTTAAAAATAGGTACAAAACATCTTTAATATAATATATATTAATATATTATATTAGAATATTATATTAAATTTGTAATATTATATATTAACATATAATATATATTTCTAATATAATATAATATTAAAATATTAGAATATATATTAGAATATTATATTAAATTTCTAATATAATATATTAATATAATATACATTTTTAATATAATATAACATTTTATTCTACATCTCTTTATACAGATATCATTAAATACATTGTTTAAGGACATTCCGTACAATTTTCATTAAATTCTCAATTTTGAAAATAGGTACAAAGCATCCTTAATTACGACTCTCTGCAAAGATCAAAGGTAGTAATTGGCAATCTTCATGTATGTACGTCCTTTTGGTTCACGGCAAAAGATTACGTTAACGGAGTACAAGAAAGGAACTAACAATGGAACGATCGGTGATGCGTGGGCGTCGTTTTATATACGACTTCTTCTTGGTGCGGACGCTCGTAAACCGTCCGAAATACAAACTTCCGGTAGACAACAAATGTGCCAGCCGTAAAACCTAAGAGGCGAGACGACGCTACTGTGGTTTGCGCTAGTAATCGTCGAAAGGACAAAGAGAGAGCGGACGCGGCATCGTCTCGCGCGCGCGCGAGCGTGTATTTTGACAGGCAACGAGTCAAGAGGCAAAACCCCGGGAAGTACAGCGTTAAGCTAAATTCGGACGCGTCATTTCTGACGAATGTTGAGACTGGCGGGATGCAAGACAAAAGGCCGCAAAAGTGAAAGAAACGTCGGCGGTGAGCTTCAAACAAACAGGTGCACAAACGAAATCTCAACAATCCGTAAACATTACATATATATATATGACCGGATATGTAAACGAAATGCGTGTGCAATTAATTAAATGTAAGATCGGTAAAATGTCTTTGAACTTGGTGCAATTTAGATGAAACATTATATCAAATTTTCATTTGATTTAATTTTCAATTTCATTTTCAATATTTTATTCGAAATAGCACATATTTTCATTAACGAAAGGATTTCGCATAAACAATCGCAAAAATGTTTATGCTAAACTGCACTGTTTTATAATTACACACAAATTTATAATTGTGATGTTAAGTAAATTTTAGGAGGCACAGAAAATATGTAAATAGTAAAATAATTAAGCGCAAATTATTTATGCTTTGAAGATATTAAATCTTAAAGCTTCCACTTTCAATTAAGCTTTTAATTATTTCTCAACAATCTATGTTTTTATAAACACGCGCCGCGTTTTGATCACGCGCTACTAGAAAGATTATTGAGATGTTGGAAAGTTCAACGAATTAATTAAAAAATAGCGATAAAAGAGTGGAAAGCGTTGCTTTTATTGGATTTAAACGCTATTTTTATATTAGATATTGAAAAAATTCGACATAATAAATATTTCTAAAGATCAAATTTTTCTTCGCAACAAAGAGCGAAAGATTGAAGTGAATATTTCAGATATTCAGCGCGATAATTGCATGAAAAATGCAAACATTATGTTGATACACACATATACACACGCATTGTATCATTAGAAACGTTATTCCCAACCGTATGTCACGTGCACGATGGCGTTTAGCGGTTTTGCACCGTAGTCGTATTGCGCAAATAAACGCGATTACATGCGTACTTGAATATGTTACGGTAACCGAAATGGATAAATCAATTTCTACGTGAATGCGTGTACAACAATGCAATCACTAAAACGGGGAATAACAATTCCAAACCATTTGTTTTGCGAATCTTTATTATATGTTTGCAACGGACATTTTTTTTAAATAACTTTCGCTATAATATATTATATTATTTATATTATTTTAGGAGATAAAAAAACATGCATTTCTTTCTCCAAAGAATGCATAATAAGGAGAATAATTAATAAAATAATTACTGGAGTCTTTAACAAAAAAAAAAATTTATAACCGAAACATATGACTATGAGATCACATAAACTGCGAGCCTCTGTACAATGTAAATGACATTGTGTATTACGATCGTTAAAGCGCATTCGTATCCTGAGGCCGTAAAAGATGAAAATCTACCATATATATATATATATATATATATAATATATATATATATATATATATATGGGATATATTTCAGATTATTACACACGGAAGAAATTTTCATTATCCCCTTCTCTCTTTTTCTTTGTCAGCGCGATTCATGCATCCACTTCTCGATGCACTCACAAAAATAATGCGCAAAAAGTATCAAAGACTAAATTAAACAGAATAAAATACTACTTATTAAATGATCAAATCAGCCAAAAATGTTAACTAATAAAAAATTCTTTTTTTTTTAAATGTCTCTCATTTTTCCTTTTAAAGTTTTTGCCAATTTGTGATTCTAGGAACTACGAAACGTTAATTTCATAGCACAAACATTGATTTACATCCAAAACTTAGCCATCGATAACGATGATTAAATTATACACAGTAAAAAATAAAATGTTAATTATAACATTTTTCACATGTTCCAGAAAGCCCACTCTAAATTTTAAGTAAAATAACTCATTCGTCGCGTATGTTACTTATTGACAAACTAAAAATGTTAAATAATTGACACAATGCTTTATATTTATTTTGGTTATCGCGATTTTAAGTGTAATGTAAAAATAATATGCAAATTAATTAAAAATTACATGAAAAAATAGTTACAATAACTCGTAAGAAATGTTGAGGATATTAACATATAATAGTAATTATTTTAATGGAAATTATTTGTAATAGAAATGTTTGATTATTTTTGTATGTCAAAGTTCAGGATTATTGAAAGATTCACTTTAACTTTTCTTAGAATGTTAAATTGACTTTGAGACATGTTGATTGTTTAAAATGATTATATTAAAAATAATATTTTATTTCTAAGAGACATATACAAAGTGTTAAATTATGAAGTTGAAATAAATATAACACATGAAAACGTTATAAAAATAATAACATATAAGTCGTATATTAATTTTATATTAAAATACTAATTAAAAAAATGTGATAACACAAGAAAATCTTAACATATGGACGCACATTTTTTTGCTGTATACAGGGTGTATCTTAAAAAGCTCCCACTAAGCAAATAGCGTTATTCCTCATTAAAAACCGAGTCGAAAAAAAGTCCTGAACCATTTTTTTCCCCAAGAGTCGTTAAATAATTAATCAGATTTAAGTATTAAAAAGATTTCTGAAAAGATGAATTGTTTAAAAATTAACACAAGACAGCTTATTTTTTTGCTTATCCAAATCTTCATATGTTGATAACGAGGAACTTTGTCTTTTTATTGGTACGAACTTTACTCATTAATTACTACTTCAGGACTTTTCGACTCGGTTTTTAATCAGGAATAACGCTATTTACTTAGTGGGAGCTTTTTAAGATACACCCTGCATAACACATGAAGACGTTATAAAAATAATAACATATAAATCGTATTTTATTAATTTTACATTAAAATACTAATCAAAAAACGTGATAAGAAAATTCTAACATATGGACGCACAATTTTTTACTGTGTATAAAATGTCCGTTGAGCGCGCTATGTCGTCGTTATTTTTTATAAAAGATCCACCAGCGAATTATTTCCGCGCGAGGCAATAATGGCGCGCGATTGTCGACAAGCGTCACCATCGTCGTCGCCGAAGAAGAACGTCGGGATAAACGCGTAGGCGGAAGCAGCGCGATGTTATTCCGCTCGTAAAATGAACATCTCGAAGCGCGAAACGATTCGATAAACAACGCACTCTCTCGAGCTACTAAAGCGTAGAAAGTCACGATGCAACGACGTTATGACCGCCGTAAAGAATCGTTCGCGAAACGTAATGAGTACAAACGCGTCGTGTGTGATCCTCGCTAGCGAGCGACTTTATCAGAATCGGGAGTATGTAGATTCGCATAACGACCACCGTGATGAAAATATACGACGTTACCGATCCGATAGCATTGATATTCACGGGACCATAATTCTTACGAAAGTATCCGAAGCCTATCGGAGAATAATAATCATAAATAAGGAGAGTGCTCTGCACACGTTACGTGCATATGATGCATATGATGCCGATAATAAGATACCGGGGCAATTGACAATCTCCTTTTAATAAACTCGAGTTTACGATGCAGAAAATGATAAAACTTTATTTGCAGTAATATATTTGTAATAATAATAATTTTGTTCATAGTAAAATTATAAAATAATTAAATATTACATAATTAAATAACTAAATAATTAAATATTTTGAAAAAATAATTCACCCGATTTTAAGATTAAAACAAAATTGTTAAAAAAATAATTAAATATTAAATAATTAAATATTTTGAAAAAATAATTCACCCGATTTTAAGATTAAAAAAAAATTGTTAAAAAAATAATTAAATATTAAATAATTAAATAACTAAATAATTAAATGTTTTGAAAAAATAATTCACCGGATTTTAAGATTAAAAAAACATTGTTGATATATTTATTGGTGCGCCTTTTCGGTTAACAAATTTGAAAACAAGGAACAAAATTGAGTTGAAATGGTAATAATTTCAATAAGTTTATGGTTTCTGTCAACTTTGAACATACAAGCAGTCGAGATTTCGACTCTCGACTCTTAAAATGTGTGATTTGCAGCGCGAAAACTGCGAGAGTTCCGTTAGAGACAAAAGCAGTACACACGTGTATTTTTGATAAAGTTTACTTGTATAATGCCTTTGAATGAGGGAATAATTTTTTATTTATAATATATGCTTCTCCGAATCTTGATTCGGAAAATTATTTGTTTGTAATAATTTTCTTTTCGTCTATAGTTGCAATAAATAAAAATCACTATAAACTTCACTATAAAATTCTATTTCATTTTTTCTATTGTATATTGAAAACTTGGTTATTAAAAATAGGAAATTAAATTCACGCAAGTGACTAATCGAGGATTAAAAAGCCGATTACATTCGAAAGTGTATATTTAAAAAAATGGAAAACCACACATATTTTGCAATTTTAAAAATATAACCGATAACGCATAGGTTCTAGAATAAAATTTTTGGAATATAATTCGCGAAACACGGGATATCAATACATATTTCATAGAAGCTCATTTGAACCATGAATATTAAATATCATTATAATCTTTTTGATGGGATTTTGATCGTTATTTTTATTTTAATGAATTCTAATGAAAGAGCGCGAATTGATGGGAATTTGGATTGGTTTTGATTTATTCATTGTTCTGGATTAAAGCTATCAAATGCGAATATTCGTCAAAAAGAATAGCGCGAAGATCGTGCGTGAAAGAGAGAGAGAGGGGGGGGGAGGAAGAAAGACACACGCGCATGTTATATAAATTATAAATTATTCCAGTCGGTTTGCCTCACAAATGACGATAAAAGCACATCGATGTTTATTCCACAACAATTCATTATTCGAACTCAACGGACTCTCGCGAGATTATTGAACAACAATCATAAATAAATCGACGCGGTCGACGGTAAATATCAATGTCAGCTTGAAAAAAAATACGTATCACGTACAGGCGCGAGGTAAACGCGCGTATTATGTGCGCGTATCGCAGTGAAAAAGTGCGTTAGCGACGCATCCAGCGGAAATGCGCGCTATAATGGTCCACATAATAACTTATATAGGTGATATAGGTGATCGGCGGACGGAAAATCGATAGCGCCAAATATACCGATAACCGTACAACGGCAACGTTTGGCATATAAAAAGCAGCGATGAATGTAGAAAAAGCGCAATAAATAGCATAAATATCGCGGGGATCCGATCCGTAAATTTTAAACAGAACGACGTCGAGATGAATACAGATAGTTGTCGGGCAGAATAAAAGGGGATAGACAGATTTTAATAATTTAAATATTGCGCAGCACTCAATAAAAAGTTCTCGGCCTTTTTCGTTTTTATTATTTTTTTTTTTTTCGCAACGCGTCATTCTTGATAATGAACTACTGCAGTGCATGATATTGAAAACAACGCGAGTTCAAAAATTGAAATTGTTCGGATTCTAAAGAAATGCATTCTATTTCGAAACTATAAATAGAAAATTCTCAAACGAAACAGCTTTCAAACAAAAATTTTACATTATATACAGAAGCCTATTGCTTTCGTATATATTATAGGCTTAATCAACTATACTTTTACTTCACATGTAGCAATTTTTGTTTTATTTAAAAAAAAAAAACGGTGAAAATAGAAAAGATGCGAAGGAAATAAATAAGATAAATAATGCGCGAACCCGTAAATTTTTTAAATAGGAACATCACGACAAAAAGAGCTTCAAGAATAGAATAAAAGGCTGCACGTTGCCACAAATTTGAATAATTTAAATATCGTGCAACACGCGATAGAAATTTTTTGAAACGTTTTTCATGTTTTTTTTTTTTTAATACAGAGAAACATCCGTCTTGATAATAAACTACCGTGAAATTGAAAACAACATGAGCACAGATTGAAATTGTGCCGGATCTATAGAAATGCGTTCTATTTCCTTCTCGGGTACAAATGTAGATTCAAACGAAACAAAAGGGTACTCACGCTTTATGTTTTAAGACGCGAGGAAGATGGCCGTTTCGAGAGTACGCGATATAATTGCATAATTGTTACAGCCGCCGACATCATTTAACTTGACATTTATTTATTTCCCGCATCCGTTTCTTTCTCCCGTGCAGAGCTCATGCTTAGAATTTGAAAGAGGATTACTCCAATTACGAAAGTGCCCAAGTGCCCGGGTGGAAAATGCCGCGAGTAGACGTGCAGGAACGTAGATGAGGATCAGGACTATCAACTCTTTGTTAATTAAAACGCCCGGGAAACGTTTCGTCGGAGGAAATGTAGCGTACGTCAAATATTTCACGTGAAGGGAGAAGGAGCGTTCGAAGGAGGGTACGAAAGTGTTCATTGCCGCGCGAGAGAGTTACTTCTTATATGTATACACGCTCCTCTGTTCTCCCGCTTTCATGGACTGCCATGGATTTTCCATGGCATTCGTTCGGCGGGAGAAACGCGGAGTCTCCTCTTTTCTCCATTCGCCGCGTGCCGACTGTTATCGTTCGCGGTGGCGGGAGGGGAAGGCAGGGAAGATCGACGAGAGAACATCTCGGTTAATTAAGATCTTGTAAAAAGCCACCCGCTATTCCGTGAATCCGTGATAACGATAAACACTCGTTTCCTGGCAGACTTCGTCGAGACTCCACTACTCCGTCTTATCTCGAAAAATACCCCCAGCTAGATTTTGGGGGAGCTCTCTCGTCTTCGCAGAGGAAATTTGTATGTCTGGAAATTTGTATTTGTATAGTAAAAAATAAAATGCTAAATATAACATTTTTCATGTCTCAGAAAGTCCATTCTAAATTTTAAAGTTAAAATAACTCATTCGTATTTTATTGACAGAGTGAAAATGTTAAATAATTAACACGCTTTACATTTATTTTTGTTATTCTGATTTTAAGTGTAATATAAAAATAACATACAAATTGAAAAAAATAGTTAATGTTTCTTTTATGTAGTTAATGGAATATTATTTTTTAACATGATCATTTTAGACAATCAACATGTCTCAAAGTTAGTTTAACCTTCTAAAAAAAGTT
Organism: Camponotus floridanus; assembly: GCF_003227725.1. Lineage (NCBI taxonomy): Eukaryota > Metazoa > Arthropoda > Insecta > Hymenoptera > Formicidae > Camponotus > Camponotus floridanus. Next base: position 347,020 of record NW_020229243.1, read on the forward strand.
AAAGTGAATCTTCAAATAATCTTGAATTTTGACATACAAAAATAATCAAATTTAATAAAATCAAACAATAATTCGTAAGAAATATTGAGGACATTAATATATAATAGTAATTATTTTAACTTGAATTATTTGTAATAGAAACATTTGATTTTGGTAAATTTGATTATTTTTGTCAAAGTTCAAGATTATTTCAAGATTCACTTTAACTTTTCTTAGAATGTTAAACTGACTTTGAGACATGTTGATTGTAAAATAAAATGCTAATTATAACATTTTTCACATGTCCCAGAAAGTCCACTCTAAATTTTAAAGATAAAATAACTCATTCGTATTTTACTTATTGACAAACTAAAAATGTTACATAATTAACACGCTTTACATTTATTTTTGTTATTCTGATTTTAAGTAGAATGTAAAAATAACATAAAAATTAATTAAAAATTACGTGAAAAAATAGTTAATGTTTCTTAGAAATGGAATATTATTTTTAACATGATCATTTTAAACAATCAATATGTCTCAAAGTCAATTTAACATTCTAAAAAAAGTTAAAGTGAATCTTCAAATAATCTTAAATTTTGACATATAAAAATAATCAAATTTAAAATCAAACAATAATTCGTAAGAAATATTGAGGACATTAACATACAATAGTAATTATTTGAACTTAAATTATTTGTAATAGAAACATTTGATTTTAGTAAATTTGATTATTTTTGTTAAAGTTCAAGATTATTTCAAGATTCACTTTAACTTTTCTTAGAATGTTAAACTTTGAGACATGTTGATTGTTTAAAATGATCATGTTAAAAATAATATTCCATTTCTAAGAAACATATACAAAGTGTTAAGTTATAAAGTTGACATAAATGAAAACACATGAAAACGTTATAAAAATAATAACATAAATTGTATGTTAATTTTACATTAAAGTACTAATCAAAACATGGTAACACAAGACAATTTTAATATGAACGCAATTTTTTACTGTGTATATCACGTTGAATGCTGTATGAAACGATCGATTCCCTTAGTCTGCGACAAATGTGTATATCACCTTTAGATGAGAAAAATAAAATACAGAAACAGAGACGACGTGTTAAATGTGAATTAAAGATACGGATCTCTCGTAAACTGCTAGTGATTTCTACTATTCCCATAAACACGACGTTTCGGACTTCTAATGGGCAACATAAAACTCTCTCGAGCATCTAGCATGTTTTTCATTTTGAATTAAAGACCTTCATTTTCCGAAAATTCTCATGTTTCCTTTTTTGACGAAGATCATGTTAAAATTAACTTTGAAGATGCATTGAGAGAGAGAGAGAGAGAGAGAGAGAGAAGGGGGGAGGGAATAAATCGATTTCCTTTAATAATTTCTTACTCCTTATCTTTAGTCACCAAGCAAGAAACTGAAGCAAGACCAAACTGTCTTGAAGGAGTTTACCTTTTGCTCCACTAAACTTCTTTCTCAAAGTAAGTATGAAGTTTAGGGCAAAGATTAACTTGAAGGTAATTTTTAAAACGTCTTCCACCTTCATTTTCATGCCGGACTTAAAACGGAGAGTTAAAAGATGTTTTCGATGTTTCAGCTGTATGTTTTCAACTTAAATTTACTGATGTACTCTCTATCGAGAAAGATATATATTTAAACGATATTAAGTAGCGCTACTCTTAATTAGTTGGAAGATACATTAGATTTATTTTTAAAGAGTTTTTTTATACATCACTTTTTTGTACATTTAAATAAAGTATTAGCCGAAAAAACGATGCAATTATTATAAATATTTTCAGCAATAAAAATCAGGGAGAGGGATACACAATTGGATGTTTCAAGTAAATGATGTTCGAGAAAAATGAGCTGTTTCTCGTAATAAGATAATATATATATAATAATAATATATATAATTATATATATATATATTAATAATATATACATATAATTATATATTATTATATATATATATATTATAATTAATAATATATAATTATACGTATAATTGCCTTCTTTCTTTAATATGTATATATTATTAATATATACATATAATTATATATTATTATTATATATATATAATAATAATATATAATTATATGTATATATTAATAATATATACATATAATTATATATTATTACTATATATATATTATAATTAATAATATATAATTATATGTGTAATTTCCTTCTTTCCGTAATATAAACTATTAAGCATCAATTGTAATTTCGCAGCGTCTGCGAGACCTCGAAAAGAAGAGTCGTAAAGTCATGAATTAAGTAATGAATAGAGTTATGCGTCACCGGAAAACGAGCGGCCATTGCCTTCGTCTCCCTATTGTTCTCCGCGCCAAATCGGCGGCCTGAATCTGCACTGTGTCTATTCCACGAGAGAGAGAGTTCCCCACAGATATTGTTTGTCCCCACATTACTTTCGACGTCGGTCCCCGGGAAACAAAAAAGTTTATTATCTCGGCTAACTCTGGCAAATTCGTTCATTTGGCAGAGATAGGGAACGGCCGGGGTCCACTCCCTAACTTTGCGCGTTAAGGACGCTGATAGTGGCCGTTTGGCTTTGACACGGCAATTCTTCGGCGAACAATATAACGCTCGCAGACAAGTCAATGAGAAATCAAAAAAATCCCATAGAATTTTTCGATCAGAGATTTTTCTCTAAAAGAATCAAATTTCAAAAGAGACTGCGATCTGTACTATTATTGTTACCTTGTTGCATGACGCGATATTAGCCGTCATAAATATAAAGAATATTTTGCAAATAAAATAAGTAATATAATTGAGAATATTTTGCAAATAAAATAAGTAATAAAAATATTACCTTTAAATCTCTCGGATTAATAAAAGCCAGACTGCATCAGTTTCGTAGAAAACTGTAACATAGCAAATATCAATTTATGAATAATATTGAGAAATATAGATTCGCAATACACGTACGCGTTCTATTCTCTAGAAAAATACAATCAGTATCGAAGAGAGTGGATTCGATATTCAATGGTTATATTGCCTCAACCAAGTCATTTTCCACAATTCGATGTAATTGATCTACTAATCTTTGATTAATATACAAAAAATATATTTACTAAATTTGAATAAATATTAGAAAATATTGTTATTTTATTGTTGTGTGTGTATAAAGTAGCTAAAGAAATGTATGAAGTTTCGAGAAATGAAATGTTTAAATAAATAAACCTCCTTCAATAAACGAACAAGTAATGTCGATTAATAAAAAAAAAAGAAAAGCAGAAAATTATTAAAAATGAAAGAAAGCCGTTGTTGGAAGTAAAATATAATTTTAAAGAACAGAAATTGTCACCGCAAAAAGAAAAAGAAAGAAGCTTAGAATAAAAAAAGGAGAAAATTAAATCTGAAAAAAAGAAAATATATTCCTGTTGACAACCGAGAGAAAGGGAGAAAAAAGAAAGAGATTGCCATCTATTTCGATATGGATGAAAGGGAAAAACAAAGAGGAAAAAATAAACTTTTAAAACAAGAATATAGTTGCAATATCTGAAATAACAAATTTACATTTTTACATAATTTATTGCAGCATAAATGGACTATATAGATTTTAATATTTTATATATACATATATGGACATTTAGGTTAATATTTTATGTATATATATGTATCATGCAAAATTGTGAGAGTGCATGAAAAAAACAAGTTTTATCTTCAAGAAATAATATCTCTATTAATTATTTGTATACGTGTTGATAAATAGTCAAGGGACATAGAATATTATTTAGATAACATGATTAAAAGGAACAAACATAATAATGATTTTATTTGACAAGAATCAGAGAGATTTAAAATTGAATCTCGAATTGAGATTTTATACGAGAACTTGTGGTATATATATGACAAAAAAAATCGTGTCTACCAAAATTAACTTTCTGTAAAACTGACGTACGACGTTCTGCGTTTGGTTCTTATTCTTGACCTGCAAGATTTAAATTTAATATTAAAATTTTACTAATTTCTTAAAAATATTAAGCATAAGAAAATAGAAATATTAAGCATAAGAAAATAGAATCTGTGGTATTTTGAGCTGAATCGATATGACGTAGCAACTAGGATAATGTATACATATTTCTATATGGGAGCGACGTGTATAAAGTTTAGTAGTTACATAATATGGTAATCGTGATCATTCCACATGGATGACATTTAGGAGTTAAGAAGTTACATATCTATAGCCATTCAGAAACTATGACTTAGTTTTCGAGTTTCCGGGTCTTTATATCGAATCCGTAAATCGATATCATTTATAACTAAACGGTGAGAATTCCATCGAGAATATGAAAATGCAGAGAGCAATTAAATGGCATAATAAATAAATTCTTGAATTCTTTATATCCTAGAATCCAATATATTTAATTAATTAAGTTTCAATATTTTCTAATCTAAGATTAATCTTAATTATCTGTCGATTAAAAATCTGCAGTTAACAGCCCGCAAAGAGTATTAAAATTGTAAAACAGCATTTCTCCATAAAATCGAACATTTTATTATACGTCAGAGAATTTCAAGATAAATCTACCTTCCTAAAAACGTTGTGTTCGTTGAAAAATTATCACGCATTCCTACCCCCAACTATTTTCGTTTATGAAACATATACAAAACAATAATAATCAAACCGTTATATCGATTATTAAATATTCGCGTACGATCAATTTCTTTCTTCCTTGGTATTTAATTAACTTCCTGGTATTCCGAGCGCGTGCCTACCTTTCCGCCGATGTCGTCTTCTCGACGAATATAAGAAAATTTTTTGCACACGCGCCTAAATTGGGAAAAAATCCAATTGGGCACGAGACGGAGACGGATGCTGAAAGGAGCAGTCGGGGGTCGCAAGGTTTAGGTCGCCCGTATTTCGCAAGGACCGTATAAATATTTGCCTTTCCGTATTCGCCTCCTGGGCGAGGACCCAACTTAACGCTGTCGAGTATTATCGTTTTATCGTTTTCGTCGAAAAATTTATCGCGGCCGAGAGAAAGAGCGCATACGCATCTCGCGAATCGATATCCTCTCTCTCACTCTCCGCGATCTCGGTTACTTCCGGATACTGCCGTACCAAAGTAACCAGCGGCGTATCATTTCTCGTCGGTGCGCCATCCGGAGCGAAGGGAGTCCCCGAATGTATTCCGGAGCGACGATCGGAATTGTTTTCTTAGCACAGGTCAGGGTCCTTCTCCTGCGAGCGGGGAAGATGGGCGGACGATTTCATCGAATCCTTTTTGGATTTTTCCCTCTCGCCCCGAGCAAACGCGAGCGACGAAAGCCGGGAAAGCGGACCAATAAGGAAAATGCCCGGTCGATACCCGCCGCCATCCTTACTACGTGTACCATATAAGTATCTGTCCCAAGGGTAGAGGCGGTCAGAGTACATCAGATAAGAAAACCTGGTCTTGGAACAGAGCTCTATTATATTCTCTACAAGTGCCCAACCTCGGGGAGGGAAATGCGCGTTGGCACACATATACGTTGGCAGACATACGTAATCTCAAAGCAGTGGAATTATTTAAAAAATTAATATATATATAAAAAAAAATGTTTAAACAATTTTACTAAAATTTTAAAAAACCTAAACTTTTTGCATCGGATACATGCATAAGTCGCGATTTTGTACTGAAGAAAACCTGGGGAGGGAAGTGTGCGTTGGCAGACATACGTAATCTCAAAGCAGAGGAATTATTTTAAAAAATTGATATATATAAAAAAAATCAATTTTAAAAAACCTAAACTTTTTGCATATGAAACATATATAAGTTGTGATTTTGTATTGAAGAAAACCTGGTAACCCTTGGAATAGAGCTCTACACTGTAAAAAATTTTTGTGTAAATTTCTATTTCATAGATAAAATTATTATCTTAATTGGTAAGTAAGCATCTTGTACTAACAAATTTACATGTTAAAAGTAGATTTTTAGAATTATGTAATAAAAAATACATTTTATATATATATTTATACAATTTCGCGTATTAAATTTAATTTAAAATTACATACATAATTAGTGTAACAATTACGCTATTTATAACGAAAATATATAAATTCATGTACCTTTACAAAAATTAGTTATGTTGCTCTTTATTGTGTAAATATTCGTTTATATTTGATAGAAATTACAAGATTAAAATTAATTTTTAAATTTTATATAAATGTTACAAAAAATTGTATATTTACATAAAATCTGTGGGGTATGTCACAACTAAGACTCTACGTTGCAATAAATAATAATTCTGTATTTGTTTCTTTTATAATACAATTGTTAAATGAGTATATCTGATGTGAGCGTGATGTGTCTGTACGCGAGCGAGTCAGTAGTATCGTGTTCAATCGGGTGATGTGAACTCTGTGCAAGCCGGGAAGTTACTACTCTCTGGAAATCTGGATTCCGCATGCATGAACCGAGAAAGGTTTTTTATAATAGGAGAAATTTTACAAGGGATGAATTGCATAAGGAAAAACCATGTGTTTGCCAAATGTTACATGGCAATCTATAGACTCGGAGGACGGCTGCGAAACATGCAAGGGTTGTAAATTCTATTGAGGTGAAAGCGGATGCATGCACGCGGGAATTAGAAAGTTGGTAGGATTTCGGACATGTGTGGAAAATGTGCGTGTGTATGTAACACGGGCGGAGTAGGAGACAATTGTCCCTACAGTACCCCCCTGCTAGTGTTTAACGATATATAAGAATTTACGAAAATCCTCCTTGTAGCCGGTCCGGAAAGCGGACACGTCTACCTGACTTGGTTACGTGTTTGGTCGAGTTTTCTAGTGTTGATTTTAGATGTGTGTGTTTCTGTGTATCGGGTAGGTCTGTAATTACTGTGCCCTTTTCGGAAGGGCCTGGAACGTCCTCCTCGTTGTTGCCATCCTGAGAGACGACTGGATCATTGGCCATGATGTACGCTGGTTTAAGGCGGTCGATGGAAACCGTAACGTCCCGGCCGTTCATACGAACCACGAACGTCTTTTCTGCCCTTTTGATGACTTTGTACGGGCCATCATACGGCTGTTGCAGAGGCTGTTTGAGACCATCATGGCGTACAAAGACTTCCTCCGAGGTAGCAAGGTCCTTGAAAATGAATGTCTTCCCCGTACCGTGGCGAGATATCTTCGTCGGTCTCAATTCCCTCAGATGTTGGCGTAGCTCCTTGATGAAATCTGACACGTTGTCCGCTGCGTTTTCGCGGTGGAGAGATCCTAAGAACTCGCCCGGGAGGCGTAGCGACTGTCCGTAGACCATGTCGGCTGCCGTGGCTTGCAGGTCCTCTTTCCAAGCTGAGCGGATTCCCAGCAAGACGGTGGGAAGGCTCTGTGTCCATCGGCATTGTTGTTGGCACATGATTGCTGCTTTTAGTTGACGGTGCAGCCGTTCAACCATGCCGTTGGCTGAAGGGTGGTATGCGGTTGTTCTCAGGTGAGTCGTACCTAACAAGTGATTTAATTGCTTGAAAAGATACGACTCGAATTGTCTGCCTTGATCCGTGGTTATTCTCAACGGCGTGCCGAACCGAGATATCCATCCGTCGTAGAGAGCACGTGCGACAGTTGCAGCTTCTTGATCCTGCAGGGGAACAGCTTCTGGCCAGCGAGAGTATCGGTCTACCATAGTTAGGCAGTATCGGTATCCCTCAGACGGTGGCATGATTACGATATCAATATGTATATGCTCGAACCTGGCAGAAGGTGGTGCGAATGTACCGACAGGTGATGAGACATGGCGAGAGATCTTGGCGCGTTGGCATTGGATGCAGCTGCGGGCCCATTGTCTGCAATCAGCTTTGATCGACGGCCATACGTAGCGCTGGGTTACGAGCTTGACCGTCGCGTTGATTCCCGGGTGGGACAGCTGGTGCAGCGAATCGAATGCGACTTTCCTGAACTCCTGAGGAACGAAGGGCCGCGCTGTCTGTGTTGAGACGTCGCAAAAAACTGCAACGTCGGTGCCGGGGATGCGTACCTTCTTTATTAAGAGGGTGGAGTCTTCCTCTAGATATCGCTGGAGCTCTTCGTCTTGTTGTTGGGCTGCTGCCAAGGCTTCGTAATCGAGCGTATGCTCAACTTCCTCTACGCGTGACAGAGCGTCTGCTACTACGTTGTCCTCCCCGGAAACATGGCGGATATCGGTGGTGAATTGTCCGATGAAGTCCAGGTGTCTGAATTGTCGAGGTGAACATTGGGCCGACTTCTTGTGGAACGCATAGACGAGAGGTTTGTGGTCCGTGTAAACTGTGAATGATCGTCCTTCCACGGTGTGCCTGAAATGCTTGATTGCTAGGTAAACAGCAAGTAACTCCCGATCGTAGGCTCCGTACTTTGCTTCCGCAGGACTTAGCTTCTTGGAAAAGAATTCCAGGGGTTGCCAGGCGTCTCCGATCCGTTGTTGTAGGGCTGCTCCGACTGCGTAGTCTGACGCGTCGCTGAAGATTGCGAGCGATGCGTCGGGCTCGGGATGAGCCAGCAAGGTTGCTTGGGCTAAGCATTCCTTGCTTGCTTCAAATGCCTCTATAGTTGTTGACGTCCAGTTGACTGGCGACTTCCCTTTAACATTGCCTGACAGCAGGTTGTTAAGTGGTGCTTGCGTCTCTGCAGCCTTGGGCAAGAATCTTCGATAAAAATTCAACATGCCCAAGAATTGACGTAATTTCTTCACCGTGTCGGGTCGTGGATAGGTCCGTATGGCGTCGACCTTCTCTGGTAACGGGCGCGTCCCTGCGCCGGAAACAAGGTAGCCGAGAAATTTGACTTCGGGCTGTCCGAATACGCATTTAGCTGGGTTGATGACGACTCCATACTTCTTCAGCCGCTCGAACAGAATCCTCAGGTGTTTTAGATGTTCTGCTTCTGATGTTGATGCGATGAGGATGTCGTCAATGTATGCGTAGCAGAACTCCAGACCTTGCAGCACCTCGTCAATGAAGCGCTGGAAAGTCTGTGCGGCATTACGCAACCCGAAGGTCATGTACTCAAATTCGAAGAGACCGAAAGGCGTCGTGATGGCTGTCTTAGAAATGTCCTCCTCCGCGACAGGAATCTGATTGAAGGCTCGTACCAGATCGACGGTGGAAAAGACGTTTTTCCCATGAAGTGACTGGGAGAAATCCTGGATGTGTCTCACGGGATATCGGTCCGGGCAGGTTCTCGCATTAAGGGCGCGATAATCTCCGCAAGGACGCCAGTCATCGCCTTTTTTCGGCACCATGTGTAAGGGCGATGCCCAGGAGCTCTGTGACGGGCGAGCGATGCCCAGGTGCAGCATGGCCTCGAATTCCTTCTTCGCCGCCTTCAACTTCTCTGTTGAAAGTCGACGTGGCTTCTGTGCGACAGGCGGCCCTGGTGTGGTGGTGATGTAATGTCTCGTCGAGTGACTTACGGCCTTGGGGGTTCCGTCCGGTCGTGTCACCTCCGGGAATTGGTGGAGGAGTTCGTGATACCGCGACGAGCCTGAAATGGTCTTAACACTCGGAATGTCACACTCAATCACCCTTCCATGAGAGGTGAGTTGAGTGGTCGCGTCCAACAGCCGCTGGTTCCTCATGTCCACCAAGAGTCCGTAGTGCACGAGGAAGTCTGCACCGATGATTGGCTTGGAGACCGCGGCGACGACAAACCTCCAGGTGAATTGCCGTCGCAGTCCAAAGTCCAGAGCTAGCGCTACTGTTCCGTATGTAGCGATTGTTGTGTCGTTAGCCGCGGAGAGCTCGTAACTTGATTTCGTACGAGGTCCCGGTAGGCGCGAGCGTGGAAATACGCACACGTCGGCTCCCGTATCAATTAAGAATAGTAATTTGGTGGATCGATCGCTGACAAAGAGGCGGCGCGATATCGCGGGGCTGATGTCGTCGGCCGCCATTAGCGACTGCCCTGTTCGTTTCCCGGAGATCTATCACTGTACTTGCACGGCTTTTCGCACTTTCTTGCCTTGTCGCCGTATTGCCAATGGTACCAGCATATCTCGCCAGCTGCATCAGGACGCTGGCTCCGTGATCGCGAGCGCGACCGGAAACGCGAGCGCGACGGAGAGCGTGAGCGCGATCTTCCGCAGGCTTCGCAGGATCCGCTAGTTGGCTGACGCGCTCCTTGGGTATTAACCTCGATCGCCTCGAGCCTCCGTACCATCTCCGCCATTACACGAATCAGATCGTCACCGTGTGCTCGGGCAGGCTGAGGTGCGGGGGTTGACGTCTCGGCGATGAGACCTGCCGGGCCGTACAAGTCCGCGATGGAATCCGCGATATCGGCTCGCTTATCGAGCGTGAGGTCCCGATGCGCCGCGAGGAGGGTCTGGACGTGCCTAGGCAGACGGCCCAGCCAGAGCGTCTGCAAGACGTCCTCCGGGAACTCCTTGCCGGCGAGACCGCGAAGATGCCTGAGGAACTGCGACGGTTTACGATCTCCGAGAGGCTCGTTCTCCAACAGGCGACGCGTGTTCTGCTCGCGTGAAGAGCCAAGGCGCTTGATCAGCTCGGTTTTTAAGAGTTCGTACGATTGTTCTTCCCTCATAAGTATGTCGCGGACCTCCAGAGCGTACCTTTGATCGAGGGCTGTGATTACGTAGCCGTATTTGGTGCTGCTCTGCGTTATTCCTGCAGCTGCGAAACCGCCCTCCAGCATCCTGAACCACAACTCCGGGTCCGCGGGTATGAATGATGGCACTTTCACTGATACCCGATCGATCGACGACGAATGTGACGGGTTCGCCGTTTCGCGGTTCGCGACACCACTAGCGTTGTTGTGCGCCATACTGATAAACTCGGAGCGTCCAGCACTACGATGCACGGCACAGATCACTCACGATTCGCAAGAACAACAAATTTCAGATCACGTCGGGGTCACCAATTTGTGGGGTATGTCACAACTAAGACTCTACGTTGCAATAAATAATAATTCTGTATTTGTTTCTTTTATAATACAATTGTTAAATGAGTATATCTGATGTGAGCGTGATGTGTCTGTACGCGAGCGAGTCAGTAGTATCGTGTTCAATCGGGTGATGTGAACTCTGTGCAAGCCGGGAAGTTACTACTCTCTGGAAATCTGGATTCCGCATGCATGAACCGAGAAAGGTTTTTTATAATAGGAGAAATTTTACAAGGGATGAATTGCATAAGGAAAAACCATGTGTTTGCCAAATGTTACATGGCAATCTATAGACTCGGAGGACGGCTGCGAAACATGCAAGGGTTGTAAATTCTATTGAGGTGAAAGCGGATGCATGCACGCGGGAATTAGAAAGTTGGTAGGATTTCGGACATGTGTGGAAAATGTGCGTGTGTATGTAACACGGGCGGAGTAGGAGACAATTGTCCCTACAAATCCAAAAATTACACTTTTAATCTTGTAATTTCTCATCAAATATAAACGAATATTTACACAATAAAAAGTAAAAAAACTAATTTTTGTAAAAGCACATGAATTTATATATTTCCGTTATAAATAGCGTAATTGTTACACTGATTATATGTGTAACTTTACTACTTTTTTTACAATGTATTATATTCTCTACAAGTGCGCAACCTCGGGGAGGGAAGTGTTCGTTGGCAGACATACGTAATCTCAAAGCGGAGGAATTATTAAAAAAAATTGATATATTCATAAAAAAATCAATTTTAAAAAACCTAAACTTTTGGCATCTGATACACACATAAGTCGCGATTTTGTACTGTTTCAACTACGGTAACGAAAAAATAACAAATTTACACATTGGATTTTGGAGGAAAAAAAGAGAGAGAGAGAGAGAGGAGGCACAGCAGCGCACAACTGTTTCTAAAAAATTCGCATACAAATCGATCTCTGACAGATGCATTCGGGAAACCGCGCGTATCGACGAGCGGGGCTGTTAAAACATCGTCGGGGGACAGATCCATAGCGATACGGGCGGATTTCGAGCGTTGTCGAAATCGGCAGGAACAATGGGACGAACGGGAATGACACGGCGGCCCGGGGATTCCCGTATTGAATCGGTTTCATCCATCGCCGTAGGCACGTGGGACCGACGTGGAACGCGACAGAGAGACGAGATAAGTTAACCGGACGGTCGCGAACGCAACGCGCTCTTTTGTGTTTGCTTCTAAGGTCGGCTGACTCTATTGGCAAAGGACAGCGAGGGACGATCCGACAAACGGCTTCTGGTCTCTTTGTCGGACGCCCCGCGCGCACGCGGATCGCGAAAGGGTTCCCCAGCAGCCCTTTTTCCCCCTTTGTCGGCGATACGGAGTTTAATTACTACGCACGCCTCGGGAAGCAGAACGGGGGGGAGGGGGAGGGGGTCGAAGGGGGCGGGCGTTATAAAAATGGATAGCTTGCTGAATTAGCAAGTTGCTTGTAAAACATCAAAAGTCGTGCTACCGTGCGCACACATGTACACACATCCTCCCTTTATATATATTACATTTTATTCTTTTTTTTTTTTAACGTCGTGCTGATGCGAAGAGATAACGCGAGAGACAAAGAGCGCGCGAATTAGCATGCGGATGTAAAGGAGAAAAGTATGAGCCATAAAAGGTGCTCAAAGACAGGTATCAAAGACAGAGATGATTGCGTGATACATGACAAAGCATTCTCGCATACCGAGTAACAGCTGAGTAGGGCTCGAAATTAAGCAATTTTGTACGCGATGGTCCTTTCTTGCGTTGCCTGTTAAAATGAACCTGTCAAGGAATAAGCGAATTCGCGCAAATTGCGTAAATACTTGGTACACAGAGAATGAATACGCCTTGATGAAATTATCTTTGATGAATTTTTGATTGCGCGAGTTTGTAATTTCGCAATAGATATTGTTGCGCGTTACGGTTTAGAACAAGTAGCATCGTTAATTAACGGGAGTTGTACTCGATTAATGGAATAATGAATGATAGTATTATAATATATATGAACTTTATGGCTGATAATAGTTGCATAATTTCACAATTTGATGATTGAAATTATTAGACCACTCATTAGCGCGGCCCTTTTCATAATTAATGACAGGGTGCGGTAAATAACTATTGAATTGAATTCCACAACTACTGAATACGAGTGTATCGGGGATACACTCCCCTTTTCATTAAAAAGTAGATCGAATATAATCTCTATAGAACATGTAGGAACATATAGTCTTATATTGAACGATGGCTTCGAAGCTGCGCGACAAGATCACGATGATGATCCAATTATAAGTTATTACTTCCTAAAGCGTATGTGCTTTTAGGTACTAGAGGTTCATGAAATTGCATTCCTTTATGCACTGCGGAAAGAAAATTAATTTTATCTCGTGCATAAATAAAAACTTCATTCAATCAATGGCATTTCATTGTTATAATATTTTATATATCAATTTTTAATAATATATAATATATACGAATATATTAAAATATATAAATTCAGAGTAAAAATTATTTTAAAATGTATGTAATTGTAATTTGGCAGGCGAAAAAAAAATAACATCTATATATCTACAAAATCATTTTTTAAATCGTTTTTTAAAAATAATTTATTAATCCCGAATTAAAAAAAATAAATTTTAAATATTTGACTAATATATTGCTACACGCATGCTTTGGATAACTGTCTATAATAATATTTAAAAAAATACATGTCATTGAACAAGACATTGAATATCTCGTTGATGGGCTCTAAGCGGATTAGGGCGAATCGGTTTACTTGAATTTCGACGAAGGATCGATACATCGTCCATGCACAGAAAAAAAATTATTTTATTTCGTGCATAAATAAAAATCAATTTCATTCAATCAACGGCATTTCATTGTTATAATATTTTATATATGAATTTTTAATAATATATAATATATACGAATATATTAAAATATATAAATTCATCAAAGTAAAAATTATTTTTTTAAATGTATGTAATTGTAATCTGGTAGGCGAAAAAAATAATAACATCTATATATCTACAAAATCATTTTTTAAATCGTTTTTTTAATAAAATAATTTATTAATCCCGATCAGAAAATAATTTATTAATCTCAAATTTAAAAAAATAAATTTTAAATATTTGACTAATATATTGCTGTACGCATGCTTTGTATAACTGTCTATAATAATATTTAAAAAAAATACATGTCATTGAACAAGACATTGAATATCTCGTTGATGGGCTCTAAGCGGATTAGGGCGAATCGGTTTACTTGTGAATTTCGATGAAGGATCGATACATCGTCCATGCACTATAGAAAAAAAATTAATTTTATCTCGTGTATAAATAAAAATCAACTTCATTCAATCAACGGTATTTCATTGTTATAATATTTTACGTATCAATTTTAAATAATATATAATATATACGAATATATTAAAATATATAAATTCAAAGTAAAAATTATTTTAAAATGTATGTAATTGTAATTTGGCGGAAAAAATAATAACATTTATATATCTACAAAATCATTTTTTTTAAATAATTTATTAATCCCGAATTAAAAAAAAAAAAATTATATTAAATTAAAAATATTTGACTAATATTGCTGTACGCATGCTTTGTATAACTGTCTATAATAATATTTAAAAAAAATACATGTCACTGAATAAGACATTGAATATCCCGTTGATGGGCTCTAAGCGGATTAGGACGAATCGGTCTACTTGTAAATTTCGATGAAGGACCGATACATCGTCCATCTACGATAGGATCGACGAACAATACCCCGAGCCTCCTGATATTCCCGATATTTTTGCAGGTGCTCCTCGCGGCAAGGTAAACACCCCGGCACGGTTCTTAAGAGTACTTAGATCCCGCTTCTTGCAAGAGTTCCCTACCATCTACAGAACGCTATCTTCAGAGCCAATGTGGATCCTGTTTAAACTTTCTTAAGTCTGAAATTATATATTGTGGAGGATTTTGTAACTATCTACGGGCGGAGTTTCTCCGGCTTTGGCGAACTCTTTCGGATATTTCTTAACTTTTCATCTTGCGCGCGAGGTGGCAAATAAGTAACCGGCGAAAGAAAAGTGTTTGCCGAGTTTGCTTGCGGGGAAATTGCAAGCGGAAATGGCGATTTCGCGAGGTTGCACGTCGCGCGACGTAATTCCGAACATATTTGCATTAACTTAACAGCGTTCTCGCTGTATGACCGAGTAGTTTGTACGTACACATTATATGGCGAGAGAGGGATGATTAAATGGAGAGTTTAGAATTTTACAGATGACTATGCGACAACATTTCTCGTTAGCATTCGCGACGAGCGCGACGACATAATGTAACTATAAATTCGAAAATTGAGAAAGCGGGATAGAAAAAAAAAAAAAAAAAAAAACATTGTCGCGTCCACGAATAACAATGCAGTTGGTTTACATTGTACCGTATAATGTATTTTTAACATTCAGCGCGGCGTCTACGGCCGCGATTCGCTCGTTTCGCGCAAACCTCCCTCAACAAAGCGCGAGAATGAAAATGTCCCGTTACAACTCGCGACAATTATCGGCGCAATTTGGTGCGACGAAAAAAAAGGAATATAACTGCGACAACAGCTGGCGCCGCCAGACGAAAGCGTCCCGCCAATACGCATCCGGAATCTGGAAATATGTCCGATAATCAGAGCGGCGCGAAAAGCGCATTTCGCCGACGATGAAAAATCGTAAGAGCGATGATCGGCTCCCCGATCCGGGGACCGCCATTCCGATCGCACATTATTGCCGAGAATGCACAAACGTACAATCCAAGTGCCTGGCCTAACTGGCCAGCCGGAAGGCCCCACGTGTTCCTGAGCACCTCATTTCAACTCGTCGACGTACACGCGCGTACGTGCGGAGCTTGGATATTCCTAGACCCTAGAAAATCGAATGACTCCATAGAACGAACTCCACATATATGGGATTTCCCGAAAAATTTACTCCCGCGTCGCTTTTAGAAATATCTCTCATTTTTTTTATCATCAAATTTTCGACTTTTTCTAAATCTCTAATAGCCATAAATAAATATAGATTTAAATATAGATTTTTAAATATACATTTAAATATATATATTTAATATAGATTTAATATAGATTAATAAATTTAGATAATAAATGATTTAAATATATAAATTTAATAGAAAAAGATTAATAAATATAGATAATACGTGAAGATTTATAGATAATAAATGATTTAAGTATATTGATTTAAATATATAGATGTAATATAGATTAGTTAAGAATTTAATTTAATTTAATATAGATTTAAATATATAGATTTAATATAGATTAATAAATATAGATAATAAGTGAAGATTTATAGATAATAAATGATTTAAATATATACAGATTTAACATAGATTTAATATAATTATTTAATAATTTAATTTAATATAGATTTAAATATATACATTTAATATATTGTAGATTAATAAATATATATAATAAATATAGATAATTATAGATTAATAAATATAGATAATAAAGATTTTGTCTCCAAAAACTTTCTGCAAACAAATCTACGTACACACTTCAGAATCTTAAAGCTCGTCTAACAATAAGATATAAAATAAATTGGTAATCCTTATTAAAATTTCTTGCTTTCTCTCTTCGATGTCTTCCCTGTATTCTTCGACGCACAATAATTTTCTTTTCAATCCCCCGTGCGGCTTTGTACTTATTTCCTCACCCTTCTCGTTCCATTTTAATTAAAAAAGACATTGGCCCCTTGAGATCCCTTTATTGCTAATCCTGGCTCTCAGTTCAAAACTTACGTCACTCGTTAGAACATCCTCCGTAGCCAATTAATCGATAAATTATCTAAATGACAGGACAAATATACTTTTTTATTTGCTTCTCGCATTCTGCGAATTAGATATCAAACTTTGCTTTGCGGAAAAGTTATATTTAATATTTTCCGCGCAATCTTTCGTCTTCTTTTTTTTGAAGAGAGAGACAAATTCGATATCAAAAATAAAATTATCTCCTTACGAAAATGATAGAAGCAGTCAATTGTTTGTATAAAATGCGTCACGAGGAAATCCTCATGCGACGCGACCGAAAATGTGCTGGAGTTTAGCCATTTAATATACTCCCCCGTGATAAATTTCGTCGTTTAGCAAAAAGTCCACATATATATTCCCTTCCCTCTGTGCACTAAGTAACGCGAGTTTCTTCCGCGAGTGGAAAGGAGAGATGATAAGCGCGGGCGTTTATCCTTCGCGACTTTGTTCCAACAGATGCACGATGCTCGCGGGTACTTTTGTGTCGCTCGTCCATCGAGAATTACCTCTAGTTTATCCCTCTAATCGTCGGTTATCGGCGGATTCACCGGGCAATGAACCATTTACATTAATAGCCCATATGACGTAACCGCCTATTGTGTATTGTCATGACAAATGTATGTATCCCATTGAGTTCGCTTTGAGCAAGAGTGACCCCAGGGTGGACCTCTAATAGAATCTATGTCTGCACCGAACTGTTCTATAAAGGAAATGTACACGATAAACACGTGTATTATGATAAGTACGAGTGTATAAATTCGTGCACAGAAAAAAAGGACATTCTTGTTTTGAAAATATATTTAGTTTTAACATGGAAATCTTGAAATGAGATTATTATATTACGTTAATTAAAGAAAAATATAATTGCTTGAATAACTGTTTACTTGAATGAAACTATTTTATATAGTTTAATCGAGAAAAATATATTCCTATGATTTAAGATTTAATTTTCTTGAATAGAAAAGAAACAATATTGGATAGAAAATAACATTTTTAAATCAAAGATTATAATTTTCTTAAAGTAGAATTAAATAATTATATATTCTTAAGATGACAATTACAATATTAAAATAAGATTGTAATATTGTTAAAATTTAAAATTATTAAATTCTTCTAAGAAGATTATAAATTGTTGCGTATATACGAAATAATGAACGCGTTAGTTTAAGTATATAAGTTTTGATTTGACACTTATTTTTTTCTGTGAGTTTAAGGAATAATCACGTTACATAGAAAAAAGGACATTTTCGTTTTGAAAATATATTTAATTTTAACATGGAAATCCAGAAATGAGATTATATTGCGTTAATTAAAGAAAAAAATAATTGTTTGAATAATTGCTTACTTGAATGAAGCTATTTTATATAATTCAATCGAGAAAAATATATTCTTATGATTTAAGATTTAATTTTCTTGAATAGAAAAGAAACAATATTGGATAGAAAATAACATTTTTAAATCAAAGATTATAATTTTCTTAAAGTAGAATTAAATAATTATATATTCTTAAGATGACAATTACAATATTAAAATAAGATTGCAATATTGTTAAAATTTAAAATTATTAAATTCTTCTAAGAAGATTATAAATTGTTCCGTATATACGAAATAATGAACGCGTTAGTTTAAGTATATAAGTTTTGATTTGACACTTATTTTTTTCTGTGAGTTTAAGGAATAATCACGTTACATAGAAAAAAGGACATTTTCGTTTTGAAAATATATTTAATTTTAACATGGAAATCTTGAAATGAGATTATATCGCGTTAATTAAAGAAAAAAATAATTGCTTGAATAATTACTTGAATGAAGCCATTTTATATAGTTCAATCGAGAAAAATATATTCTTACGATTTAAGCTTTAATTTTCTTGAATGGAAAAGAAACAATGTTAGATAGAAAATAACATTTTTAAATCAAAGATTATAATTTTTTAAAGTAGAATTAAATAATTATATATTCTTAAGGTGACAATTACAATATTAAAATAAGATTGTAATATTGTTAAAATTTAAAATTATTAAATTCTTCTAAGAAGATTATAAATTGTTCCGTATATACGAAATAATGAACGCGTTAGTTTAAGTATATAAGTTTTGATTTGACACTTATTTTTTTCTGTGAGTTTAAGGAATAATCACGTTACATAGAAAAAAGGACATTTTCGTTTTGAAAATATATTTAATTTTAACATGGAAATCTTGAAATGAGATTATATTGCGTTAATTAAAGAAAAAAATAATTGCTTGAATAATTGCTTACTTGAATGAAGCCATTTTATATAGTTCAATCGAGAAAAATATATTCTTATGATTTAAGATTTAATTTTCTTGAATAGAAAAGAAACAATGTTAGATAGAAAATAACATTTTTAAATCAAAGATTATAATTTTCTTAAAGTAGAATTAAATAATTATATATTCTTAAGATGACAATTACAATATTAAAATAAGATTGCAATATTGTTAAAATTTAAAATTATTAAATTCTTCTAAGAAGATTATAAATTGTTGCGTATATACGAAATAATGAACGCGTTAGTTTAAGTATATAAGTTTTGATTTGACACTTATTTTTTTCTGTGAGTTTAAGGAATAATCACGTTACATAGAAAAAAGGACATTTTCGTTTTGAAAATATATTTAATTTTAACATGGAAATCTTGAAATGAGATTATATCGCGTTAATTAAAGAAAAAATAATTGCTTGAATAATTACTTGAATGAAGCCATTTTATATAGTTCAATCGAGAAAAATATATTCTTACGATTTAAGCTTTAATTTTCTTGAATGGAAAAGAAACAATGTTAGATAGAAAATAACATTTTTAAATCAAAGATTATAATTTTTTTAAAGTAGAATTAAATAATTATATATTCTTAAGGTGACAATTACAATATTAAAATAAGATTGTAATATTGTTAAAATTTAAAATTATTAAATTCTTCTAAGAAGATTATAAATTGTTGCGTATATACGAAATAATGAACGCGTTAGTTTAAGTATATAAGTTTTGATTTGACACTTATTTTTTTCTGTGAGTTTAAGGAATAATCACGTTACATAGAAAAAAGGACATTTTCGTTTTGAAAATATATTTAATTTTAACATGGAAATCTTGAAATGAGATTATATCGCGTTAATTAAAGAAAAAAATAATTGCTTGAATAATTACTTGAATGAAGCCATTTTATATAGTTCAATCGAGAAAAATATATTCTTACGATTTAAGCTTTAATTTTCTTGAATGGAAAAGAAACAATGTTAGATAGAAAATAACATTTTTAAATCAAAGATTATAATTTTCTTAAAGTAGAATTAAATAATTATATATTCTTAAGATGACAATTACAATATTAAAATAAGATTGCAATATTGTTAAAATTTAAAATTATTAAATTCTTCTAAGAAGATTATAAATTGTTGCGTATATACGAAATAATGAACGCGTTAGTTTAAGTATATAAGTTTTGATTTGACACTTATTTTTTTCTGTGAGTTTAAGGAATAATCACGTTACATAGAAAAAAGGACATTTTCGTTTTGAAAATATATTTAATTTTAACATGGAAATCTTGAAATGAGATTATATCGCGTTAATTAAAGAAAAAAATAATTGCTTGAATAATTACTTGAATGAAGCCATTTTATATAGTTCAATCGAGAAAAATATATTCTTACGATTTAAGCTTTAATTTTCTTGAATGGAAAAGAAACAATGTTAGATAGAAAATAACATTTTTAAATCAAAGATTATAATTTTTTTAAAGTAGAATTAAATAATTATATATTCTTAAGGTGACAATTACAATATTAAAATAAGATTGCAATATTGTTAAAATTTAAAATTATTAAATTCTTCTAAGAAGATTATAAATTGTTGCGTATATACGAAATAATGAACGCGTTAGTTTAAGTATATAAGTTTCGATTTGACACTTATTTTTTTTCTGTGTGATTTTGGACCTGACGGATGTAGGCAGCCGAGATAACCGACGAAATATGATATAAATCTACAATGTGTGCATAAAAGTAACATAAGCTTATATCAGCGCATGAAAGAGTGCGCTTCCTTTTCGAGAGACAGTCTTCTCTCTACTCGACCTCGACGTTAAATCTGATCTGAATATAATACCGAGTGATAAGTGAATAAGCAGTCACGGAGTGTACTATTTATTGCTATACACAACACATGTTTTAATGAACAAACGTTTAATCAGCAAACAATCGTATGCTTTATCAGCCGGTCAATTTCTCGGCCCTTTGATCAGGTTGCACTGCCTTCTATCACTTCGCTTAATCAATTTCCCGATGTCCCACAAATTGCGCGTTTACTTACTCGCATAGCGATTACATTCGGCAATAATTAATAGCAATTATATGCTGAATCATATGGTACGCATCTATAGAATTATATAGAGAGGAGTAATAATATTGGGTATAACATTTGAAATGGAAAATAAAAATGTATGTGCAAGTACAGTTGTGAAATCATGTGGCAAAATTATCACTCTTTATATTTAATATTTATTTGAATAATTTTTTTCACTTTTTATCTAATATTATATTTCTCTTTTTATTTAGTAATTTCGATCGATATTTTGCTAATTAAGCTTCTCTTTAAAAATTTGATAACTTAAAATCATTTATTTTTTTGACTTGTATTTGTAAATATTGATGAAATTATTTTTTTTTAAAACAAATAATTTATTCGTCTAAAAAAAATGATAATGAATACAGCCTGATTTTGAAGAAAAAAATAAATCAAAACACGATTTTACAAGAGTGTATTTCAAAGATTTCTACCATTCTTAAATATTTCTCACTATTTTATTCTTTAAAAGAATTTTAATATTTTAGCCATTTTCAAGTGCATTCCCGCCTCCTTAAAGCAGCATAGCCACTATTTTAGCCAAATCGATTGGAGCAACAAACTTTTACGATAGTTCGGTGATCGCGCTCGTAAAAAAAAATTGTAGTCTGGCAACCTACGGAGTGGATAAAAAAGTTTTCGTCGAGCCGGCCGAAAGTTTAGAGCCGTCGTTGACGATATACACATACACGTCCGCATTGGGAAAAGAGAAAGAGAGAGACCGTGTGCGGGTGGAACACTTTTATTCGTTCGCGTCTCTCCTCAGAGAAACTAACTTTATTCGCCCACACGTTAGAACTGATCGCCGCGGGAAAGTTCGCCGTGATTGTTAGGACATGATGGTATTGCGATCAGGAATGGATCGGATGATGCGCCTCCGAAACGAATACATACATATTTTTTCTTCCTCCCCCCCCCTTTTTTTACAAGCATATTTTGCATGAAAAACACGAATATTTTCGGGGTGCAATATTTTTTTTTTACGCGACGCTATGCGTTTTTCGAGCAAAAGTTTGCGCAGAGTTGTAACCGACTTTTTCGGCGGCATCATATAAATCTGGAATTGTTAAAGATACGCGCAACGCGCGGGCAAAAAATTCCGAAATGCACGGTCAATGCACTCGGGCATTGTGCATATTTCGTAATACGTACAGCTTTACGCTTCCAAAAACTGAGCCGATAGTTCGCATTTAACGTGCGGTTTGTTCGGTTTTTAATCTATAATAATACGTGGAAAGCTCGGACTTTACAATCTCCGCCGAATGTAGACACAAGTGTAAGATAATGGACATGTGCATGCGAAAGAATTCGAATCGCGATTTAAACGAGAAAACGTAAAAGAGGCGGATGGGAGATATATAAATTAACGCGTGATGTAATTTGCGAAACGTTTGTTGGAGATAATTAGAAAAGCTGCGATGAGTCGCGGAGATGTAAGGAAGTAATTTCTGGAAACAAAATTAGTTTTTTCAGAGAAGAAATTGATGAAATTACATGTGCGAGCTTTTCGAATCCTAGCAAATATTTTTGCAATCTTTATTACCGCAATAATTTCGTCTGGAGAAGCAAGTCATTTGTTTAAATTCGAGATCTGATTCATAAAGTTACGTTGTGTGTCTTTACGATAAAATTTTATGCGCGATACGTGACATAGATACACATCGCGATTACGCTAGAAATTCCACCTTACTTCGATGCAGCCTTCTTCCTTACAAAAGTAATAAGAGATTTTCTTTTTATACCCATCAATAACGCTTTGAGTTTTCGAAACTTGATTCAGGACACTCTTATATAAATACGGTTAACCGCGCAAACATTTGCGGAAGATGTTAGGTTTGCATTTTTATTTCTCGCGGTTTTCGCGGAGGCAAAAGAATCCCCCCAAGATTAAAAAAATAAGAGAATCTCATGAAATATATACGATAGAAAGTTACCCTTAATCAACTTTCTGCCTTTGAAAATGCATTTTGCACATGTGCAACTTTTGTTTAAAATATTTTAAGCGCAAGTTTCAATTAACAATTAACTCGGAGAAAAATGCTCTAAAGGAGACTCTACTAATCCAAAACTCGAAAGTCGCCATACGAGAGAGATAAGAAAAATCTGTGACTCGACGAAGAGAAACTATCAATTCCTTTAAGCCATCCTTCTCCTGCCCTCACAAATTCCGCAGTGGGACGCGGTCGCGCGATCATATCCCATCGACGTTTCCCCATCGCCGAGAATACAACTCTATTAAACTTTCAAAACTCCATGCCGGTGTCGCGCACAATGGTGCGAAAGAACGCGTCAGCTGTATCAGCAGGTCGCGAAGAATCGGGATTCCCCCCTGCCACTTTCCCGCCACCCTCCACGCCACATCGTTCCAACCAAACTGTCACGTACTTTCCGTGTATGGGATAAGCCTCAAAAAATAGCGAGGAAGAAACTAACGGGAGCAAAATGGGAGAAACTCGGCGACGAAGTGGAGGAGAGTGGGAGGGAGGAAGTGCCAGGGCAAGGGAGAGAAAGGGTAACGGGAAATGGGAACGACATGCGGGAAGAGAAAAGACTCCGAGACAGTCTCGGATACCGAGGGACGCTCGTGTTAAACGCGCGTGTATTTTATTGGTACCGACGTGTCTTGGTGCGCCTTGCTTTTCGGTCGTTATGGCCGCATACAGCGAGCTGGGGCTCCGCGCCAGCCCTTTTAGCGAAGGGTTGCGCCGGTGCAGGGGTTGCGCGATTTTATCTCCGACATTCTTCTGCCAAAAAGGGGTCCGCCGCGACGGGATCTACCTACGTGGCAGGGCGCGGCGGTTTTTGTGCTCCGCCGTGCGTACGTGTGCGTGTGCGTGCGCGCGCGCGCGCGCGCGCCCGGCACAATGGCGATTCAACGTCGTCCCACGGCCTTTTAAACAAGCCGAGGAAATCTCGAGACGTATCCCCCGCGCGACACAACGCTCCGCCGAGTTAAGCCCTAATCCCACCCTTTCCACTCTGTCTTTCTCTCTCGTCTCTTTTCTTTTCTTTACCTTCCTTTCCCCCATCGTCGTCGTCTATTAACCACCCTTTTTCAATTCCGCCGGCAACATTCTCCTTACGAGACACAAATATCGCCCGAGCGGATCAGCGATTAGATCTCATCTGATTAGTCCGAGATTGAGAGCTTAAGGGATCGCACATACGCGCGTTTCGTTTCCGTGAATTCTCGTCGGTCGAGTCGATGAAGATAACTTGCCAGGTAGCGTGTGTTTATTGTCTGGGAACAGTAAACGACGAAAGGGAGTGCACTGATGCCTAGGACTGCGCCTTTAATCGTCCAGACGATTGTAAGCGCGAGTATACGTGGTGACAGGATGCCCCAGAGAAACCCTTTAACCTTGACGTGACCCCTTTCTTGGAAAAAAAGGGGCAGCAGATTTCTATTCTCGAGAGGTATTCCGGAGAGAGGTAAAACCTGCTTTATCTCTCGTATTTATTTTTTCTATTATGACAGAAATTAATTAAATTATTAGAATTCAAAAAATTAAAATCAATTTCATTGACAAAGGATAGAAAAATGAAATTATTAATTTCAATAATTTAATATCCCTAATAATAACTCTTTTGCATAAACATGTATTAAACATATATTAAAGACTCATTAGATATTTATTTTCTTGTTATGGAAGTATAATCTAAATTATAAACTATTCATAAATAAATGTTATATATATTTTTTTTAACAAAATATATTTTATAATGACCTTTAAAATATACAGTCTAAAATAATTCTGATAATATAAAGATATATAGGGAGTACGTGAAATGTAGAATTACAAAATATATATATATATATATATATATATATATATATATATATATATTCTATTGGATGTTATTAAGAATACATTAGCAGATTGACGCAACTATTTTGCATTCTGACTCGAAAAATTATATATCCATTAAAAAATATACATATTTTGTATATAAACATGAGCATACGTGCATCAACAAATAATATAAAAAAAAATTCCTCCACATCATTTTACTGCAAATAAATCGGTTCGTATAAAAAATAAATCATCATTAGAATAACTGTCTTATTTAATATTACTAAATTATGCATTTCACGTGCTTTTATTACAACGTAGGAATCGTGATTTAAAAATTTTCGTTTTCCTGACCCACTGCGTTTAAAGAACGTAACATTGCAATATCGAAGCTATTCACGGTCCGTAAAAAATTAACTTGGACCGCAGATGTTTCTCGCTGCTATCTTTCGGTGGCCAAATTTCGGAGGGTGAGTCGGGGCGGGGGGGAGGCGGAGGGGGGATAGAAGGGTGGGAGCGAGACAGATAGCGCACAGCGCTGTATCCGAAATGTCCCAAAAGCCAATAGCCGCGGTCATGCATCATCATTTTTGCGATACGTATTTGTCGGGCATATGCGAGAACGAAAACACGATACGACCTCCGTTCGTAAAACGATGGAGGGTACACGGCGTTCAATTTGCGCCCGAAACGATGTATCCCAATCTCCCTACTTCCGCGTGCCGTGCATTAACACCAACGGCGGACTAACTAGATTCGCGTATCTCAAAACGCATTGCTTGCATGTGTTGTAATTCGATGTGATTAACAGCGCCATGTGTTGGTAACTGTATGAACAAGTCGGCAATATTATCCACCTGGCCGTTTTAACCCCATTTCGCTTTCTCTCTCTCTCTCTCTCTGCCCTTCTTCCGTTCGCCCCATTCACCCTCTCTAGCGTAGATATCGTAGATACCGCGATAGCGTGCATACGAAAATTTAATAACAGTCAGGCTGATTTCCGGAGAGCCCGGCATTTAAGGCTACACCTCCGGTATTTGCTAGATAATTCGCGCGAATAGAATGTAGTCCAGGAGAGACCGTACCATTCTAAATTGTGTTATCCGCAAGTTTTAGCGTAACCTGCGAGTAGAAGATAATTACCGTGCGACTATTGATAGCAGCAGGTCACAGATAGAAGCGGAAAGCCAAAGAATAAACCTCTATTATTAAATTGGCTTTCCGACTGTCCGCCAAATAAGATTGCATTTATCGGAAAATTTAATGCTAATGTATATCTTAAATTTATCGCTCGAATCGTTTAACCAAAATTCATATTTAAAGTGAAGCCTGGCATTAAACTATCCCTCCTTTCCACTATAATGAACAAAATGTATGTAATCCTCAAATAAAAAAATTAAATATATCAAAGCGTTGCTACTTTGTTGTCTTGTTATAGAAATAATTAAAATAATTAAAAAGAAATTTCTATTCTCAAGATGTATTCCGGAGAGAAATAAAATCTGTTCTCTTGTATTTATTTTTTCCAATATGACAGAAATTAATTAAATTATTAGAATTCAAAAATTAAAGTCAATTTCATTAACAAAGTGTAGAAAAATGAAAGTGTTAATTTCACTAATTTAATGTCCATATTAATAACGAAAAATTATTAAATATTATGTAGCATTTTTTATTTGCGTAAGATACAAGTAAAATGATTGTTGGCAATTTTTTGATGCTCACTTGCTCACAATCATTGCAATACGTTAAAAAATTATATAAGTTAATTCAAAAAGTTTGTTACTTTTTCTCTTTAATATCAAAATAATCCGTACATAATTTACTGTCCAAATATATAAGATGAGAATTTGTTGCTTATTTCAAAAATAATAGTCGCAAACTTATGAGACAAACAGCGTGTAGGTTAATTAAAAAAATTGATCTCTAATTTTGTTATTAAAATATTCCACCAAATTTCCTGCCTTCTTACGACCCACCTCCAAGAATCAGATTTGGGACTGTAAACCCAACAACGTCAAATAATGACGCTTCGATGCGAGGATAAGGCAAAGAACGAGGAGAGAGCGCATGAGAGCGTTTTAGGAAACGAATTGTCAGAAGTTCTAATCTCATTTCGGACAAATCGCGACCATCTCGCTCGCTGCAATGCGCATTCCTGAGCGACAGGTATATCGAGCACGAAACTCTACTTTCGTGCCCTTTTATTAAGCTATATAATCACCGGGACAGATCTAGAGCCGGCGACCCGCGGAGCCGGTCCCATCGCGCTTCTCCAGATCCTTATCCGTGAACCGTAGACCGGACAGGGTCGAGTTCGGAGGCCCGTGAGTTCCTGCGGGGTCGCCGGCGAGGACGGACGGCCATGGATAATGAGGAAAATCGTAGTACTCGCCGGCGTTAAATCAAGGCGCTTACTCGTCAAGCCCTGGGCTTTAACCAGGTATACGAGCCGCTGCAATCTGAGTGCGCAAGAGAGGACGTAAAATATTTTATGGCTCGGTAAAACATCGCCGGGGTCGCTGGTTGAACTGTAACTCTTACGATCGACAGTTTAGCGATGGAACGTGTCGACTGAAGATCCATCGTTCTTACTTCCGTACAGTTGAGAAAATATACGGGTAATCGCTGGGACCGTCCGTTGAATTTATAGACAGGGTGTGTGGGCCGAATTTACTTTATGCCCTAAATGGGGAAGGCTATGTTGAATTTACGCCGTCCCGTCCCGAATAGGTGTTCGCTGTAAATTCATTCCAGACGGGTTATTTTCTACAGTCCATTAGATACAACAAGAGGCGGCGGTGAGTTATATATGACGCGCATATTCAGGAGATATTTAAGTACTAATTTACGGTAAAATTATGCCTCGGACCCGTAGGCAAAGAGACGAAGAGAGAAAATACGCCTCGGTGTGAGAGACTTTAATTAGATATCACGACTTTGTTGCAGGCCATTAGACGCGTGGTTGGAAAAAATACGGTACATTTCAGAATCCATAATAGCTACGAATCGAAGAAAAAAAATGATGCTCTTAAATGGACGCAGGGAGAGAGGACTTCAGATCAACGAGAGCGTAAATAAGGACTATTATTAAAATTTTCACTCACTTAAATGGATGTAAAGCAATTTCTATTACGCTAATCCGTCGTAATTCGTCTATTAAACGCGAGGCGGATAATTATCCGAGTGAGAATTACACAAATTTCGCGGCGCGTATCCTTCATTTCTCACTCAGGGAGATATACATTTCGTCTCTTACACGTTCATGTTTATAACGCGTAACACTTCCCTAGTCCATGTATCCTTCTAGTTGCCTCGCAAGTTATATGTAGTGTCTGGGAAATGATGAAGTGTCGCACTACGAATACTACGAAAGTTGCATACAAAGTGCATTATAGGACGCCTCGTGCCCGACGCGGCTTAGTAAATTCCAGCGCAACAAAATACATCCGGGAGTAAAAGAAGTACTGATTGCGTCGCGACGCAGGCAAACGCAATTATTCTCGCGAGCGCGAAAATAAAAATGCGACTCGTCGTATAAAGTAAGTATTAATATCCATCAAGAATTACCCCGGTCCAATCCAAACGAAAAAAGAAAAGAAAAAAATACTAGTATTTTTTTATGTTGCATAAATTCACAGATTAATCTTTCCATTTAATTTAATTAAATGGGAAAAATATTTTTGTTATTTATAGAATCTGAAAATTATCTGAAAATAACTCGTCAAGAGATTCCAATTTTTGTTGTAAGAAACAGAGAGATAATGTCAAAGACAATACATAATTATATATATATTATTGTTGAAGAAATGAAAAATATACAAATTAAATATAATATATACACAGAAAAAAAGGATTCTTGTTTTGAAAATATATTTAATTTTAACATGGAAATCTTGAAATTAAATATTGCGTTAATTAAAGAAAAATATAATTGCTTGAATAACTGTTTACTTGAATGAAATTTTATATAGTTCAATCAAGAAAAATATATTCTTATGATTTAAGATTTAATTTTCTTGAATAGAAAAGAAACAATGTTGGATAGAAAATAACATTTTTAAATCAAAGATTATAATTTTTTTAAAGTAGAATTAAATAATTATATATTCTTGAGATGACAATTACAATATTAAAATAAGACTATAATACTGTTGAAATTTAAAATTATTAAATTCTTCTAAGAAGATTATAAATTGTTGCGTATATACGAAACAATGAACGCGTTAGTTTAAGTATATAAGTTTTGATTTGATACTTATTTTTTTCTGTGAGTTTCAGGAATAATCACATTACACAGAAAAAAGGATATTTTCGATTTGAAAATATATTTAATTTTAACATGGAAATCTTGAAATGAGATTATATCGCGTCAATTAAAGAAAAATATAATTGCTTGAATAATTGCTTACTTGAATGATGCCATTTTATATAGTTCAATCAAGAAAAATATATTCTTATAATTTAAGATTTAATTTTCTTGAATAAAAAAGAAACAATGTTGGATAGAAAATAACATTTTTAAGTCAAAGATTATAATTTTCTTAAAGTAGAATTTAATAATTATATATTCTTGGGATGACAATTACAATATTAAAATAAGACTATAATACTGTTGAAATTTAAAATTATTAAATTCTTCTAAGAAGATTATAAATTGTTGCGTATATACGAAACAATGAACGCGTTAGTTTAAGTATATAAGTTTTGATTTGATACTTATTTTTTTCTGTGAGTTTCAGGAATAATCACATTACACAGAAAAAAGGATATTTTCGATTTGAAAATATATTTAATTTTAACATGGAAATCTTGAAATGAGATTATATCGCGTCAATTAAAGAAAAATATAATTGCTTGAATAATTGCTTACTTGAATGATGCCATTTTATATAGTTCAATCAAGAAAAATATATTTAAGATTTAATTTTCTTGAATAAAAAAGAAACAATGTTGGATAGAAAATAACATTTTTAAGTCAAAGATTATAATTTTCTTAAAGTAGAATTTAATAATTATATATTCTTGGGATGACAATTACAATATTAAAATAAGACTATAATACTGTTGAAATTAAAAATTATTAAATTCTTCTAAGAAGATTATAAATTGTTGCATATATACGAAACAATGAACGCGTTAGTTTAAGTATATAAGTTTGGATTTGATTCTTATTTTTTTCTGTGTAGTAAATTAAAAAAATATATATTATAAATACAATAAATTATAATATAATACATATATACATAAATTGCAAGGTTAATAACTTTGACCAGGAGAGTCGGAAAATTAAAGATCGCGATGACGTAAGAGAGATTGGCCGTGAATATTTCATGCGGTCACGAACTCCGCTTCATCAAGTTCTAGTGAGGCTGTGGCTGAGGAAAAAGATATCCATCATCAAGCACTGATTCCTCCACAGGAAAAGTGAGTATAAATAATTTCTGACCGAGAAAGCATGCACGGGGAAGGGCAAATCAGTGGAAATCAGCCGCATCCTGTACCTTTCACGATCACCGCTCTTCCTCCCTGAACATATTATTCGCGAATACGAGAGACGGTGAGAAAGAAGAGGGAGACAGAGAGAGAAAGAGAGAGAGAGAGAAAAGAGTGGCTGGTAAGAGGATCTGAATAATGCATGAAGTGCGTTTCATTTTTCTATACCGCGCACGGCCGATACAAACTTCTCGTCCCCGAGGACCCAAAACAAGCTGCAATCTCCGGCAGTCGATGCTTTGTAATCCCCGTGATTTATGGCGCGAGATCTCGGCCGCGAGTAAAAGGGTAGAACGTGGGCGAGCGCGAGAAGCGAGACGATAAGGATCGAGTCCGCGTCGTCATCGTAATCGTGTCGTTGTATCCGAGAGGAGTATCTCCCACCATCTCCATCCTTTTCTCTCTTCCCTCGACGGCGATTAGTATCGAAAGTATCCGTGCAGCTGCAGCCGAAAGGATCCGAGGGGCCGGCGACTCCGACTCCGGACACTCGCGACTCCGACAATCCCGGGAAGGGTAAATCCTCTTTGGAGAAACAGCGAAACGAATTACAGCGCCGGCCGTAATAATACGGTTACAGATAAACGCTTTCAAGTTAAGCGCATTTAGAATTACGTGACTGCTCGGCCCGGTTCGGGTAGGCGCATATACGTACGTGTGCATGCACCAGCCAGGGGAGAGAGAGAGAGAGAGAGAGAGAGAGAGAGAGAGAGAGAGAGAGAGAGTGCATGTGGGTGCATTTCACGTGTACGCGCTCCGTGAAATATTGCACGCGGGGGGATGCGCGAGCATAATTTCGCGCCGTGTTAACAGACGCCCTCGTGTTTTCCTAGAGGTCTCCCTCTCCTCCCCCCTCCCTCGACCCCTCCCCCTCCCCCTGTCACGGTTTAATGTTTCGTTAGTCGATGGGTGGCGAACGTGACGCGAATACACGTCGCGCGAGACGTTGGCGACGAAGCCTATATTTCAAGATTAACGATGTAAATGAGAGGAGAGACGTGTTTTTCTCACGATTCGATACGCGACGATCCCGTTAAGATAAACGGCGGCAGGAAGTACACGTTTCCGCAATTTACCTTTGAGGAATGCGATATAAATTTAGCGAAATAAAAGAGGAGATCCAGGGCGATCGCGGGTGTGTAACGGTTCGCGCAATTTTTATGGAAATTTCTCAGCCAATTGCGCGTCACTGTCGACGATAAAGGGGGAGGAGGGGGCGGTAAAATAAATCCAGGTATCGATCGATAAATATATTCCCAAGGACTTTTGTACAAACGCGACAAACGTGCGAGACATTTGGAGAGTTTCGTGGCCGAAGAACCGGCGAGGGAACCGCGAGGGGGTACCAAGAGGAGAAGGGTACCAAGGGAACGGCCGGTCATCGGCTAATTGTAAGTCGTAATAATTCCAAATTGCAATAACGCTTGCGCGCGCAATTCCAATTACACGGTTCTCCCATCTGGCGCGTCGCACGCGAGTGCAGCGAATTGAAATTACGGGGCGATGACGTTAATTCGGCGTTTAATAAAAGGAAAGTTTCGCTTTAATCCATCCGTGATGAAGGCCACTTTGTACAGGGTAAAGTAAAGCCGATGGTAATAAACGGATTAGAGAGTATTCGTATAATAGCGGTGAGATAAATGGCGGCAATTAAGTGCATGCCGGTGGAGGCCATTAAAAACGTATTATTAGAAAAGTGATATAAATGCGCGTGACGTCGCCGAACCAAAGGGAGAAACACTTCGCGATTTGTACCTTTATCGCAAGAGTTCCGATTAAACGAGGACGAATGCTCGCACTGAGAAAATTCGTTTGATTGTACCAACAAGACGTATATGATTGAAGGCATTTTGATTAAGTCAAACAAGAATTTCTAGTTATCATGATAAGACTCGATTTTTTTTTAGAACTAGAACGTTTAATAGATTTTAATATAAGGATTTGGTTGGTATTTTTTGGTTGAATCTATAACATTTCTTGTTACATTAATTTCTTTGCTTGCTTCTTAACTTAACTCGTATTCAATATTTGCCATGAAATGTATATAAAAAACTAGTATTAACATTAAATCCAAAGTACATTTTTTTTTCCTTACGAGCAGTAGTGCCAAAAAGAGGACTAGCTCTTTGATTGTGTGTGTTTGAGCTGCATCCTCTTCTTGCATCACTGTTTATCAGTTTAATGTCTAACAAAGTAAATTTAAAATAATTTATTCAATAATCTGGATTGAATTTATCCAATAATCTTGTTGGAATTCAGAATATTAAACAGACTTTTGAGATTAAATGGAAAAATTTTAGACGACTTGGTGCTAATGAGTTTAGTATTATTAACTAGAAAATTTGGTAAATTTAACAGGAAGAAATTAATCAGATTTATCTGGTAATTCCTACAAGAATTCTGGTTCGCCCATTTTTCAACAGACATACTGGTTAAATCTATCAGAATTCTAATTAATGCAACCAGATTTTTTCTCAGTATAGTATTAACATTAAATCCAAAGTATATTTTTTTTCTCTTACGAGCAGTAGTGCCAGAAAGAGGACGCTAGTTCTCTGATTGTGTGTGTTTGAGCTGCATCCTCTTCTTGCATCACTGTTTTTCAGTTTAATTTCTAACAAAGTAAATTTAAAATAATTTATTCAATAATCTGGATTGAATTCATCCAATAATATTGTTGGAATTCAGAATATTAAACAGACTTTTCAGATTAGATGAAAAAATTTTAGACGATTTGGCGCTGGCGAGTTTAGTATTATTAATCAGAAAATTTGTTAAATTTAACAGGAAGAAATTAATCAGATTCTGATAATTCCTGCAAGAATTCTGGTTCGTCCATTTTTCAACAGACATACTGGTTGAATCTATCAGAATTCTAATTAATGCAACCAGATTTTTTCTCAGTATAGTATTAACATTAATCCAAAGTATATTTTTTTTCTCTTACGAGCAGTAGTGCCAGAAAGAGGACGCTAGTTCTCTGATTGTGTGTGTTTGAGCTGCATCCTCTTCTTGCATCACTGTTTTTCAGTTTAATTTCTAACAAAGTAAATTTAAAATAATTTATTCAATAATCTGGATTGAATTCATCCAATAATATTGTTGGAATTCAGAATATTAAACAGACTTTTCAGATTAGATGGAAAAATTTTAGACGACTTGGTGCTGATGAGTTTAATATTATTAACTAGAAAATTTGATAAATTTAACAGGAAGAAATTAATCAGATTCATCTGGTAATTCCTGCAAGAATTCTGGTTCGTCCATTTTCCAACAGACATACTGATTGAATCTACCAGAATTCTAATTAATGCAATCAGATTTTTTTCTCAGTGCGGATTTTCACAATAATCGCGATTATCGAAGGAACGCTGATAACGTCATCGAATTGATTCGCATTGTACAAAAACGGCGACTGTGCAATAAATATGATAACGAATCCGACAAAATAATGACGTTAGAACGATCGAGAAGACTTGAAATTGAAGCAAAATCAATTTCAGATTAACATTGCAAAATCAGGACGGATATTCGAGATTTAATAAATAATATTTGCAGTTAGACGCTGCGAACTGCGCAGTTTTCAAGATAAAACTCGATCCCCCTCGAGATCAAGGTTCTCGACGGTGAGAGATCATTTCGCGCGAACGCGTCCTACTACGTATAATGAAGAAATGAAGACGTTGTAATAAGAGGACCGCCGGACGATACGTCATTCCGCGCGGCTCTTTTTCGTCGCTCGATCTTTACTTTTTTATCTTCCCCGAGTCGAGTAATAAATTTGGCAACAAATTGCGAGAACACAGCTTGGCCTCTTCTCTCGGAGGGCCTTTCCGACGAGAGAGACCCGCGGTGGGATGAGACGAGACGATGTTGCCGGGCTTCAACCGGCTCTCGCAACCGGGACTTCAGCTTACCACGATTAATGGCCGAACCCGCACAGGTGACGGCATTAATGGCGGTAAGTGTTCCGTACTTGCTCGATTTTTGTAATTAAATCCGAGACAAGAGAGAGACGCGAGATACGAAATAAACGTTTCGTTCGATGCATTAATTTCGGCGACGCGAAGGAAATCGCGAAATCTCCCCTCGACGTATTCGCCTTGATTTCGCTCGTTCTTTAATCGCGCGTGCCTTCGCTTTGGAATACCAAACGATACCGCCGAGCGCGTTCCAGGGGGATAAAATATCCCCGCGAAAAAATATCAATCGACAGCGGATTTTGATTTTCAATTCCGAGCGGATCAAGAACGATCTAATTCAATATATGCCAGAATATTGTGTAGGACACACTGTGGTTAACATATGAAAATATGTTGGGCTGTGTGTGCATCTGAAATAGGCGGATTCTTCCATCAATCCGCGATCGGTTTTTTCCTTGGGCTACAAAGGGTGGTTTTTTTTGATACTCAATCTTAGCCCTAAAAAAACTTTCACATTATATACTTTGATAAAATCGAAATGAAAATAATAAACAGTTTTTAATATAAATTTATTAATATAAATTTATTATGCTACGTAATGTACGTGTAATAAAAATTTTATCACGTGGAAGACCATTAAATTTATATTTTCGTATTTTTGTTTTTTCAAAAAAATTGCAATAAAGATTTAAATTAATACAATAAATCTCATTAAATCTATTACCGCTTAAAAAGTTGCAGCCAATTGTCTATTTTATAGCCTTCTCGTGAACCCGTCACATTGTATTCATCAATTTTAATCGTCGAAGTGAATTACTTGAGAAATATTCTATATACAGAGTGTTTGTTAATAAGCGAAAAATTTTAAGAGATTCTTTGTCGAAAATTAAAATAATTATTTTTTTCTCAAATTTGTAACAAGTTAAAGAAATGAAATTAAGCGAATATTTTCTACTAATAAAAAGGTTATTTATTAATATTTTTTCAGACTCTTGTATTGTTATAAGGGGATGCAACTAGCAATCCCTATTTAATTTTTTCTTAAAACTTTTTAATGTTTATATGAAAAACCCCCTTAATTTTCGACAAAGAATCATCTCCTAAAATTTTTCGCGCTTGTTAAGAAACACCCTGTATATATGCATATATATATATATATATATATATATATATATATATATATATGTATATATGCGTGTGAATTGCTGCTGAAAAATTGGAGAATTTTATTCCGAATTTATGATATGCGACCGAAACATTGTACATTGACTTGCACTTTGAAGGCGGTCGATATCAAATTAAATTAAATGCATTTACCCGGACTTCTCGGCGACGCGCGTACACAGTTGGCGGACATTAATCATCGGCACTGTCAAAGTAAACAATGAAACGTGCGGGCTTGGCCAGAGGGGGAAAAGGGAGAGGCGCACAGTCGCGTCGCTAATTACAACGTAAAACGATACCTAAAAGAACAGAGTGGCGAGTGGTGCAACGGGCAGAGTTCATCGCGATTTTCGGGGGGTTCGCGATTGCGCGTCCGGATGCTCGGGGCGAATCTTGAACTCTTTAACGCTATTTACGATAAATTGACTGCCGATAATTTAATAAACTCCACGTCAATTAGACAGCGATTCGGATCGCGACAATAAGGGGCTTAATTTCGAAATAGCCGTAAAAGCGTTACCGGCTATGCAGTCCGCCGAATGCACGGTTTTAATCCGCGCGATCGAACGAAAAATGAATAGCGATGCGGCGAGTTGCGCGCGCGACCGCGAATCAGGATCGCGATGTCGGGGGCGATCCGCGCGCGCAATCGCGTTTACGTAATTCGACTCTAAATCCCCGGGGGCGGATTAATTGGCGAGCGTAATTAATTTCGCCGCCGCCTAAACGCAACTTCGCTCTCCGCCAATCGGTATTACCGATCTGCCTGTCACGCACGCCGCATTATTTATTGCCAATTAGGTGTAACGTTGCGCGGCGCGTTGCTCCCGCTTTCTTGCCGTCTTACGTAATGGCCAAAACGCAATATCTATGAAGATTGGATTCCGGAGCGGCACAAAAGAAAGGAGTGAACGAGAGAGATCGATGGCAATGTGAGACAGTGCGACAAAATGGAGTATCCTAATATAATCGGCGGCGCTTCGTTTAATCGCTTCATCAATAAAATCGCCGCACGCATTTTGTTCCTCGCACTGAGAAAAAAATCTGGTTGCATTAATTAGAATTCTGGTAGATTCAACCAGTATGTCTGTTGAAAAATGGACGAACCAGAATTCTTGCAGGAATTACCAGATGAATCTGATTAATTCCTTCCTGTTAAATTTACCAAATTTTCTGGTTAATAATATTAATCTCGCCAGCATCAAGTCATCTAAAATTTTTTCCATCTAATCTCAAAAGTCTGTTTAATAGTCTGAATTCCAAAAAAATTATTGGATAAATTCAATTCAGATTATTGAATAAATTATTTTAAATTTATTATGTTAAAAATTAAACTGATAAACAGTGATGCAAGAAGAGGATGTAGCTCAAACACACACAATCAGAGAGCTAGCGTCCTCTTTCTGGCACTACTGCTCGTAAGAGGAAAAAAATATACTTTGAATTTAATATTAATATTACACTGAAAAAAAATTTGGTTGCATTAATTAGAATTCTGATAGATTCAACCAGTATGTCTGTTGAAAAATGGACGAACCAAAATTCTTGTAGGAATTACCACATGAATCTGATTAATTTCTTCCTGTTAAATTTACCAAATTTTCTGGTTAATAATATTAATCTTGCCAGCATCAAGTCATCTAAAATTTTTTCCATCTAATCTCAAAAGTCTGTTTAATATTCTGAATTCCAACAAGATTATTGGATAAATTCAATCCAGATTATTGAATAAATTATTTTCAATTTACTTTGTTAGAAATTAAATTGATAAACAGTGATGCAAGAAGAGGATGCAGCTCAAACACACACAATCAAAGAGCTAGCCTAGTTCTGGCACTACTGTTCGTAAGAGAAAAAAAATATGCTATGAATTTAATATTAATACTAGTTTTTTATATACATTTTATGGCAAATATTGTATACGAGTTAAGTTAAGAAGCAAGCAAAGAAATTAATGTAACAAGAAATTTTATAGATCCAACCAGAAAACACTAACCAAATCCTTATAATAAAATTTATCAAACGTTTTAGTTAAGAAAAATCGAGTTTTATCATGATAACTAGAAATTCTTGTTTAATTTAATCAAAATGCCTTCAATCATATACTCTTGTCGGTGCAATGAAACGATTTTTCTCAGTGCGTGGCCCCTTTTCCCGAATTAATCCCGCTCGAGATTTACTAGATTTTTTTCTTACTTGAAGCTCGATTAAAACTGGACGCGAGAAATTCTCGGGATTCCATGCACATTTCACGGATAAATAAATTTTATCTGTTATTATTATTACGATTTATATTTCGCAAAAGTTCTCGCATCGACACATCATATTTTATCCCTTCAATATTGCAAATTTTGCGTCGATATTTATAAATTCCTTATCTCTGAAATTAATCACGCAAACGCATTAATCATCCACACGCACATGCGCGCAAAAGTTGGCTGCAACTAATAAATTACATTCGCGGATAATTATTTCAACTCGTTTGAGATCTCGTATATCAAGAAAGAAATTACATAAAGCTAAAGAGTGCGTTTGTTGTCGAGCTAAGGAGACAGGATGCAAGCTTTGTTCTCCTCGTTTCCCTCTTTCGCTCCCGCTCTTTCTCTCGATCTCTCGCCAAGAACTTCGAAAGTCTATAAAATGAACGTCCGTAATACGAGCGGGATTTACTGTGCGAGATACGCCAGCGTATAATACGCGAGATAATGCAACCGAGTGCAAATAAAGCAAACGGGGAATCGAGCGAGTCCTCGGAGGCGTTCTAATTTCACTTCTGATTGGCAGTAACAACGTTTCTTCTCCCTTTCTTGCGAGGGTAAATAGAATGGAGAAGATTGGAAGAAGTTGCGCGATAAGAAAAGTCGCGTAAAATGATATCAAGAGGCTGCGATGTAACATCCGCACGATTGCGATGTATACGTCATATCGCTCGAACGAGTTTGAAGCGCTTTAAGGACTACTCTGGAGCGAAAGAAAGCACGTTTGGAAAAATTTTTCGATAAATATGACTTAAATGGTACATAATCAAAATAAATAAATACATGTAAAAATTATTTAAAAGCAACTGTCGATATTCTACGACTCTTCTTGTCAATTTTCATTGATTCGTAACTTTTATTTGACTCTGAATCCAATTTTTTGACTTTCCAGTAGAAAAAAACCTCAGATTAAAGTGAAATTATAATTATTTTAATTACGAGAATATTTTCCATGTTGTTACTCCGTGTAATTTTTACTTTGCGCGATAATAAAGTGTAATTAACATATCCTGGAAAACTTTTCGGTTTACGGACTTTTTATATATTTTTAATACAGACAGAGGTACGTTCTTCAATCTGGCCACTTTTGCCAGTTTCGCTCGACGTTTGCAGGCCGCGTCTCGTTGGCAATTAGCAAGCATAATTAATAAATCGAGGAGCGAGAGAGACGGAGGAAAAGCAGAGAGAGAGAGAGAGAGTGAGGGAGAGAAAGAGGGAGCGCGGAGTCGTCACCCCCGCAATTTTCTCGTTAACCGCCAAGGGAAAGGAACGACAAGTTACAGCCGAAGGGCAGATCGATCGGCGATTACGATCGCGATCCGCAAACGATAGCTCGTCGGCAGCATTATGGACGCGCGTTTCGCAGCTTTACGAGCCCGGGCACTTTGTCATCGCGCGGCATTGACGTTTCGCGAAACAAGCTTGTAATAATTTATAAGCAAGTGCGATGCGCGCGCCGCAATCATCTATGCAAAAGAGAGAGGGGGGGAGGGGGAGAGAGAGAGAGGAGGAGGAGGGAGGAGGAGGAGGAGGAGGAGGGAGTAGAAACGTTTACCAATGGTATGTTTCACGGGACGGTAATGACACCATGAATATGTATACACATATACGCATCGGGTTGGGTGAGCGAGGAAGAGAGAAAGAGAGAACAGCTGGTCGTATACGGGGTGTCCCTTCGCGTTCGCGCGCCCCGAAGGAAAAGCGAGGTCACGTCGAAGGTAAGGAAAATAAAAATATTACTTTTAAAATTCGCATTTCGATCGCTTCCCCGTCCGAAAAGCCACCGCGTGGAAACGACGATAGGAGATCTGCGGTTTAACGAGCGCGTCATTAATCTCATTACGTCATATACGAATATATATATACGTGGCTCGCGATAACGTCGATTAATCACGATTTTCGTATACGTAGTCGGCGCGGAGACGGGCGGCCTCGTGCCTTTCTTTCGTTTCACGATCGATTAACGCACGTCGGACGAAACGGGACACCGCTTGTGTGAGGGATCGACGGCGGCGGCGGCAGATCAAGGGAAGGGCAGGGCAAGGGCCGCTCGCGGACCTTGGCTCCGAAGGACTTGAGCCGGGATGACGAGGAAATGGGCGTGTCCTTTCTACACTGTAAAACAAACAAGACCCGTTAATGATGCGAGTCGCTAGTTAGACGGGATCGGCCGTCGGTCCCCTCTCCGTTCCCCTCTCCCCCGCCCCCCGCCCGCCTCGCTCCCTCGCTTTGCATAGGAATTCGTTTCACGTCATTCACGTTGCATTCTTAATACAACGCCGCGGGCGCGGGATGGACTCTCTCTCGTCCTCGATGAACCTGCCGCCGCGTCCGTCCTCCTTCGGGCGGGCGAGGGGGGAAAACTCATTTATTACAGGGAGGTATCCGCATTGATCTTCGATATACTCCTCATTGTATATAGATTGGAGAATGTTATATTTATTCTTACATTTTGTCCTTATCGGTCCACTCTCTCCTCCCTTTCATAATGAAATGTAACACGGCGACTAGTAACTACGCTGAGAAAAATCGTTTGATTGTACCGACAAGACGTGTATGATGGAAGGCATTTTGGTTAAATCAAACAAGAATTTCTAGTTATCGTGATGAGATTCGATTTCTTCTAACTAGAACGTTTAATAGATTTTACTTGTAAGGATTTGGTTAGTGTTTTCTGGTTGAATCTATAAAATTTCTTGTTACATTAATTTCTTTGCTTGCTTCTTAAGTTAACTCGTATTCAATATTGGCATGAAATGTATATAAAAAACTAGTATTAACATTAAATCCAAAGTATATTTCTTTTCCCTTACGAGCAGTAGTGCCAGAAAGAGGACGCTAGCTCTCTGATTGAGCTGCATCCTCTTCTTGCATCACTGTTTATCAGTCTAATTTCTAACAAAGTAAATTGAAAATAATTTAGTCAATAATCTGGATTGCATTTATCCAATAATCTTGTTGGAATTCAGAATATTAAACAGACTTTTGAGATTAGATGGAAAAAATTTTAGATGACTTGATGTTGGCGAGTTTAGTATTATTAACCAGAAAATTTGATAAATTTAACAGGAAGAAATTAATCAGATTCATCTGGTAATTCCTACACTGAGGAAAAAATTATCTTGAAATAAAAAAATTTTAGTTAACTCAAGAAAGCTATTTATTCGGTGGGTACTAATCACGTATTTATTTGTATTCAAAACGTCTGTTTGCTTAAGTTAAGTATTTATTTATATATGTTTTAAGAAATATATATGCTTAAAAGAATATAATTTTAATTAAATATTTTTATTTTAATTTTACAAAATATTTATTAAAATGCATTTTTTATTTCCAAAAATTTTAAATTTTTTAATTAAAAAAAAATAATATATTTAATTTAATAAGTTATAGTATATATTTTACGAAAATAGTATTTAAATATAAAAAATATATAAATAAAAATAATGTACTTAATATAACATGCATATTTAATTAAAATTAAATGGTTTTGCTTAAATGAAATAAACAATTCCTTCCATTTAAAGGAAAAGTTTCAAGATAACAAATTTATTTGATTTAAAAAAATTTTTCCCTCAGTGTACAAGAATTCTGATTCGTCCATTTTCCAAAAGACATACTGGCTGAATCTACCAGAATTTTAATTAATGCAACCAGATTTTTTTCTTAGTGTAATTATGAACAAATAAATCCCCTTGTTGCGCGGGAGACGTAACATCCTCGAACAAGAACGAGCCTGGCGTCTCGACCGACTCCTCGCTTATCTTATTTACGAGAAATCATTCGGCGTAACATCGATACCGACGAGATGCGGCAGAGTTCTTGAAGGAGACGATCGCGATTCTCGATACCGAGCGTATAAAATGCGCCGTGTATCGCTATTAAATCACGTTTAAGGCGTCGTTGCGCCGCGTTCTTTGCCCTCGATGCTCATCGAGGCACCTCACTTTGCTTTTTAGCGGCGTACGTGCCGATTTTAATCTCCGCGCAATCCCCGAGACCAAGGAAATTTGCGGCAAAAATCGCTTCTCGTTGCCGCGAAAAACCTTGGGTCGCCTCGGAGACTTGAAATTAGGATACTGGAACACGCGTAATAAACATGGCGCTTATAACCGGGTCGCAGTTTGCGGCGAGGAAACGGTTTCGAAGTTTGGGTTTCCGCTTTAGCAGGATTCAAGGCGCGACTCGCCTCCTTTTTCGCTCCCTTTGCACGGAAACTCGCGCGATAAAGGAGAATCTATTGTGTCATTGATTGCGACGAAGGCTGCG
This sequence comes from Camponotus floridanus, assembly GCF_003227725.1. Lineage (NCBI taxonomy): Eukaryota > Metazoa > Arthropoda > Insecta > Hymenoptera > Formicidae > Camponotus > Camponotus floridanus. The sequence continues at coordinate 388,988 of NW_020229243.1, forward strand.
CGATGCACGTCGTAGAATGTGCGCCATAAATCAGCTGAAATGCACGCGCCCTGACTTTTTATTACTAAGCGCTCCGCTCTTGTTTCTCCCGAGTGTATTTATAGCCTCGCAATTTTACGCAAAGATTTATGTAACGTTCACTCATGCGACACGCGACTTTGATTCTTGAAAATGCATCTCGAAACTATCGAATATTTGACGCGCGAATTGGGAATAAATCCTCGCCTTCCCCGCGAAAATGTGCATCGCGACAATTTTTCTCGTATTTTTTTTTCAACGTCAATTTTAAGTAAAAGAATCGTTACATTTAAATGCTATTGATATTTCGTCTAACAATAGGACGGAATCTGTGACATGCGAGGAATAAAATTCCATCGTTTATTTGCGTTTCTGATTTAGCCAGATTATAACTTCAATTATATTCAGACGTAAGTAGAAATGGGAGAGCTTTAACGGAGCCCACCTCTGTTTAATTAACAGCCAGAGTTACATACAATTGATTCTCAATCGGATACGACTGAGAAGAGCTTCGTCGAGAACGAGAGGAGTCGGGTTAGCAACGATCAAGATTCACGATCGATCAAATTGCAGCGCGCTTCGTGTCGCCGCTCCTCGACAATGCACACATCCACATGTATCGTATATACAGGGTGTATCTGAAAAGATACACTAAACCTTAGGAGCGTTTTCTAGAGATCAAAATAAGACTTTTTTTCCTATAAACATGGGTCCGCAAATGAATCCCCCTCCGAGCTAGAGGTCCCTAAAGTTTGGGGAAAAAATTAAAAATGGCTGTATTTCAGAAAAAAAAGTTTTGACGTTACTTATCACCCTTTCTTTAGAGATAAATAAATTTGCGTTGCAGGTGTTTGATCAATTTCACACATTTTCAAATTTTAGCTCGGACGGGGGTTCATTTGCGGATCCATGTTCATAAGAAAAAAAGTCTTATTTCGACCTCTACACTAAGACAAAAATCTGGTTCCATTAATTAGAATTCTGATAGATTCAACCAGTATGTCTGTTGGAAAATGGACGAACCAGAATTCTTGTAGGAATTACCAGATGAATCTGATTAATTTCCTCCTGTTAAATTTATCAATTTTTCTGATTAATAATACTAAACTCGCCAGCGCCAAGTCGTCTAAAATTTTTTCCACCTAATCTCACAAGTCTGTTTAATATTCTGAATTCCAACACGATTATTGAATAAATTATTTTAAATTTAGTTTGTTAGAAATTAAACTGATAAACAGTGATGCAAGAAGAGGATGCAGCTCAAACACACACAATCAGAGAGCTAGCGTCCTCTTTCTGGCACTACTGCTCGTAAGGGAAAAAAAATATACTTTGTGTTTAATGTTAATACTAATTTAATGTTAATACTAATTCTTTATATACATTTCATGGCAAATATTGAATACGTGTTAAGTTAAGAAGCAAGCAAGAAATTAATGCAACAAGAAATTTTATAAATCCAACCAGAAAACAGTAACCAAATCCTTAAAGTAAAATCTATACAACGTTCTAGTATATAAAATCGAGTCTTATTATGATAACTAGAAATTCTTGTTTGATTTAATCAAAATGCCTTCAATCATATACATCTTGTTGATACACTCAAACGATTTTTCTCAGTGTAGAATACGCTCCTAAAGTTTAGTGTATCATTTCAGATACACCCTGTATACACACACACACATCGTGCATTGATTGCGAGTCGTCTCTCGCGACTCTCGAGAAACCGATCCGCGAAACGTACACCCCGCGTCGGAGTGCATCGCCGAGGTGATTTTTTTCCCGCCCTCCCACCTGACGCCGGGGGTTGAGAGAAATGCACTCGTGCGGCAACGCGAGCTGTCACTCATGTCGCATGCCGCGTGACAACAAACTTAGCGGCTTGTGTATCGGTAGAAAGCAGAGAAGGGGCGGTCTTTCATATGCAAAATACTCGGTGCGCGCCGTAAGTCTCGTGGGTCTCTCCCCCGAGACTCGTCCTCCCCTCTCCCCGTCCCCCTCCGTCGCTGATCGTTTCGAATGAAAAATGATCTCGCTGACAATCGATGCGGCGGCGGTTTGCCATTAAGACTGCAGGCAGAGCAACAACATCGGGCGCTGCCATTTGCGCTCTTTCCTTGATCGATCGCTTTGTCTTGATCGATCGATAGCTTTGTGTCTGGTGAGTCGGCCTTGTATAAGCGAGTCAGGGGAGTGCGAGTGCGTTTAGCAGGTTTAACGTCGCGCCGCGAGCGTAAAAAAAAAAGTAAAAATAAAACTTGGAAAGCGTCTTTACGGCGTTTAAGGAAGTAATCAACAAGCTGCGTGGACTTTATGAAATGTTGAAATCAAAGTTAAAGCTAATTACCTTCTCGAAATGGCGGTAAAAAGTGTTTTATTGTATTATTAATTACAGAGAATTAATGCGAAAAAAATTATGTTTAATATTATACATATATAATTAATATATTATAGAATAAATTATAGAATGATTAATATATTATAGAATATTGTATATGATTATAAGTGAATTTTTTTTTTAATTTTATGATTCTAAAATTGTTCGGTGTAAAATTTATGTAATATTATATATAATTAATATATTCTAGAAAAATTATATATAATTATAAATAATTCTTTTTTTTTAATTTTATCATTCTAAAATTATTATCGGTGTAAAATCGAAATAATTAAAGCGTTTACGAGAAACTTGGAATATTCTTTTTTTATAAATGCTTTAAGATACAAATTTTATACATCAAGTTTAAAAATATAATGAATATAGTTTGGTGATTAGAAATTCTATGGCGAATATGTGACATAATTTTGAGGTAGATGATACCGACGACATATCGATCGTAAGTCGCGCTGAAAGTGCAAGAATGTAATTTCGCCCGAACTTTCGCTCCTACTCGTCGTACTTTTGATCGAGAAATAAGGACCCTAACGAAGATAGCTTTATGCCGTGTAATTAACAAGCAGAAACTACCTGGCAGTAATTAATGGTCATAGAACTCGTATGGGTGCAGCGAATGGTTGTGGCTTAACGTTGCGAAAGACTTTCCTTTTCACTATCTCGATCCGTAATGGCGAGTCGTTATCATCAATCAGTTTCCGCCAGTTGTACCAATTCACAGCCCATTAGTAATAGCAAATCAATTGCGATAATAGATTCGTTAATAAATCAACGCCGCTGCAACCGCGCACAAAATGCTACAATCGTCTACGCGTGCGAGATGTAAGCTCTATATAATTGTTATGTAACGGATTGTTATATAAAGGAAAAATTATATATATGTTATATAAAGTAAAGGAAACATATATATATTATATAAAGGGCAAATTTTTGCGAATGATCGCATATTACATATATAATAAAACTTCCATCACCCACAATGTGCTTGTCGACCTGTTGATCGACGTATAAGCATTATACAGGGTAGACCATTTTAATCAATACACGCGAATATCTCAGAAACACTGCATTAAATCGAAAAATGTTTCGGACAAAAGTTGTATGGCTTAAAGGGGTACATAAGATGGTGCCATTAATTTGACCTTGAAGAGTCACCTAAAGATCACGTGAAAATCACCTCCAACTTTTTAAATAGGACACCCTATATACTTTTGCATATTCTTGTAGCTTGGCTCAAGAGCTTTCCAAAACACTATAATAAAGTATTTTTTCATTGAGTACTTTTCGAGCTATGAGACTTGAAATAATTTTTTAATTTTACATAAACCGTAAAATATCTAGTAAAATATTCATCTTTCCTTATCATCTTACCTTAATACATTTATGCACAAAATAATGAGAGGAATGGATTGATGTAAAGAAAGTACATAATTGGTTCGTAGAAAAAATATGTAATTTGCAATTAAATAATTACATATTTTTTCTCAAAAATAATTATGTCTTTTCTTTACACCAATCGATACATTATTTTGTGCATAAATGTATTAAGGTAAGATAATCAAAAAATAAATATTAGTTATTTTATATTTAATACTATATTTTATATTTAATACTAGTTATTTTATGGTTTATGTAAAATTAAGATATTATTTTAAGCCTCATAACTCGAAAAGTACTCAATGAAAAAATACTTTATTACAGTGTTTTGAAAAGCTCTTGAGCCAAGCTACAAGAATATGCAAAAGTATATAGGGCATCCCATTTAAAAAGTTGGAGGTGATCTTCACGTGGTCGTCAGGTGACTCTTCAAGGTCAAATTAATGGCACCATCTTATGTCCCTCTTCAAGCCGTACAACTTTTGTCTGAAACATTTTTCGATTTAATGTGTTTCTGAGACATCCGCGTGCATTGATTAAAATGGTCTACCCTGTATATTTATAGTTGCGTAACCAAAAAATTCTCTCGACGTGCACATCTCTTGGCGGAGGTCAAAGGAGAGGCGGAAAAATCACTAGATCACGAGCGACGTGATTCATTGTCCCGATGTGAACACGGGCGAGGCATATTAATCTATTGTAGACCAAACCGCTCCGGAATTTCACGGAAACACGCAGCGCACGCTCGTAGCCTGATTATAATTCTGGAGGCAAATACGTCTGTGGCTTATTAATGGGAGGCAATCTTTCTTAAGGTGCTTCGTTCATCGGCAGGAAATTTCTATAATTATTTTCGTCCCGGAGCCGGAGAGCTCATTAGGTCGGCTGAGCCGCGGCGCTTCCTCTCTCTCTCCCTCCCACCCCCTTTCCGTTTCTTCTTCGACCGCCCTCTTACTCCATCGATCTCTTTTTTTTTTTCTCCCTCTTCTCTCCCCTTTACCTGCATCATCATCTCGCCTTTCTAACCACGCACGGCTCTTGGTCATCGTCCGTTTCTCTCCGATCCTTTTTTTTTTCATTCTTTTTTTTTTTCTCTCCCTTCGTCCACGTGTGTCAGTTTCTCTGTCTCTCGCGCTATTGTTTCGAGGACGTCGCGCTCCCGTGAGAGTCCACGCATGCGGCGAGTATCAAAACATCTGGGTTGTATATCTCCCGCGCTCATCTCCCTCGTCCGACACTACGGTAATTATCGTTCGGCACCTGTTAGAAGTCGTCCCGTCGCGACCGGCGAATCTCTGCATCTCTCCGGCGCGACGCTACCTCGAATGAAGCCCGGGGATCTCGGATCTCGCATTCCGCGACGCGCCAGGCCATTTAGCGGTTCATTACGGATATCCCGGGGCACGAAAAGAATAACGTACGAGACACTTGCCTCGTTACAAGAGTTGCGAAGATTATAAAACGTTGGCGGACGTACAAGTGACGTGAAATTATTAACAATCTCAGGCGATTCAAAAGAGGGAGAATAATCAAGTAATATCGAATTCCTTCGCTTTAAGGATGTTTTGTACCTATTTTCAAAATATTGAGAATTTAATGAAAACTGTACAGAATGTCCTTACATTTGCTTAGATATATATGTTTAGATTATAAATCTTAAAAGTAAAAAAATAGTAATTATAAAAAGTATTAAAAATAGTAATTCTAAAAAATTATAAAAAATAGTATTTATAATTTTTTTTAAATAGCAATAATTATTATAATTTTTAGAGAAGTTTGAGATTAAGGATGTTTTTTGTACCTATTTTAAAAATATTGAGAATTTCATGAAAATTGTACAGAATGTCCTTACATATGTTTAGTATCTTTAGTACAATTTTTAAATTAATTCACTAAGGCGTTCACAAGTTATAAGGATTTTAATTTACACCGAATTAACATGTGTTCTTATGGGAAACGTATAACCACGTCGATTCAAATGACACATGGAACTAATATTCAGAATTTGTTTAAAATTTGCAAAAGTTTAGATACAGAGGAAATATTTGGTCAAATAATATTATACAAGTACTAACTGATTAAAAAGATATTAAATATAATTGAATGAAGCTAGCCATGTATCTGTCACAAGGCGAAATTCTCTGTCAAAAGTGAATCATTTCGATTAACAAAATTCGAAATATTTCGATAAAAACGAAATAAATATTAAAAGATACATGCGCTATAGCTAAGATCAAATTGTAATATTCCACACAATTTCTCATACTCAAAATACACTAAAAGTGGATATTCGTCAATATAATTTTCAGCTACTTTTTGCTGGGATTCTACATACAAAACATCCTTAATGTTAAATGTTAAATTTTATCAAGCATCTACAGAAATTATCTGTAAACTATTGAATTTTATTTTGAATAAAAAATAGTTTCTTTTCAAAATAAAAATATAATAAATATAATAAAATTGTATCACGAGATATAAATTTTTCCTCTTAATATCAAAGCAACTTATTATTCGTCTCGTCAATTATTGGTTCTTCTTAAAATTTTTGCCGTTGAAATTGAAGCAGGATAACTTTGCAAAACTATCCACATAACTATGCAGGATGTCTCTTATAAGTTGCGAAAAATTTTAGGAGATGATTCTTTATCGGAAATAATAATTATATAAATTATAAAAATTAAATATAAATATAAACTATTATTAATATAAATATATTATTATATTAATATAAATTATAAAAATAATTATTATATAAATTAAAATAATTATTTTTTTCTCAGTAACAAGTTAAAGAAATGAAATTAGGTGGATATTTTCTACTAGTGAAAAGATTATTTATTAATATTTTTTTCAGCCTCCTGTATTGTTATAAGGGGATAAAATTAGCAACTCCTATTCAATTTTTTATTAGAACTTTTTAATATTTATATAAAAAACCCCCCTTAATTTTCGACAAAGAATCGTATCCTAAAATTTTTCGCGCTTATTAAGAAACACTCTGTATAACGAATCCGTGAAAACGAATAAACTCATAATTAATTATGAATTAATAAGCTTTTTGCACGCAGCAATCAATTCAACTGTATTCGATTTGCTCCGTTGATTGCGAATTTCGTTAAATATATATAACACGCACGCGAGCTAATGTGTTTTATCACGCTGTGAAATAATAATCGGCACGTCGCGCGGAAAATCATTATGCGAACAGTGACACACGGAGGGGTAACATTGAAAAATTGGCGCTTTAATTAATTAACTCTTTTGCGCGCGGATAAAACTATCGGCATGTATCGAACCTCTCGGCTCCCGCGAGCTGATCACGGATTCCGATATCCGTCATTCGACAATATCGATAAAATTCCGATTAAAAGGGAATAACGCATTTATCAGCCGTTCCATTTATTCGCGAAGCTGCTTCTTTATTCGCGGAATTTCAACCACGCGCTGCCAAGAGCCCGGCTTCGAAATAAATGCGAGATGGTTACACGAGACGGAACGCTTATTACGAAATAGCTCTATTATCCTAATGTCTTTCGAATGAGCGGATTTTCCGTGTCGGATCGTCGGAAAGCGAGGTGCACGGGCTGCTCGCTCTCTCTCTCTCTCTCTCTCTCTCTCTCTCTCTCTCTCTCTCTCTCTCTCTCTCTCTCTCTCTCTCTCTCTCTCTCTCTTTCTCTCCGAATGCAAAGCGGTGAGTTAATTTCGCAGAATCCGCGGCGCGGGAGATAAGAGATAATGCCATCTAAATAATCAGGTGTCGCGCGCGTGCCTAACTTTGGCCTACATGCAATCCCGGTAGCTCCGCAGCCTCCCAGGAGAATCCGAATCAACGCGATGGCGTATGAGGATCGAGACCGACGTGCGTTTGATTACACATTCGAGTCATCCTTCGTCCTTTCAATCAACGCCAGACGTTTCGACGTCTTCGAACCTCGACCTCGCTCGCGTCGTTATAATCCTGGTATGAATTATACGCGCGACGTCTCGTTCTCGTATTCATGTGCTCTCGCATTCTTAGTGTACGCGTGTTCCATATACGAGGCTTGGTTCAAGCATATTCTATCGACGAATACGAATATATACGCAATCTTGCGAGTTTCGTGACCCGAAATGATATCGGAAAAATTTTGTAACATGTTAACATACGTCAGTCGAGATGCCATTCATTTTCGCTGCTGTTTTCGATATTATTTTATATTATTTTTTTAATATTATTTTTATTATATTATTTTATTATATTATTTATATTATTTATTATTTTATTATATTATTTATTATTTTATTATATTATTTATATTATTTATTATATTATTTATTACTTTATTTTATTATATTATTTATATTATTTATTATATTATTTTATTTTATTATATTATTGTCTATTATTGCGTTTAATTTTATTATCTATTATCTATTGTATTTAATTTATTATATTATATTATTTAATTAATAATTTTATATATAATATTTTGCTCACATTATTTTTATTCCATTATTATAGAATATCTTAGTGTTTGAAATTCTCAAATTATTGCCACACATTTTAACATTATCGCGAATTCTCGAATCTACGGGACGCAATTTAAAAAAATGAATGAAATTACAATACGGCCGAGAACGAAATATGCTCTTTTACATGATTAAAACGCAGCAGGGGGGCGCGAATGAAAGATTCATAATAAAGAGGAATAATATTGCGCTCCCGGCTCGATACGAGGCTACCGCGACATTTGTAAGCGTGATTCAAACCGATGTATACACAACGTGCTACGAGGGCATGTCTCGTATTCGATGATCCTTTAAACATAATCAATGATCCGCTCGCAGCGGAACATTTCCTCGTTACATACACGATGGGATTGCGTATCTGCCCGCATCGATATCGATCCTCGAGCTATGCGTTGGAGCACGCACGCGCCCTGTTTCTAGACTCCGGATACGGAAATGTAACGAGGAAAGATCGGTCCGCTGATTACACGCCGATTTATTAATCCAAGAACGGGGAGCTCGCTGCATTATCAGACAGAAATTTTCTTTGCGTGCGTTGGGGCATTTTAAAGGCAAAAAGAGATTATGCTGATATTAAAAAAAAAACCTGGAAAAGGATTCTATTCAATTTTCATGAGACTTTTTTTACATATTATGCAAGATAATTTTCCTCTATTAATGATATGAATACTTATATGTTTGATAAGGTATCTGTACACAATTGTAAAAAATTGTGCGTCCATGTGTTAAAATTTTCTTGTGTTACACGTTTTGATTAGTAATGTAAAATTTTTTAATGTAAAATAACATACAGCCTGTATGTTATTATTTTTATAACGTTTTCAAGTGTTATATTTATGTCGACTTCAAAACTTAACACTTTGTATATGTTTCTTAGAAATGGAATATTATTTTTAACATAATCATTTTAAATATTCAACATGTCTCAAAGTTAGTTTAACATTCTAAGAAAAGTTAAAGTGAATCTTGAAATAATCCTGAACTTTGACATACAAAAATAATCAAATTTACTAAAATCAAATGTTTCTATTACAAATAATTTAAGTCAAAATAATTACTATTATATGTTAATGTCCTCAACATTTCTTACGAGTTATTGTAACTATTTTTTCATGTAATTTTTAATTAATTTGTATGTTATTTTTACGTTACACTTAAAGTCACGATAACAAAAATAAATGTAAAGTATTGTGTCAATTATTTAACATTTTTAGTTTCTCAATAAGTAACATACGATGAATGAGTTATTTTAATTTAAAATTTAGAGTGTACTTTCTGGGACATGTGAAAAATGTTAAAATTAACATGATATTTTTTACTGCACGGTAAAAAACATTTTGTATTTCTGTTAAAATTTTCTCGTGTAAAAATTTTTGTGTTAAATTTTTAACATACTCTTATGTTAATGTAACATATTATCGTTGCATTATTTTGGCATTTCTGCGTTGAGTTAATATTCACCGTTTCTAAGAGTTAAAACAATACAATTAATATGTAAGTAAATGCACGAATTTTTGATGAAATGATGTTACATGATAATGAACAAATAAGTTGTGTTATTTTTTTCTCTATAACAATTTCCATATGTTAGATCGACATATCTCTTCTGTTACTTATCATAAAAATGTAAGAATAACATTTTCTTTTAATTAAATTTAACATTATAAATATGTTAATTTAATATAAACTTTATTTCCAGATAAAGTTTAAGTATTACACTTTTGTGTTAATTTCTAAACATATTACTTGTCTTATTTATTTACATACTTGCCTTCTGTTAAATTAACATTAAATTTAGAGTGGAGAAATTGGGACATGTGAAATATGTTAAATTTAACACAAAATTTCTTACTGTGTGTGTATACTTTCAATGAAATAATTGAGACTGCGTCGAGATGTCAATAGAAAGATGTTTCCTGCCTAGCGGTCTCTAATGATCAAAATACATCGCGGAGAGCAGGAAGTCTCAAAAACCTTATATGGGAGGACGTCGGGCATACAAATCTCAACAACGCTCTGGACACGGACGGACATTCGAAATTCGACGTGCATCGAATGCGCATCTTCGCGGCGCGTATCTCACGGATATCGCTTCTGAGAATACGAGACCGGGCAATTTGTCAGCGTTGACGCGGGTTCTCATAATAATAAAAGAGACTGGAGTACAGCGGAGTCAAGGTGCGGAGAGGAGGAGAGGAAGTAGGGGAAGGGGGGAGTAGGACGAAGGGGTGACGCTCCCTCATCTCGACCTACAGCAGGCCTCATTAAATGAGCCCTAGCTTCTAATCACGAGACGTCTCGGCGACCGAAAGCGTGGACCGAGAGATAAATTTCCAGGCCGAGCGGCGGATATATTTTTACGAGCCGGGCTACGTGAACTCTCTCGTCGATCTGTCGCAGCGTGACATTAGTTGCTCGTCGGTTTTTATTTTCGCCGTCGAAAAAAAAAGGATCCGACAAACCTCCGAACGGGATCTCTAGACGATTAGTCTGCCTGTAACTCTCGCGATCCGTTGCGTCCGCGACAAACGAGTCCGCAGGAGTTTGCGAGAAGGGGAGACTTACGACGCTGATACTGCGTTTCAAATATTAACGTTCACCCCGTATATGCTACTTTCTCAACAACTTTAATGCCTGTTTTATTCACTTGCTCGGAATACTAGCATCTCCTTCGCCGTCGTAAGATCCCTGCAGTCGGTTGAATTATAGATGGATCGGACGCAGATTTCCGCGTTGTGAAAAATTGCATAAATACCGAAGAACGAGGAGAATAACCTTGGAAATATAAATTACGAGATATTATTTTAGCGAAATATTACGATTATAATTTATATCATTTCGCACATTTTATATTTTGTCTTCGTATTTGATAATTAAAAATCCTTCTTCGAGAAGAAAATAAATTACTACATCAATAATTCTTCAATATCGATGCAATTTAAAAAAAATTATTTTCTATATAATCAGTCTTATTGAAAAAAACCGGCAATTTTCAGAAAAGAAATTATTATATCAATAATTCCTCAATATTATCTCAATATCGATGCAATTAAAAAAATTATTATCTATATAATCAGTCTTATTGGAAAAAACCGGCAACTGTTTTTAGAAGAGAAATGTTAACGGAAGATTAAATATAATTTGCAATCTCATTCTGTGGATATTAAGTTTGTTAAAAAAATCGTGTCTAGAATTAATTTCATGTAGTATTACTCTAAGAGAGCGCGTAGAGAATATTTTTTCGTGACTTTCCCCTTATCTAGGGTCTATTTGATAATTAAAAATCCTTCTTCGAGACGAAAATAAATTATTACATCAATAATTCTTCGATATCGATGCAATTAAAAAAATTATTATTTATATAATCAGTCCTATTGGAAAAAATCAGCAATTGTTTCCAGAAAAGAAATTATTATATCAATAATTCCTCAATATCGATTTAAAAAAAATTATTATCTATCTAGTCAGTCTTATTGGAAAAAAACCGGCAACTGTTTTCAGAAGAGAAATGTTAACCGAAAATTAAATATAATTTGCAATCTGATTGCGTGGATATTAAGTTTATTAAAAAAATCGAGTCTAGAATTAATTTCAGGTAGTATTACTCCGAGCGAGCATGTGCGAATATTTTTTCGTGACATTCCTTTTATCAACTTACCCGGGATCTATTTGATAATTAAAAATCCTTCTTCGAGAAGAAAATAAATTATTACATCAATAATTCTTCAATATCGATGCAATTAAAAAAAATTATTATTTATATAATCAATCCTATTGGAAAAAATCAGCAATTGTTTTCAGAAAAGAAATTTTTATATCAATAATTTCTCAATAATTCCTCAATATCAATTTAAAAAAAATTATTATCTATCTAATTAGTCTTATTGGAAAAAACTGACAATGGTTTTCAGAAAAGAAATGTTAACCGAAAATTAAATATAATTTGCAATCTGATTGCGTGGATATTAAGTTTATTAAAAAAAATCGAGTCTAAAATTAATTTCAGGTAGTATTGCTCCGAGAGAGCACGTGAGAATATTTTTTCGTGACATTCCTCTTATCAACTTACCCGGGATCTATTTGATAATTAAAAATCCTTCTTCGAGAAGAAAATAAATTATTACATCAATAATTCTTCAATATCGATGCAATTAAAAAAAATTATTATTTATATAATCAGTCCTATTGGAAAAAATCAGCAATTGTTTTCAGAAAAGAAATTATTATATCAATAATTCCTCAATATCGATTTAAAAAAAATTATTATCTATCTAATCAGTCTTATTGGAAAAAACCGGCAACTGTTTTCAGAAGAGAAATGTTAACGGAAGATTAAATATAATTTGCAATCTGATTGTATGGATATTAAGTTTATTAAAAAATCGAGCCTAGAATTAATTTCAGGTAGTACTACTCCGAAAGAGCACGTGAGAATATTTTTTCGTGACTTTCCCTTTACCCGGGGTCTATTATATGGTCCGAGTTCGTTGTCGTAATTTAAAAAATACATCTCCGCACTGTAGCCATGAACAAATTGTAATATTCCACAATTTCTCATTCTCAAAATACACTAAAAGTGGATATTCCTCAATATTGATTTTCAGCTACTTTTTGCCGAGATTGTACATACAAAACATCCTTAAGAGAGGGATATATGTAAAGGCTTTTAAAATAGAAAATTGAAATTTATATTCATGTTGGCTATCTCTCTCTCTTTCACGACAAAATTATTATTTATATAATCAGTCTTATTGGAAAAAATCAGCAATTGTTTTCAGAAAAGAAATTATTATATCAATAATTCCTCAATATCGATTTTAAAAAAATTATTATCTATCTAATCAGTCTTATTGGAAAAAACCGGCAACTGTTTTCAGAAGAGAAATATTAACGGAAGATTAAATATAATTTGCAATCTGATTGCGTGCGATATTAAGTTTATTTAAAAAATCGAGTCTAGAATTAATTTCAGGTAGTATTGCTCCGAGAGAGCGCGTAGAGAATATTTTTTCGTGACTTTCTCCTTATCAACTTACCCGGGGTCTATTATACGGTCCGAGTTTGTTGTTGTAATTAGGACCGACGCGGAACCAGCGCGAAACGGCGTTGAATTTACAAGACAGGGGCCAATGAAACGCATAATTTAGATTATTACGATCGCCTCTACGGCCTTTGTTCTGCAAATTTACCAGGAAGGTCAAACTCCGACACACACACGTGCACACATATACGTGGCATAGGCAATGCAGCGGCAGAACCGGAGATTTCTGCCAAGACAATTAGTCTGCTAATCTAGTTTCGCGAATCTGTAACTAACGAGTTTTGATTCGAGTCATAGTATATTCATCTCCCGTTATAGTATATTATATTCCCGTTATATCTCTTCCGTCACGCCCGTAAAATATCGGGAAGCTGGGAAACTTTACGGCTATGTAATAATTATTGCCGAATATTCAGCACGACTTCTTTAGAACGTATCGAATCAAGTGCTTACCAATGCAGAAACACGGCAGATGTGTGATTACTGAGGAGGATCTAATGGAATAATCGCGTTTGCAAATTAATGCGGCAAATTCGATCGTACCTTGGACGCAAGATTGCTCCGGGAGGATCGGGGCGTATCCGATCGAAGGATTTAACTGGACGAAGGCATCTCTGATGTAACGATAAATTCCCTCTCTCTCTCTCTCTCTCTCTCTCTCTCTCTCTCTCTCTTTCTCTTTCGCGCATGTGACAAATAATCCCGATTGGAATCGCTCAAACTACGTAATCGCGTTGACAATTGCGGAATCTTGATGGGCTACACCGCGGGGCAAAGGTCGAAATTCGGTCGAAAATTGGGCGACCTGCTTAGCTCGACGATTTTGACGGATTTTTATGGTTTACTATCGACTGCTTGTGTGCGTCCGAATGTTACAAATAAGATGATTAGCTTGCCGTGTTGCGCTTCAATGTAACAGACGAAGCGTGTAATATTCGAATTGTCGTTACTCCGCTTTCCGTTAGTTCGGTATTACCCCAGTTTCCATTATTTCGAAATTGTTAGCCGCTTCCATTAGCTCTCATCGATCTACTTTACCGTTTTTTGCGCGATGTTGCGCGTCGCTGGTTTAATAAGCGTCGAAATGAACGTATCAAACTAGCTCAGTATGAAAAAAAAAAGCGAAAAAGCACGTAATGGACGAAAAAAATTATTAATGAAATCAAAGTCGGCGTGACTTGAAAATCGGGGCAGCCTGCGAATAAACGATCATAAAATCGCTCTTCGTATTCAATCATCAAGGATTTTTGTTTTCCATAGAATAGAGTTTTCCCTCGAAGAGGGAGACAACCGTCGCGACTGATTTCAATCAATTCCGCGAGAGAGAAGGAGAGAGAAAGAGAGAAATAATTCTCGACAATTTTATTTCCCGGCAGCAATATTATCGAAATTTTTCCTGCCCGACAGCGATTGCCGGGAATTTTACACTCCGCGAGTCTCTTTTTCAATCTCCAATAAGACCCTATGCATCACGCGCACGTTAATTCATTCTAATTTATGCTGAATATTACTATGTGCGCTCGGTGGCTCGTGGCGTTTGCGGCAATCTCTATAATTCACAACAGACAGTCGTGCACAAACGTCCTAATCGGCGCTATCAGAATTTCAATCATCACGCGGCAACGCTCCGGGCTTTCGGCACAGTTCTCCGAGGATTGCGGCCTGATAACAACGGCGTACGCGACAGGCAGCTATTTCTCTGACGAGACGATTAGTTTGCTAGTCTAGTTTCGAAATCCCATCCCCCTCGAGCCAGCGGTCGACGCATTTATAATTTAAATATAATATAATATTTATGATTTGTAATGTAGTGAAAGAGAGAGAGAGATAGCCAACATGAATATAAATTTCAATTTTCTATTTTAAAAGCCTTTACATATATCCCTCTCTTAAGGATGTTTTGTATGTACAATCTCGGCAAAAAGTAGCTGAAAATCAATATTGAGGAATATCCACTTTTAGTGTATTTTGAGAATGAGAAATTGTGGAATATTACAATTTGTTCATGGCTACAGTGCGGAGATGTATTTTTTAAATTACGACAACGAACTCGGATCATATGATAGACCCCGGATAAGGGGAAAGTCACGAAAAAATATTCTCACGTGCTCTTTCGGAGTAATACTACCTGAAATTAATTCTAGGCTCGATTTTTTTAATAAACTTAATATCCACACAATCAGATTGCAAATTATATTTAATCTTCCGTTAACATTTCTCTTCTGAAAACAGTTGCCGGTTTTTTCCAATAAAACTCATTAGATAGATAATAATTTTTTTTAAAATCGATATTGAGGAATTATTGATATAATAATTTCTTTTCTGAAAACAATTGCTGATTTTTTCCAATAAGACTGATTATATAAATAATAATTTTTCTTAATTGCATCGATATTGAAGAATTATTGATGTAATAATTTATTTTCGTCTCGAAGAAGGATTTTTAATTATCAAATAGACCCCGGATAAGTTGATAAGGGGAAAGTCACGAAAAAATATTCTCACGTGCTCTCTTGGAGTAATACTATCTGAAATTAATTCTAGACTCGATTTTTTAAACAAATTTAAGGATGTTTTGTATGTAGAATCCTAGCAAAAAGTAGCTGAAAATTATATTGACGAATATCCACTTTTAGTGTATTTTGAGTATGAGAAATTGTGTGGAATATTACAATTTGATCTTAGCTATAGCGCAGAAATGTATCTTTTAATATTTATTGCGTTTTTACTGAAATATTCTGAATTTTGTCGAAATGATTAACTTTTGACAGAGAATTTCGCCTTGTGACAGATACATGGCTAATTTCATTAAATTATATTGAATATCGTTTTAAGTTAGTACTTGTATAATATTATTTGACCAAATATTTCCTCTGTATGTAAACTTTTGCAAATTTTAAACAAATTCTGAATATTATTTCCATGTGTTTTTGTCATTTGAATTATCGTGATTATACGTTTCCCATAAAAACACATGTGCAAATTAAAATCCTTATAACTTGTGAACGCTTTAGAATCGATTTAAAAATTCTACTGAAGATTCTAAACATATGTAAGGACATTCTGTACAATTTTTTTATTAAATTCTCAATATTTTGAAAATTGGTACAAAACATCCTTAATCTCAAACTTCTCTAAAAATTCCAATAATTATTGCTATTTTAAAA
This sequence comes from Camponotus floridanus, assembly GCF_003227725.1. Lineage (NCBI taxonomy): Eukaryota > Metazoa > Arthropoda > Insecta > Hymenoptera > Formicidae > Camponotus > Camponotus floridanus. Next base: position 405,498 of record NW_020229243.1, read on the forward strand.
AAATTATAAATACTATTTTTTATAATTTTTTAGAATTACTATTTTTAGTACTTTTAATAATTACTATTTTTTAATATTTTTAATAATTACTATTTTTTAATACTTTTTATAATTACTATTTTTTAATAAAAATTAGAATTACTATTTTTTTACTTTTAAGATTTATAAAAATTACACGCGTACGAGATCCAATGTACAGGTGTCACTTGATGAGATGAGCGAAGTAAATCACCTATATAAGATGAAACCTGGCGGTTTAGCCCGCTTTGTTCATACATGATGCTTTAGCTGTAGCTAATGCGGTATTCACGCCAAATTTCGCGCATTGAAACTCCTTTGTCCAATCCAATGGTCGACTTCTCACGTGCCCGCTCTTAAATCGCATTCTAACGGGAACGTCGTCCTCGCCGAGACGTTCAACGACCGACGATAAAAAGGACAAAAACTTTAATGAAGATATGAGCATGTAGGAAATCGTCGAGGGAAACGGAAATTTAATTCGCTAAATTTTCACTCAATGTACGAATAATGCGCGATAAAAAGTATCTTAACAGACATATGAGTTACAAAAAGATAAAGGATCAACCTTTGTACACATTTCATCCTCGCGCGAAATGATGACAATTTTTAATATTCGGTCCCCTCGTCACTTCGTTTGAAATGATAACCGAATGTCGATACATGTCAGTTCGAGGTTTCCGTCTATATTATATTAAGCGCAATTATAGCCCATTACGTGATACGTTGATACGTTAATACAGCACGACCGCGGTGTATATTATCAATATTTTATTAATCGACGACCAGTAAAATTCCGTAAATTAAATTTTAAGGTAATGCGCATCTCGTGTCCCTGATGGATTTTATAAATTCATAATTCACGTTTCACACCCTCGGAGTACTAAATACTTATTGACCCGTAATAAAGTTGCAGTTTATAAAAGTGGCGGGCCCGCGGGCTGTCAGCAGCATGAAATTCCTGCATTATCAAGGTCAAAGCAGGGTGAGCGTGACGTTTCAGCGGGGCTGTTACCCCGTGTGTCACGCACGAGTGATCGTGATAACCGACGACAATGGACGCTTCTCGGAAGCATCAGTCTCGGTCTGGTCAGCGACTCCCGCTTCCTTCTCCGGATCGCAAAAAAATGATTAAGAATACCTATCGGCATTCCCCGGGACTCGCGAGATAAATGCGCGCGGCAGATAATCATTCGATATCGTAACATAAATCGAACCTGAAGGATATCGATAATATTAGCGCGCGCGCTCTCTCTCTCTCTCTCTCTTTCTTGCTGGTTGATCGGATCAAAGATCCGACGAGGCGCAGAGGCTTTGCTTCGTATCGAGCGCAAGAATCGCTTAATTTTTTTCTATTTAAGCCTTAATAATAATCTTATTTTGCAAAATTCAATTTAGCTGTCAAACGTGGTGACGCATCGATTTTTATGAGTCATCGTTTCTCGAGATTTCCAGCCCGCAAAGGAGTTCCTTTACTCATACGTGACGTAATACATATATCGGGATTAAGCAAGGATGATTAATTTATGCAGGCCGGACGCGGGGAAACGATAGACACGAATATCTACAGCTGAGTAAAGCGTGAACGAATCGGCCAGTGAAGATAAACGACGCGAGACCCCGCTACAAGCAACTATTTCCTGTTCCAAATGAATAGCGCGGAATTGGAGCACGTGAAGCCGAGATGGCAGAGATAGACAATGTCTATTGTGCAAATACGCGTGCGCAACGACATGTTTGGCGAGAAAGCGAGCAATCGGCATTTACCGTGGTCGGGAAATTGCGGGAGAAAAAGGAGTAAACGCGTGCTCGATCGTATCGGGCCGAGCTGACCGATACACGCGAAGTATATAGGGTGTTTCTTAATAAGTGCGAAAAAATTTAGGAGATGATTCTTTGTCGACAATTAAAGATGTTTTGTATGTAGAATCCTAGCAAAAAGTAGCTGAAAATCAATATTGACGAATATATCCACTTTTGGTGTATTTTGAGTATGAGAAATTGTGGAATATTACAATTTGGCTACAGTGCAGAGATGTATTTTTTAAATTACGACAACGAACTCGGACCATATAATAGATCCCGAGTAAGGGAATAAGGGGAAAGTCACGAAAAAATATTCTCACGTGCTCTCTCGGAGTAATATTACCTCAAATTAATTCTAGACTCGATTTTTTTAATAAACTTAATATCCACGCAATCACATCTTGCTTCAATTTCAACGGCAAAAATTTTAAGAAGAACCAAAATTGACGAGACGAATAATAAGTTGCTTTGATATTAAGAGGAAAAATTTATATCTCGTGATACAATTTTATTATATTTATTATATTTTTATTTTGAAAAGAAACTATTTTTTATTCAAAATAAAATTCAATAGTTTACAGATAATTTCTGTAGATGCTTGATAAAATTTAACATTTAACATTAAGGATGTTTTGTATGTAGAATCCCAGCAAAAGGTAGCTGAAAATTATATTGACGAATATCCACTTTTAGTGTATTTTGAGTATGAGAAATTGTGTGGAATATTACAATTTGATCTTAGCTATAGCGCAGAAATGTATCTTTTAATATTTATTGCGTTTTTACTGAAATATTCCGAATTTTGTTAATCGAAATGATTAACTTTTGGCAGAGAATTTCGCCTTGTGACAGATACATGGCTAGCTTCATTCAATTATATTTAATATCTTTTTAACCAGTTAGTACTTGTATAATATTATTTGACCAAATATTTCCTCTGTATCTAAACTTTTGCAAATTTTAAACAAATTCTGAATATTATTTCCACGTGTTTTTGTTATTTGAATCGACGTGGTTATACGTTTCCCATAAGAACACATGTTAATTCGGTGCAAATTAAAATCCTTATAACTTGTGAACGCTTTAGTGAATCAATTTAAAAATTGTACTAAAGATTCTAAACATATGTAAAGACATTTTGTACAGTTTTCATTAAATTCTCAATATTTCGAAAATAAGTACAAAACATCCTTAAGGACGATTTTTCATATAAACATATATTCCTACATCCCTCCTTGTAGTTACACTCCTCCAAAATGGTGGTAAAAATTAGGTTTTTATTATAATTTTGTTTTTGTGTTCCAATTTTTCCAACATTTACACTAATTTTATTTTTATTTTAAAATTTAACTTTTCCTAATTCGAAATCTATATTATTTAGCATTGTGCACGATAACGTATTTTATTTTTTTTTCTTGAAAACTACTGATTTTATGAAAAAAGTAAAAGAAGTAAAAGAGTTCCTAAATAAATCAAACTTTTTAATACATATTTTCAAATGATCATATTCCGGTCCATTAAAAAATTCTAATAAAAAATTGAATAAGTTGTTGGATTCATCCCCTTACAACAATACAGGAGGTTAAAAAAATTGAAAAAAATGGTTGAAAAAAATTAATAAATAACCTTCTTACTAGTGGAAACTATCCACCTAATTTCATTTCTTTAACTTGTTCCAAATTTGAAAAAAAAAAAATAGAAATAGAAACCTAATTTTTACCCCCATTTTTGGAGGAGTGTAACTCCACAGGGAGGTATGCAGGAGTATATGTTTATATGAAAAACCCCCCTTAATTTTCGACAAAGAATCATCTAAAATTTTTCGCCCTTATTAAGAAGCACCCTTTATACATCGCTCTGGAGAAAAAAGCCCGGTCATCCAAGAAAATATATATGTGTGTGTGTGTGTGTGTGTGTGTGTGTGTGTGTGTGTGTGTGTGTGTGTGTGTGTGTGTGTGTGTGTGTGTGTGTGTGTGTGTGTGGTGTGTGTGTGCGTGTGTGTGTGTGTGTGTGTGTGCGCGTGTGTGTGTGCGTGCGTGCGTGCGTGCGTGCGCAGGTATAGATCGCACATGCGCGAATACGTGCGGGGGAAATGTATTGCGCGATAAAATATGCATTGCGTGCGGTCGCGCGAGTGAGCGCCGGAATTCTGAACGCACGACCCGCGGGAATAAAGTAGATATTGCGCGTAGGTGAGGCAAATTAAAGCCGTAAATCGAAGTCCGGGGGATGCGCCGGGAGAGATAAGTTACCGTTCCCCGGGTTTCCACCGCAGCGAGATCGAAGTTAAGCTTTATTGCGCTCATCGCGTCGGTCTGTCGTCCGTCGTGTCGGGGACGCGCAAAAGCACGTTAAACGCGAATCAATCCCGTTTAGAGCGTGCCGGATTCGCTTCGTCATCGAGCATCGCATCGAATCTCGATGAGGATAATTACGAACGTGTTCCTCGAGACGAGGCGGAGAGGCGAGCGATGACTGTACTTCCGCGCAAACAATATTAGATCTCCACATCGTGTTTATTATTATTATTATTTTTTTGTTGCTTTTTTACGCCGGTCATCAATTATTCCGCGGGCATTCAAGATTAAACAATAGCGGTCTCTAAAGCACGAGAGCCAAATAATCTGATAATAGATGCCTTGTTTTGCATATAATCGTCATACACAGCGAACGTTATAATTAAATTGTTTCAGAAATAATCGAATGTGATTAATGGCTTTGTCACTGCCTCCATTGGGGGTTCCTGATATTTGAAAATTACAAAAAATAAATTGCGATATCTTCAGGCGTTATAACTTGCGATAATAAGTTATACATAACAATGTGATATTTATCATAGGAAAAAATACCCCCTTTATTCGGATACTTGATCCCGCCAGTAATTGAAATTCTGAAACGCATGAAAATGGCACGCTTGCCACATAAATACGTATTTATAAATATGTACGAACACGTGAGGTGACTTAAGAGAGATCCTTACGTCCATGATAAAGAGACCGGTAGGATGGTTTCGGAGAGGTGCGCGAAGAAATTACGCTATACGTGTAAGAAACGCGAGTGCGTGAGAAATTGCTAGATGCGCCTTACACGCCCCGTAAGAAGTATCATAATTCCGCCATTTTCGCGGCTGTTAGAGCGCGATTATTTATTTTTTTTTCTCTCTCTCTCCTTCTCCCCCCCTCTTCCCACCCCCGTTTCTCTCCACCTTCGAAAATTCTCGCGGATCGTTACGGTCCCAGCCCCAGACGGTGATCCCTCGCAAATATGAATTATTAAATTTGGACAAAGGTTCACGCCTCGGTTATGTACTCGCGCGAGTGCCTACGTGCCCTGCAATAAGACGACCGAATGCAGGCGGACTCCCTGTAATCAAGTGCAATCTCGGCGACTGCTTATTTACACCTCGGGACTCGTGAAAGCCGTGCAATGAAGAGGGGGGGGCACCGCAATGAGGCCCGTCTGCAAAAATCATAAACACCGGTGTACGATCCTGCCCATAAGTTCTCGCCGCGCGAGAGCCCGAAGCATTACCTGTGGCCGAGGAATTACCTCCGCGTTCGATTTATTTACGCGTTGTAAAGCATATCGTTGCAAACGCGACTCCTGAAATAAACGAACGTATCCGTCGCGATGTCAAGCGCCGTATTAATCGTGCATTCGTCATAATCCATTGTCGTTCGTTATTATTGTCGCGAATGTAATACGTATCGCAGTAAAAAATGAAATGTTAATTTCAACATTTTTCACATGCTCCAGAAAGTCCGCTCTAAATTTTAAATTAAAATAAATCATTCGTATGTTATTTATTGACAAACTAAAAATAATAATTAAAAATACTAAAAATTATAATTAAAATACTAAAAATACTAATAATTAAAAATACTAAAAATAATAATTAAAAATACTAAAAATACTAAAAATAATAATTAAATAATTGACACAATACTTTACATTTATTTTTGTTATTTTTGTGATTTTAAGTGTAATGTAAAAATAACATACAAATTAATTAAAAATTACAGGAAAAAACAGAATAACTCGTAAGAAATGTTGAGGACATTAATATATAATAGTAATTATTTTGACTTAAATTATTTGTAATGGAAACATTTCATTTTAGTAAATTTGATTATTTTGTATGTCAAAGTTCAAGATTATTTCAAGATTCATTTTAACTTTTCTTAGAATGTTAAACTAACTTTCAGACAAGTTGATTATTTAAAATGATTATGTTAAAAATAATATTTCATTTCTAAGAAACATATACAAAGTATTAAGTTTTGAAGTTGACATAAATGTAACTTGAAAACGTTATAAAGATAATAACATATAAGTTGTATGCTAATTTTACATTAAAGTACTAAATAAAAATATATAAAAATAACTAATCAAAATAACAAAAAAATTTATAAATAACACATAAAAATATATAAAAATAAATAATCAAAATAACACAAAAAAATTTTAACATATGGACGCACAATTTTTTACCGTGTATGTACTTGATTGATACCATTTGTTGACGAGCGCGTTGGATTAATAATTCTGAGAAAACAAATAATTTAAGAACGTCATATTAACTTATTTAGATGCACAGCCGTGATAAATGTTGCATATCCCGACTGTACACGAGGATTTCCTTGGCCGTTTATATCTTGAGAACAAAGGAACGATATTACAACGTGTAAGAATGCAAACTGCAAGCTCGTTATTGCTGAAACAATACGCTTGTAATGCATAATGCCGTCCCATACTGAGAGTTTAAAATAAAACCAAGTAGTACATATTAATCGCTATTTATATCGTGATGGCTGCGATATTACAGTCTAAATTGTATGTGAATTACACGTGTGTGCATCGTAAATATACATATATGTATGTGTTACACACTACAATAATACGCAAGAGATAACGGCGTTAAATATGAAAAATTTTGCAGTAATTACGTAAAATTAATTTTTATCATATTTAAATTGCCAGCAATTAATTTTCGTCAATTAATTCCTTTTGTTTATATATACTTTAATGAAGCAAGCTGAACAGTTTTATACGCGAAGCAGGAAGTAAATAATGACTTTATAAATATCAATTTGTCATTTCGATCGCTTTCCATTGCCAACAATATATGTATCGCCAGAATGCGATTTCCGGTAGATATATTTAAAAATTAAACGAGTTGGAAAAGCGAAGCGGGGCCATTGTATCTGTAAACTTTCAAATTATCGGACCGAAACGACATACAATTCGAACTTGTCCATGTAATCTATTCGGTCTATTGGAAATTGGTTGGTCGAATGAGAAAGAAGCAAAAAAAAAAGTTTTGGAAAAAGTTGCTCGACGTGTTGGAATCATTCGGACCCACTCATACAATTTAATCTAAATGCGTCTTGCGTGTATTTTTAATACAATGCAATTTTACGCTAATTGATACAAATTTTTATTCATTAATGCCTTGTTTATTAATTTATATATTGAGGGAGAAAGAGAGAGAAATGATTGGCTTTTACTTTTATCAAGTGCAAATGATAATCGTAAGTGTAAATGATGATTCGTGAAACTGATTTATTCACACGCATTTATAGGAGAAAAAAATCGTACGATTTTTCATTTGAAATCTCGTCATCTGCCATATGATTTCAATAGCACAAGTAAATATACGGAAGTGAAGAAGAGACACGAAGAAAAATGTTCAAGAGCGCGAGAATCATCTTTATTCCGACGTGCAATTCCAGAGTCTTATGTCACGTTACGATTATTCTCAGGAGAGGGGAGGACCTTGCTCGAGTGTTATCGCGTGAAAGGCAAAGCTCGGATGCGAAGGAGATGTCGGCGGCCCGCGAGAAAAGCGAGACGCGTCGAGTGCGGAGTCATCCTCGGAGAAAACTTGATTCTCCGTCGCGCGTAGACAGGTAGATGCACCCGATCAACGGTTCCCTAACGGCCGCGAATCGGAGCTAAGAACCGGATGCGACAAGAAGAAGCGGCAAGATGCCCCGTCGTCGCCGTCCCGTTCTGCGGAATCGATTTTCAACGCGCGAACGAGCGACGAGGAACGCGTTTTGATGATGTTACGCCGACCATTATCCCTCCTACGCCCTCGGCAGCGGGATCGGCGGCGAAATTGCGAAAAAACGCGCCGCTTCGTTAATTTCTTCGATACGCCGGCCCGACAAGCAGCGCCTTCAAAGCCGCTTCTTCGCCGATTTCACGTTCGAGGACACGCGTTGACACGCAGGTGCGCGCCGAAGGATAATATTTTACGTAAGAGCACTTCTCTCGGAATTATCATCCTGGATTATCATGTTAAAAGAAGCGAATTCTGAAAAGTACAGGCGAATAATAATCAAATTATTGTATAAAGTATGTGTGTTGAAAATCTAAGAAATATATCATTCTTCAAGAGACACCTACCTGCTGCAATTGTTATATAAATATTTATATATAATAAATTTTCGTGAAAATTATTTCCTTTTTTTGTATAGTATACATATATAGTATACTCGTATATATACAGGGTAAGCCATTTTAATCTACGCATTGAAATATCTCAAAATTCATAAGTTTAAGACAAAAATGTTTCAGACAAAAGTTGTATGGCTTGAAGGGGGACATAAGATGGTGCCATTGGTTTGACTTTGAAGAGTCACCTGAAAGTCACGTGAAGATCACCTCCAACTTTTTAAATGGGATGCCCTATATACTTTTGCATATTCTTGTAGCTTGGCTCAAGAGCTTTCCAGAACACTATAATAAAATATTTTTTCATTGAGTACTTTTCGAGTTATGAGGCTTAAAATAGTATCTTAATTTTACATAAACCATAAAATATCTAGTAAAATATTCATTTTTCGATTATCTTACCTTAATACTTTTATATACAAAATGATAAGAGGAATCAATTGGTCTAAAGAAAACACATAATTGTTTCGAAGAAAAGATATGTAATTTGCAATTAACAATTACATATTTTTTCTTCAAAACAACTATGTTTTCTTTACACCAATAGATTCCTCTCATTATTTTGTACATAAAAGTGTTAAGGTAAGATAATAAAAAAATGAATATTTTACTAGATATTTTATGTAAAAGTGAAAAATTATTAAAGTACTCAATGAAAAAATATTTTATTATAGTGTTTTGGCTCTTGAGTATGTAGGGTCTTATGTTCTCCTTCAAGTCATACAACTTTTGTTTGAACATACAACTTTTTGTCTTAAACTTATGGATTTTGAAATATTTTAGTGCGTAAATTAAAATGGCCTGTATATTTAGATAAATATTGTAACTGATCTTGAGTAAGATTTAATTTACAAATAATGCGTATTGCTTTGCATATGTCGTTTAGTGCAAAACACTTTCATTTATTCGCTGGCCCATTTATTATGTTTCATAGATTGTAAACTACTAAATATAAAATGAGAATTATTTCAAGGAATGAAGAATACTAAAAGCTAGTGTATAGAAGAAAAAAGGAAAGATCGCGCAAAGATGTGTAATTGTCTAAATATAGATATTGACTCTCTAAATCTACCTAACATTTTTAGCGATTTGTGTTCATTTAACAATATTTAACAATATTTTATGATATAGATGAAGAAATTCTCGTAACAGATATCAATATTTTTATTCATGTCGCGGATAATTAAAGTCGTTAAAAATTAAAATAAATAAGTAAAATAATACCTTTATTAAATAATACCTTTATTAAATAATATCTTTATTAAAAATTAAAATAAATAAATAAATACCTTTAATAAATAAATAAAAAAATACTTTTAAGCAATAAATATCCTTAAAACGATGATAATATTGTCCTTAAAATTTGTTTTTAAATTTATATATATCTGTTATTGAATTTGAACCTGTTGAAACTTTCAGCTTAATTCATTAATATGTATCAAAAGAATATTTATCAAAAAAAAAATCCACCGTTCCATGGTTCCACATGGATTTGTAACTTTCTGCGAAGCGAAATATATCCCATACCTCAGACACGAGTTAGTCACTTCACTTTTCAAAGTGGAGCTTACCTAGGGACGGAACCCACCGTGTCTATGCATGTATTTTGCAAGACAATCCTAATTCATATATATATATATATATATATATGTCAAAAATGATGTGTGATTTATGAAACTTTTTTTGGTTGATATATTTTTTTTAAACAATGAATGACAGCTAAAATCTTCTGAAGGCTACAAGGTCTCTCTATAATATATGTTAAGATCATTGACATTGCAGGGCCTGATTAACATTTACCTCTTTTAATATTATATATTAAATTTATTATTTCTATAGATTATATTTGTATTATTTTTTATTCATTTTTATTATATTAAATTTATTAGTTTTAATATTGTATGTTAAATTTATTTATTTTAGATGTTTTCTCGCATATTTCTAATGAAAACAAGTTTTATCATAAAATTAAAATTATTTATTAATTTTCGTAATAAAAAAGGCATTACTAGAGCATTTGACGGATTTACCTTGGCAAATGCGAATGGCACCACGTGAAAAAGAATTCATTTATTTCATTTTATATTATAAAGAGAAAAAAATTTAATTTTTTTCCATTTTATAATCCAAGTCAGACGTGGTAGCTATTCACTCTTTTTACCCTCTTAATACTTATGACTTCGTAATCTACGCGTTAAAAGTAATTGCTGAAAAAAAAAAAACAGATTTTTGAAAGAATAATTTATATTTCTGCTGGAGATAATTACAGCTTTTGAATGTCCCTTGCATTTTCCATTTTCTCGACGAGAGCTTGATGGATATAATTTAAAAGAACCATGATTTTTTTACTCGTCGGTAAACAAGCAATAAAAGAGGAGCACAAATAACTCCCGGCAGTTTATTAAAGCGATTGCGAATAACGCTAGTCATGGTGCTGGTCGCGTGCGACTGCAAGTATATAAATGTCGGCGAGCAGATACGACGGCAAAAATAATCTTCCCTTCCCCATGGGACGTCGCCGAAACTCGAAATCCGTACTATTAGATATACGGAGAGTGCGTCGGATTTCCCCTTATCGCGTCGGTATTTGCAGAGAAATGGATCAACTATACGCCTGGTACCGCGCGTAAACGTCTTCGGCAAATACCTTAGCAGGTGGGGAGCAGGCTTCCTGGTTTACTCAGGCACGAACGTCACTTGATAGGGAACTTCGAAAAGCTGGAGATATACAACTTTCTTGGCCTCACGGCGCGACTCTTCCTCAGAGAATCAACTGTTTGACTGTCGGAATTATAAACTTGATGTGGATACGAATTTTCATGCGAAGTAATTATAATGTGGAGAAAACAAACGGGCAAAGTACGAGGACCGGCTCACATAGTACAACATTGAACAATAAATAAATTGTGCTATTTTTATAATATTTTAAATCTATTATTCATCTCATTCTTTTAATGAAACATATCTTTATTGTTAATATATAATAAAATAATATAAAGATAATATAAATAATAAAGACGTTTCATTAAAATAATGAGATGAATAATAGATTTAAAATATTATAAAGTAATTATTTAATTATTTAATTATATAATTAAAAATTTAATTATATAATTACATTATTATACTATATTATAATTATATTTATGTTTTAAGTATGTTTTAATTATAAAATTTATTATTTATTAATTTAGTAATATTTAAAATTTATTTTACCTATTGTATATATTACTCTATTGTATATATTAAGTGCAACAATTTGCACAAAGTATAAAAAATTTAATAAATACAAAACTATAGAAAAAATTAAATTTTTTTCTATTATTTTTTAAACGTAGCAGGAACGATCGATCCGAAACTTTAATCTAACGCAGTGGATTAAAGAGAGAAAAATAATGGACTGGCTTCTCGATAGACAGATTGGCAAAGTAAAAATATTGCATTAAAGCAACGTGTTAGAAAAACGCACCAAGTGCGCCGAATTTCGAAATTCTAAATTCGTTATGTCGTTACGAATGAATTATATACCTAGGACGCACTTAATATCGCGTAGAAACATCGAGGTAGAATTTTTCACAGAGTATGCACTTTTAGACAATTACTTGCGTAATGTAAAAACAAATGGTGCGAGAAAACCATTAGCATTCTTTGTAATATTCTGGCTGCGTTCTAATAACATGCATGCGATCTTGAATGCTTTGAGCTGTATAAAATCGCGCGTAGATTATAGTGTACTAAAAATGTGTGATAAAATAATGTTGACGTCATTATGTATGATTAACAGTATTAGTTAATTAATTTTGCATTTTCACATAGGTTAAATATTCTTTGTACAAGTATTAAAGAGAGAAAAGAGAGAGAGAGAGAGAGAAATATCATATTTTATTACAAGAGAAATCTCATTAAAATCTAAAATTGCGAAATAATATAATGAAATATAGATGCAAATTTTGAGCTTAATTTTGCAAAATAATATCCCAAAATGTAACGCTTCATTATAAATGGATTATTAAGTTTTTTCCTCCAAAACTATCATGATGCTTATTGTTAGATCAAAAATATTGTATCTCCTACGAATTTTCATCAATCAATCAGGATAATTCTGCGTGAATTATTTTCTATTGATTAAAAATTTTTATTAAATTGTTTAAAACAGTTTTTCATTATCATATTAAATATATGCTAAATATCTGATAGCAGTTGTAAATAAAAAATTTTGTGGAATTTAATCCATAAAAAATCGTCGTAAAATGTCACGTACGAGCAAGATGTAATGCTTTCGCAGACTCAAGCCAAATTTTATGGCAAACGAAAGATACTTGGCAAGATGGCAGGTAAATCTGGCAACGCGCAAAAGGGAATGCCTTAAAGGAATCAAGGTTACAATGAAAGAGAATGTATAGTAAAGATTATATAAGAGGCAAAATGTGTACATATATAAATAAAACATGAAATATATAAGAAATGTAAGAAGGACATATAAAAGCTCTAGTGAACAATCTATCGTGTGCAATTCGGGTATTAAATATTTGCTGATTTTTCTTACATTATAAGGAATCGCGATATATAAGCGTTCCTTCATGTGTTGCGTGCGTTGTGATTTTAAATTAAAAAAAGAAATTCATCTACTCTTAATATTTTAAGAAATTCACTTTTAATATTTTAATCTTAATTATTTTCTGATTACGTATTATTTCTTTTATTATTATTTTTTATTAATATTTTATTTTTTCTGCTTCCTGTATAAATTTTATTTTTATATTTTATTGTATCTTAATTATTTCTTAATTGTTTCTTAATTATTTTTATTGTATCTTAATTATTTATCAGAGAATAATAAAAATCGATTTATAATTAGAAAACATTAATTGCAAATGTACGTAAATTATCTGAGATATACCCAATATTTGCTGATTTTTCTTATATTATAAATCGCGATATATAAGCGTTTCTTCATGTGTTGCATGCATTGTGATTTTAAATTCAAAAAAGAAATGCATCTACTTTTAATATTTTAATCTCAATTATTTTCTGATTACGTATTATTTCATTTTATTAATATTTTATTTTTTCTGCTTCCCGTATAAATCTTATTTTTATATATTATTGTATCTTAATTATTTCTTAATTGTTTCTTAATTATTTTTATTGTATCTTAAATGAGTAACAAAAATTCGATTTATAATTAAGAAATTAATTGCAAATGTACGTAAATTATCTGAGATATACCTATCGTGCCGCATCGAAGCATCTATTTTCGCAAACTTTCCGTTTGCTCGCGATGCAAGAAAAGCAAAGAGGAAAGGAGAACGGAGAGAAACTTGGAGAACAACATCAATCCGAGATCGGTTTCGCGAAAGTTGAGCGAAAAAGTTGGGTGACGACGCTTCGCGAAATGAATTTGAGAGAATAACGTAGGCGTAACGCATTCTCGCTCGAGAAAAGCGATCGCGAATGTAAGCGCGAAGGTACATACCTTCTCATTCGAAGAACCGTGGTTGGTTTGAAAGGAGAGCGAAACGACGACGACGACGACGACGATGAGAGAAAGCGACGCAGCAGGGCGGAATGGCGGAGATTCGCAATCATGCGAACGGAATAATTACGCTTAGGAAATTAACGTGCGTTGTCGGGTTCATAGAGAACAAGTCGGCGTAATTGTTGGCGCTAATTAATTAATAGCTTCGAGTCCGGGTGATTAAACACACGAATACGCGAGGATTATCCGAGAGAGAGAGAGAGAGAGAGAGGGGGAGGGGGAGAGAGAGAGATCAGAGGCGGACAAAAGTCCACTCTCGACCCCGTATTTTTCTCTCGCTTTTTCAGGTCACCAGAAAGTCATGTGAAAGAAGATACGATGAAAAAATCTGCGCTCCTCGACAAATATCGACCATAAAAGATTATTAATATTATTTAATATTAATAATTTTTTATTAATAATTTAATATTAATAATAATATTAAATTATTATTAGAATTGCACTGTTCGTCTGTTGTTTTCCATAAGATACACTCAATTTCGAAAAATTGGTCTTTTCGTCGGTAAACAAATTTCTTCGCCCTCCCCCCTCCCAAAAAAATGAAAACTTGAAAGCCACCGAAAAGCTAAGGCACACGATAACAGCAATCTCGTTAATTTATATCCGCGAATTCTGAAGTGCGCTTCGATACTTTATCGCAAATTGCTTTTCACCTCGGTTGTGTAAAAAAAAACTAATTCGCGAGAACGAGATTTAATTTGATAAATTCGCGCCGACCGAACGATCGAGTGCGAATTTATTTTTGCGACCAAAGCGGCCGCGCGAAAATCCAGAGAGTGCGAATATTAAATTATACGACGGGTATTAGTTAACAATAGAGAGAGAGGGGGGGGGGAGAGAGAGAGAGAGAGAGAGAGAGAGAGAGAGAGAGAGAGAGAGAGAGGAAGGGAAGGAAGAGATCTTTTATTCTTTATCGTTCCGTCGTCGCTTGTTGGACCATCGTTCTTACGAAAGCGGGCCTTCGGAGTAACAGGCAGGTTCTAGCTTGGCAAATTATTAACAATCAGGCAGGTGTTTGCGCGGTTCACGAGATTTGCTAACAAGGCGGCATTTTCGAGGTGCGGACTTGAAGCATATAATTATATCCCTGCCTCCTCCTATGCGTATGCATGCTCCGGTACCAGCCTCCTCGATATAGGGTGTTCCGATTGCACTGGATTATCGAAACACGCCTTGGCGTTTGTGCGATATTTTGCATAAGATATAGAAGCATAAATTCTCTTTTATACATTTCAGGCATTCAATAAAATGCCCGAAGAGTCGTTTTGATATATTGAATCATATTGAAGTCTTCAATATGCCAAACTAACCTAAAAACCGTTCTTCGATTCTAACGTGTAATTTGTATCTACGATTGCGTAGATGAAGTAATTGATATATAAAACACATTTTCCATTTCCTACGGCATCAAAGACCGGATTGATGGGGAAATTATTCCGTCTTTATCTTGCATTTACAAAGAATCGATCGCGGCATTATTAAAATCGTCGGTTAGGTTAGGTCGGTTCTCGATTGCAAGGAACACGGCAAGAAAATGCCTACCGCGACACGGACGAATGGAGGAGAAGGTCCTCGGTGCCTACGGCGATTCCGCAAATCAATTTACGACATGCGGAACAGACACGCTCGGTGGCTAGGCAGATCTAGGAGGCTGCGCGCGGTCCAGGAAACGTTCATCTCTGGCTTTCATAAATCGTTACTCGTTACGCCGTCGTTACAGTTGTCATTACGCCTCTGCCTCCGGGAGAGATTTTATGCTATCGCACGATCATTCCGGTTTAGCTCAAGTCGTGCCTCACGCGCATCGAGCTCCGTTAAAGTCTTGTCAGCGAGAAACGCGAGATTCCTAAGCGTAGAAGCAAAATACATTTTCGCGCGACCAAAAAAGGACTCATGAGATGACTTGTACTCGCGCAAAACGTAAAAAGATGTGTATATATATATATATATATATATATATATATATATATATATAATATATATATATATATATATATAAGCACATGTCCAATTTGGTCACCCCATATATCGCTCGGTTGGCAGCGCCCGGTTGGCTGCGGCGTGAAACCGGTGGATATGATTACCCACTTTAGTTAACGATCTTCGTAGCCCCATGGCGGTTCCGAAAGGTCAGAAAGAAAAACGCAAGAAGAACGGAGTGAAAATGAGAAAGAAAGAAGGAGGAAGACAGAAAGAAGGAGAAAGAAAGAGGGAGTCGACGACTCGTCGCTGCTTATATCCGCCTTTGCTTTTGTCCCGTACAGGTTTTTGCGCCTCTCTATGGCGCGATTAACAATAAGAGCGGAAGTATTCGCTACGAAATTGTCGGCGAAATTGTTTCTCGCGCGACTGTTATCGCGTGCTTTCATAATTATAGAGTTTCGCAATTATAAAGTAGAAAACGAACGATAAAAGCACTCGAGATGCAGCGGGACCAGCTTTGCAAAGAATAAACTATATTTAAAAAGTAAGTTTTATGAAAATAATCGAATAAAAATAATGTTGCGTTTATGTCATGTCTCCTATTTGTCGGTTATCAATGAATATGAGTTTTCTTCTTTATACCGTATTTTAAAAAATAGCAACAATCAACGATAGTATACAGTAAAAAATAAAATGTTAATTTCCAAGAAAGTTCACTCTAAATTTTAAGTTAAAATAACTCATTTATCGTATGTTACTTAGTGACAAACTAAATATGTTAAATAATTGACGCAATACTTTACATTTATTTTTGTTATTGTAACTTTAAGGATGTTTTGTATGTACAATCTCAGTAAAAAATAGCTGAAAATCAATTGACGAATATATCCACTTTTGGTGTATTTTGAGTAAGAAATTGTGGAATATTATAATTTGATCTTAGCTACAGTGCAGAGATGTACTTTTTAATATTTATTGCGTTTTTACTGAAATATTCCGAATTTTGTTAATCGAAAGGATTAACTTTTGGCAGAGAATTTCGCCTTGTGACAGATACATGGCTAACTTCATTGAATTATATTAAATATCTTTTTAACCAGTTAGTACTTGTATAATATTATTTGATCAAATATTTCCTCTGTATCTAAACTTTTGCAAATTTTCAACAAATTTTGAATATTATTTCCATGTGTTTTTGTCATTTGAATCGACGTGATTATACGTTTGCCATAAGAACACATGTTAATTTGGTGCAAATTAAAATCCTTATAACTTGTGAACGCTTTAGTGAATCGATTTAAAAATTGTATTGAAGATTCTAAACATATGTAAGAACATTCTGTACAATTTTCATTAAATTCTCAATATTTGGAAAATAGATACAAAACATCCTTAAGTGTAATGTAAAAATAACATATAAATTAATTAAAAATTACATGAAAAAATAGTTACAATAACTGGCAAGAAATGTTGAGGACATTAACATATAAAGGTAATTATTTTGACTTAAATTATTTGTAATAGAAACATTTGATTTTAGTAAATTTGATTATTTTGCATGTCAAAGTTCAAGATTATTTCAAGATTCACTTTAACTTTTCTTAGAATGTTAAACTGACTTTGAGACATGTTGATTGTTTAAAATGATTATGTTAAAAATATTATTAATTATATAAATTAAAAATATTATTAGTTATATTATAAAATATTATATAAATATTTTTAATTATATAAATTAAAAATATTATTAGTTATATTAAAAATACTCAAAATAATATTCCATTTCTAAGGGACATATACAAAGTGTTAAGTTATGAAAACATTATAAAAATAATAACATACAGAGGTTGTATGTTAATTTTACATTATATTAAAGTACTAATCAAAACGTGGTAGCACAAGAAAATTTTAACATATGAACGCGCAATTTAAGCTATCCTTTTTCTCTTTATACAAGTGTCCTATTTTCTCTAGAGGGAAACACTCATATAGAAGAATATACAGTGATCGAGAAGTAGTACGAAATAATATTTCGATCGTTATAATAACGTGAAATACATATAGAATAAATTTGCATGTACCGTTAATGTCGTTCAAGAGAAGCGTAATCCTCAACCGACTCTTAACATTTAACACCCTCGAGACCGCTAGTTTTTATAGTTCACCCTTTCGTTACGCGCGTTAAATTGCCTCTTTGAGGTTTGCTTGGCAGCAAGATATAAGTGCACGTATATAAGTGCGTTGCAATTGCGGTGCATATTTCTATCTGTAAGAGAAGTATATATAATGACATATAAAACTGCGAGGGAGAAGTCTAGATCCAAACGCGTTCGACACATCTTATGAACAAGTTGACAAAAAACTTGCGCGAATTTTTCCGCAAAATCGAAAAATCGATGCGCGGCGAGAGAAAAACATCCAACACGTTCGAAGAAATCGCTTCGATCTCAAAAAGGAGTCCCCCCCCCCTCCCGGACGCTCCCAGAAATCCCAGGGTCCGGCAACCGGATCGCCGCATGCAAAACGTAATATTTTACGACGATCGCCCACGATGACGTATCGCGGACGACGCGTAAACATGGAAGTTGATACAATTCGCCCCTCGGCGCCCCTCGGCGCGCGCGCGCGCGCGTGTGACATAACTACGGCCTGATCTCGGCCGTATTTCACCGGATGGCGGCGGTGCCGTGTGACAGGCAGTATGCAAAACGCGTGCGTGTTCGCGAGCGTGAAATTACACGCCGTATATACACGCGAGTATGACCCGGGTTGTATATACACGGTGTACACGGTGGGTATAACTGCGGGCGATCAACGGGGTGGGCTCACGGGGGGGGTGGAGGGGGGAGGAAGGGGGGCGAAGAGAGGCGAAAACCCTTACTTCGGAATTTCGTAAATGGGGCCGCGCCGCGCGCAATTAATGTAATAAAGTGCTGGATGCGCACCTGCCGGCGCCGTTGGAATTGCGCATTCACGCGCGCTAATTCACGACAACTCTCTCTGATGCTACCGTTGACGTTGGCAGCCAATACCGATTCGATAAAACGGAGATTCCGAGTGACAAATGAAACGCGACGCTAACATGTGGAGCTCAGCTGGAAATGATTGGATCTGACACGAAACCGATCAATTATGCTCTGGGTGTTTCTTAATAAGTGCGAAAAATTTTGGGAGATGATTCTTTGTCGGAAATTAAGGAGGATTTTTTAAATATAAATATATACTCTTATATTCCTTCCTGTGGAGTTACACTCCTCCAAAAATGAGGGTAAAAATTAGGTTTTTATTTTTTTTCTCAAATGTGGAACAAGTTAAAGAAATGAAATTAGGTGGATATTTTCCATTAGTAAAAAGGTTATTTATTAATATTTTTTTCAGTCTCCCGTATTATTGTAAGGGGAAACTAGCAACCTCTATTTAATTTTTCATTAGAACTTTTTAATGGGCCGGAATATGATCATCTAAAAATATGCATTAAAAAGTCTGATTTATTTAGAAACTTTTCTATTTCTTTTATTTTTTTCATAAAATGAGTGATTTTCAAGAAAAAAAAATAAAATACGTTATCGTACACAATGCTAAATAGCATAGATTTCGAATTACGAGAAGTTAAATTTTAAAATAAAAGTAAAATTAGAATAAATGTTGAAAAAATTGGAATAAAAATTATAATAAAAACCTAATTTGTATCCCCATTTTTGGCGGAATGTAACTCCACAAGAAGACATGTAGGAGTATATGTTTATATGAAAAACCCTCCTTAATTTTCGACAAAGAATCATCTCCCAAATTTTTTCGCACTTATTAAGAAACACTCTGTATATGTAAGATATAATCCCGAGGTAGATGAGTGGATTTCGTGTTATTAATTATGATGATCGAACGATCGATCGACCTGAATTATTATATTATTAACTGCATTCCATTTGACGTAATGAAAATTGCGTAGACGCGACGTGATTCCTTCAATATGTAACGATCATGTTTCCGGCGATCTTGCATGTAACGAATTCGCGTTTAAGCGAAGGATAACGAGATCGTTTTGTTTCCCTCGCGAGTGTAGAAAGGTCGTACGTTGTTTGCACGATCATAATTAACCGGTGCGTGAGTGCTTCTCTCTTTCCTCTCCCCGACATTCTTTATCCCTTCGCTCGCGCTCTCCTCCGCCGGTCAGTAATTAATCGTATGGCGCGAGTGACGTTTTATTTAATTTCATCATTATACCTGGGATGGGGAAAGGGCCGACGAGAGAGTAATAATT
Source organism: Camponotus floridanus (assembly GCF_003227725.1). Lineage (NCBI taxonomy): Eukaryota > Metazoa > Arthropoda > Insecta > Hymenoptera > Formicidae > Camponotus > Camponotus floridanus. The sequence goes on from NW_020229243.1 coordinate 425,504, forward strand.
AAAATCTTTCGGTTCGACAAGCCGCGCATTGAACCGTGCGTCGAGATGGGAACGTATTGTACGGGGGCGCAAAAATCCAACGTGATCCGGAGGTTTGATTTCATTAATATTTTCCGATCGACCAGAAAGTCACGCGACACTTTTGCGCGTCTCCGCGAGAATAATTGTTAACGGACAACTGTTTTCGCGCGCCAGTTTTTCACGTCTGGTTATAATTGTTTCTCGAATCATTCGATCGTTCCGCGAAAATGGAATTAAACTTGATGATATAAATCCCATCGCGACGTGTATTTTCGTGCGTAAAGTTGCTCTGATGACGTATTACGTGCAAAATAAGAGCAGTAATAGACGCAAAGCTATTAGGCAACACGGATATTTTTCTCGTGCATACATCAGATATATTAGATGGAGTATGAATGCGAAATTTAATTGAAAACGTTATAATCCAGTTTACCAGCAGAGATTAAACAGTTACCGTTTTTGAGATTTTTACGCAATTTTCACGATTGATGTAAACGTGGGCATATGATTTTATAAAAATTAAAAATTAAATGAAAATTTTATCAAACGTCCTCTTCGGATTACGCGAAATAAAATGCGATATGAACAACTGCAAACAAAGTGCAAATTATATCATTAATTTTCGTAAAATTAAACGACAGGTTCACATCGCCATTTTACCAAAAGTGACTGTTACCAGAGTTGACGATTTAATATGAACAAATTTAATATAAACGGTATCTCTCTCTCTTTCTTTTTTCCTTCCTTCCTCTTGAAATTTAAAACGTATCCATTTAAAAATCAATTCATTTATAAGGAAATATTGGAGCGAATCAATGCAAACTTTTTTTCTTAAAATTTTCATAAAATTTATTAATATTATATTTTCTCTTTTGTAATTTATAGAGGTAGTCTTCGAACAACAACGTAAGTGAATTAAATATAATATATGTAATCATACATAATTAATTCGGTATAATTAATTGAAGTCCCAACATCTTCATGATTATTCGACAATATACGATTTTTAAATATTTATAGTCCTTAATTATTGGTTATTTGATTAATTGAATAAATTTGATAAGTGATATTTAATAAATCGTTAATTATCTAACTGATGCAATTTAATTTATGCGAGATCTTTTTTATTTCAATTGCTATTTCATTATAATCTTTACATAATCATATCTCAATTATTCATAGTAATGATATATCGATAAAACACCATACGGAATTTTAAAATTTGTGATTCTGGCCATTGAGAATACTTTTGATGAAGTAAAAGTCAAAAGACAAGTTGCAAGATGCCATTAGCTCTCTCAGTAATTGGATTATGAAATGGCAAATTAAACTATAATAAATAAATTAAAATCAACTGAAATTTTAGGTATAAGAAAATAAGTTATTACCTAGTGATAATTAATAAACAAACTGTACTCTATAATATAGCAAAATATATAAGAATGATTGTATACAAAACTGGATTGGAAGGAATATGTGAAAAAGAAAATACAAAGGTGAAACTCAAATACAGAACAAATGCACCGACTGATCGGAAGAAATTCTGAATTGTCATAATAAAATAATATTGTATACATCAATATTAAAATCAACATGGACATGTATCTTTAGAAATATACAAACAAAATGCTTAAACAAAAACAAAGTTAAATGATTCTACACTTTAAAAACAAGGTATTTTAAGACATTTTAGCATCCCATGATGTGTCTGAAACGACGATATTCATCGAAATTTGAAAATCACTACGATTACCAAGGAGATTGTTAAATTTGCAGATGAGCACGAGAATAGATTCCATAATCATGTTAATATGGAAGTGATAAGTCTATTCAATAACAGCGGATTAACTAAATATCTGAGAAGACGAATCTAGTTTGGAAAAATCCATGCTATAAAATATTAATATCACGCCAATTATAATAAAAAATTACAAGTATATAGAGATTGTCAATTTGAATTATTTTTCTACTATAACTCTTTGCTATAAAGTTTGAAAATATTTGAATGTAAAAAATTTATTTTCTTTCCTCGAATAATTTTTAAATTAATTTTTAAAGCGACTTTTAGATATAAATAGATAATTGTATTTGATGCGATTATATCGGATTATATCGGATATCGTGGTTTTTTATTTTAGATGTATATATTGTAAATATTGAGAGAGAGATATCATAATATTGATTTTTAATTTATTTTTTTTTTTAATTAATCATCTTTAACTCAAAAAATATATAAACCAGCGGAAGAGAAATAGTTCAGGTCAATATTTTAATTTTATATTTCTCAAACAATATTTCCGTATTATATATCTTTGTCTGTAATTAATTAATCCGACCAAGATTGAAAATAATGAAACTTGTTTCACTATAAATATTTCAGAAAAATATTTCTTTCTCGAATGTAGTCTTTGCATTATTTTTTAACAATGCCAATACATATTTATCTTATATCTCTTTGGAAGTTTGTGCACCGAACATATGCAAAAAAAGATAAGTGAATGATACCCATTCCATTAATTCGTCTTTTTCTCAGCTGATGAGATGTCGAGATCCATCATTACTTAGGAATAAAGTAAAAAGATGCGAAGAGATTTTTTATTTTAGATGTATATAAATATTGATATATATATATATATATATATATATATATATATATATCATAATATTGATTTTTAATTTATTTTTTTTAATTAATCATCTTTAACTCATAAAATATAAACCAGCGGAAGAGAAATAGTTTAGGTCGATATTTTTATTTTTTATTTCTCGAACAATATTTTCTTTGTCTGTAATTAATTAATCCGACCAATACAAGATTGAAAATAATGAAAATTGTTTCACTATAAATATTTCAGAAAAATATTTCTTTCTTGAATGTAGTTTCTGCATTATTTCTTAACAATGCCAATACATATTTATCTTATATCTCTTTGGAAGTTTGTGCACCGAACATATGCAAAGAAAAGATAAGTGAATGATACCCATTCCATTAATTCATTCTCTTGTTCTCAGCTGACGAGATGACAAAATACGACGTCATTATTTTGGAATATGTTAAAAAGATGCAGAGAGATTTTTTATTTTAGATGTATATAAATATTGAGAAAGAGAGAGATATCATAATATTGATTTTTAATTTATTTTTTTTTAATTAATCATCTTTAACTCATAAAATATAAACTAGCCGAAGAAAAATAGTTTAGGTCAATATTTTTATTTTTTATTTCTCGAACAATATTTTCTTTGTCTGTAATTAATTAATCCGACCAATACAAGATAGAAAATGATGAAAATTGTTTCACTATTATATATATTTCAGAAAAATATTTCTTTCTCGAATGTAGTTTCTGCATTATTTCTTAACAATGCCAATACATATTTATCTTATATCTCTTTGGAAGTTTGTGCACCGAACATATGCAAAGAAAAGATAAGTGAATGATACCCATTCCATTAATTCGTCCTCTTGTTCTCAGCTGACGAGATGACAAAATACGACGTCATTATTTTGGAATATGTTAAAAAGATGCAGAGAGATTTTTTATTTTAGATGTATATAAATATTGAGAAAGAGAGAGATATCATAATATTGATTTTTAATTTATTTTTTTTTAATTAATCATCTTTAACTCATAAAATATAAACTAGCCGAAGAAAAATAGTTTAGGTCAATATTTTTATTTTTTATTTCTCGAACAATATTTTCTTTGTCTGTAATTAATTAATCCGATCCAATACAAGATTGAAAATAATGAAAATTGTTTCACTATTATATATATCTCAGAAAAATATTTCTTTCTCGAATGTAGTTTCTGCATTATTTCTTAACAATGCCAATACATATTTATCTTATATCTCTTTGGAAGTTTGTGCACCGAACATATGCAAAGAAAAGATAAGTGAATGATACCCATTCCATTAATTCGTTCTCTTGTTATCAGCTGACGAGATGACAAAATACGACGTCATTATTTTGGAATATGTTAAAAAGATGCAGAGAGATTTTTTATTTTAGATGTATATAAATATTGAGTAAGAGAGAGATATCATAATATTGATTTTTAATTTATTTTTTTTTAATTAATCATCTTTAACTCATAAAATATAAACTAGCCGAAGAGAAATAGTTTAGGTCAATATTTTTATTTTTTATTTCTCAAACATTATTTTCTCAAACAATATTTTCTTTGTCTGTAATTAATTAATCCGACCAATACAAGATAGAAAATGATGAAAATTGTTTCACTATTATATATATTTCAGAAAAATATTTCTTTCTCGAATGTAGTTTCTGCATTATTTCTTAACAATGCCAATACATATTTATCTTATATCTCTTTGGAAGTTTGTGCACCGAACATATGCAAAGAAAAGATAAGTGAATGATACCCATTCCATTAATTCGTCCTCTTGTTCTCAGCTGACGAGATGACAAAATACGACGTCATTATTTTGGAATATGTTAAAAAGATGCAGAGAGATTTTTTATTTTAGATGTATATAAATATTGAGAAAGAGAGAGATATCATAATATTGATTTTTAATTTATTTTTTTTTAATTAATCATCTTTAACTCATAAAATATAAACTAGCCGAAGAAAAATAGTTTAGGTCAATATTTTTATTTTTTATTTCTCGAACAATATTTTCTTTGTCTGTAATTAATTAATCCGATCCAATACAAGATTGAAAATAATGAAAATTGTTTCACTATTATATATATCTCAGAAAAATATTTCTTTCTCGAATGTAGTTTCTGCATTATTTCTTAACAATGCCAATACATATTTATCTTATATCTCTTTGGAAGTTTGTGCACCGAACATATGCAAAGAAAAGATAAGTGAATGATACCCATTCCATTAATTCGTCCTCTTGTTCTCAGCTGATGAGATGTCGAGATACGACGTCATTACTTCGGAATAAGGTAAAAAGATGCGGAGAGAGCGATATCTCGCCGAGGAGAGGTAGTTCTCGTTCGTGTAACATGTCTGCAGATACCCGCGCCGCCCGGACTGGATATCATCAGATCGGAGATAAACCCGCTTCCGCCGTATAGAAGAATTACAGACCGCGCTGTGTCGGGCGTGAAAAAGATGAATCAAGCCGCCTCGCAACACGCCTTCTGTTTGACATACAGTACATCTCAAGCACATCGTTTGTGGAAATAATACCCGCCGCGCATCGGAAAAGAGAAGTATCGCGCCGGGAATATTAATGCTACGAAAAATTGCTTATATATATGCGATGCGTACGACGAGGCCGCGTTACAAGGTAGACTTGACGCGAGGACAAGCGATATGTTCCTATAATGATGCCGTGAATGTAATGACATCATTACGTTAGATTCAGAGAACTATTGATACACGTGTCGCAGATTCAATAAATCAACCGTCAAAATATCTTACATATTTATTTACTCCCCATCCTGACGATGTAATTTATCGGGGAAATCCATCTCTTCGCGAAATCGATGTGCTCGATACGCATCGAAAATCTCCGAATTAATCGCATAATCTTATCCCACCGCTGTGAGCTCTTCTAATTAGAGCGGCATTAAGCCTGGAGATTCGCACCCTTATCTTGAAGCACGTACTAATACGCGGATGCGTGTGTGCGTGAACGTTGAGATGTCACGCGCGCGCGCGCGTGTGTGAGTGCGTTTACGCGCACCTGTTCGATATGCTCGGAGTTTAGGACGATTATCAGGTGTGTATTTGGAGCAATGTACGCAGTCCGCAGGCTTGGTCGGTAAACTCTCCAAGCCGTCTCAGATACACTCGCTTCGTTATGATGCCAAGTTCCTGCAGGCGTACGAGTTACAATCACGTTGCTACTTAAGCCTATTAGAGCGCTCCGTTTAATAAGCATACTTGTCATACGTCGCTTACGTAGACATTATCGAACTAATAATTTTTGCATTTTATGTTTTTGTGTTATTCAGTTTTTAATGTATTTGACATATTAAGGATGTTTTGTATCTATTTTCCAAATATTGAGAATTTAATGAAAATTGTACAGAATGTCCTTACATATGTTTCGAATCTTCAGTACAATTTTTAAATCGATAAACTAAAGCGTTCATAAGTCATAAGGATTTTAATTTGCACCGAATTAATATGTGTTCTTATGGGAAACGTATAATCACGTCGATTTAAATGACAAAAACACATGGAAATAACATTCAGAATTTGCTTATAATTTGCAAAAGTTTAGATACAGAGAAAATATGTGGTAAAATAATATTATACAAGTACTAACTGGTTAAAAAGATATTAAATATAATTCAATCAAGTTAGCCATGTATCTGTCACAAGGCGAAATTCTCTGCCAAAAGTTAATCCTTTCGATTAACAAAATTCGGAATATTTCAGTAAAAACGCAATAAATATTAAAAAATACATCTCTGCGCTAAGATCAAATTGTAATATTCCACACAATTTCTTATTCAAAATACATCAAAGTGAATATATTCGTCAATATTGATTTTCAGCTATTTTTTACTGAGATTGTACATACAAAACATCCTTAACAAAGCAATTCCAACAAAAAAATGTAATTAATAAAATTGCTTTACATTTTTGCACAAGAAGATTTATAAATATGTGTAAAATATTTCCAGATATATTTAAATATTATATTAATTTAAAAAATTTAAATATTATATTAATTTAAAAAATTTTTAATAAAATAAAACAATAACAAATAAATAATAATAAAATAATAATAAAATTAAATAAAATAAATAATAAAACAAAATAATAATAAAATAATAAATAATAAAAGAAAATAATAATAAAATAATAAATAATACAATAAATAATAAAACAAAATAATAATAAATAAAATAAATAAAATAACAATAAAATAAAGTAAAATAAATAATAAAATAAAATAATAATAAATAAAATAAGTAAAATAATAATAAAATAAAATAATAATAAATAAAATAAATAAAATAATAATAAAATAAAATAATAATAAATAAAATAATAATAAAAATTTAATAATTTATTATTATTAATAAAGATGAAATATTCAGGTCAGTTATCTTTAGCCAATACAAACGCATAAATTACCCTCTTCTAAATCATGTCTAGATCAAATTCCTTTAAATTTCTTTAAATTCCTTCAAATTCCTTTTTTTATCACAATAATTTTGATCTTGATACAGAGAAACATAGAAAGTTTTTGCTCCGCATAGGACGCAAGAATGGAGTTATAGGTCAATAACGAGGTATTAATTTTTGGAAAACGCGTCAAACACGCAGCGGACGTATACTATCTGTCGCAATCGACGCCATCAAAATTCCACGACACTCTGCACTCGATACCTCGGTCTGATATCCCGGGCACAACCATCCATACAAATCGGATCTTACTAAATTGGAGTACAATTTTCACGAGCTGAGTTCCACGAGCTCCTCAAGCTCCTCCGCGAAGCGCGGGGGAAGAAAAAAAAAAGGGAAGGGAGGTAAGAGAGGTAAGATAAAAGTCTCTATCCCTCTCTAAGCCGGCCGGTGGAAGATGAAGCGAATCAAGTAACAGCGTTGGCTTACGTGCGATGCACCCCTAAACCGTCGCCGAGGGAGCATCACGTGGAAACACGTTACCCGCGGAAAAGGTCTGTGCTTAGAATTCTCAAACCCGTAAATTATGTTTCGTGTCACGGAGTCGATGATTCCTGAAATACATAAGTCGCGATGATAATCTCGTTTCGTTGAGCAATACCGCGCCACATCCCTCATGCTCCCGGAGATCCAAGATAGCGAGGAGGGGGACGAGAATGAATGATAAGTGTTTATACGAGACAGTCTTATCGAGATCTATTGTTCGAATGAGAACCTACGAAATTTTTCGTCAGAGGAGATCGAGATTATGTATCAGCTGGCCGCGTGATCTTGACGTTAAGTATAGCTAAGTTCGATAAGAATAATTAGGACTTAAAATGTTTAAAAGTTTCTCGCGTCTTATCCGAAATGCGATTCTTAAAATCTTCATAATTCCCCAGATTGTGAATTGTGATTGCCGATAACGCGAGATTCCCAACAATGGTGCTTTTTAATGATGGAACGTCAGATTTTTGCGCGTCGAGAGAGCCGTGTTTCATTTAATTTCATTTTCCCAAAGCGCGTTTCTAAACGAATGAAACTACACAAAGGCGTCGTCGCGATTGCTTATTTCCGGTTTTAACTGTCAACAAAGAAAAAAAAGAGACAAAAGGAACACGTATGCGTGTGTGAAAGAGAAAACATGTATGACATAATATCCGCTTCGAGATGGTCATCAACATCGTTTATGCAAAAATTCAGTTCTACGACCATCTCCGTAAGATATTAAAAGTAATCTTTTCTAGGCAAAAGAATTAGAAACACACGAGAGGTAGTAAGGAAGTTCGTTACTTTTATAATATTTTTTAATTTTCTAAGAATACTTTGCTCTTTTGCGATAATATTATTAATATTATTAATATTTATTATAATATTATTAATATTTATTACAATATTATTAATATTTATTATAATATTATTAATATTTATTGTAATATTATTAATATTTATTATAATATTATTATTTTATTTATTATTATTTTGTTTTATTATTTATTTTATTTTATTTTATTATTATTTTATTTATTTTGATTATTATTGTTTTATTTTATTATAAAAAATTTTTTAAATTAATAAATAGATCTGGAAATACTTTCACAGAAATTTATAAATCTTCTTGTGTAAAAATATAAAGCAATTTTATTAATTACCTTTTTTGTTGGAGTTGCTTCGTTAAGGATGTTTTGTATGTACAATCCCAGCAAAAAATAGCTGAAATCAATATTGACGAAAATATCCACTTTTGGTGTATTTTGAGTAAGAAATTGTGTGGAATATTACAATTTGATCTTAGCTATAGCGCAGAAATGTATCTTTTAATATTTATTGCGTTTTTATCGAAATATTTCGAATTTTTAATCGAAATGATTAACTTTTGGCAGAGATTTCGCCTTGTGACAGATAACATGGCTAGCTTCATTGAATTATATTTAATATCTTTTTAACCAGTTAGTACTTGTATAATATTATTTGACCAAATATTTCCTCTGTACCTAAACTTTTGCAAATTTTAAACAAATTCTGAATATTATTTCCATGTGTCATTTGAATCGACGTGGTTATACGTTTCCCATAAGAACACATGTTAATTCGGTGCAAATTAAAATCCTTATAACTTGTGAACGCTTTAGTGAATCGATTTAAAAATTGTAGATTCTAAATATATGTAAGGATATTCTGTACAATTTTCATTAAATTCTCAATATTTTGAAAATAGATACAAAACATCCTTAAAACGAATATTTAATAGGAAATTATCTCCTTTCCAATCTATTTATTTTGTTTCATATTTAATACATTAAAAACATTATTTTCTGATATCAAAGTTTGTTTAGAAACTTTACATTTTATCAAATTATTTAAACCATTTTGTATTCTTGTGTGTATAAGATTTTACGTACGTAAAATTTATAGCATCATTTGCGAAAACTCCAGCAGAGACGACAAAAACAAATTCGATGATAAGAACATCGATGTTCATTAAGGTCAATGCTTGGCATCAGCATTCGAGGTCGAATACCAAACAAATCAATCAGGAAACAATGTGGGGTCCAAGACATAGTAAGACGGACCAGAAAAAGGAGGCAACAATGGAGAGATTATGTGACAGAATGAAAAAACGGAGGATCGCCAAATGGATCAAAACATGGATACAAACAAGAAAATCTGGGAAACCACCTAAGCGTTCGAGAAAGAATGGATTTCTATTTCTCAGAAAAAGAGAATAAGCTATAGACAAAATAGATAAGGAATCCCTAGTAAGAAAAATAAATAAATAAAAATAAATAAATAAATAAATATATATATAATATATATATATATATATTTATATAATATATAATATATTATATATTATATATTATATATATATATATATATATATATATATATATATAATATATATATATATATATATAATATATATATATATATATATATATATATATATATTTTTTTTTTTTTCTTACTGTAGAAATCCTTATCTATCCTATCTATCGGTATATATACAATTTACATATATGTATATATATTTAATAATATAAAAATGAATAAATATATATTCTTTTGTTTAAATATGCATGTGAGTTAAAAATACTGATTTTTAATAATTGATACAAATAGAATAGAGTATATGCGATTGGATAGCGCGGCTGCAGTTTTACAGTTCGCTTTGTTATGTTTCACTGAAAAATATTTCCAGCGGATAAAATTGCATTGTTATTGATTACACTTTGGGTGTTTTTGCCTAGCATATTCGAAAAGATATTATTTTTAGCATCGATAGATTAAACCACGGTAACAGCAGAGTTATTTACGGAAAAATATCTGCTTCCGAAGATTAATATCGATTTCACACAAAATGTAGAATCCAAATAAAATTTCGCCTTCCTATTTTTTTATTATTTCATTGCGCTGAAGTTTAAATTATAATTATATTATTTCCAATTCGAGGAGAGTCTCGTTATAATATAATAATATTGAAATTGTTATGACCAACGTTTCATGTGGAATAAAACAATAATAATAGAATGTGCTTTTTTTCATAGCAAAAATAAGAGATAGATTTCAGATCATCGACATATTATTTGCCACACAGAAAAAAAAGAAGTGTCAAATCAAAACTTAAACTAACGCGTTCATTGTTTCGTATATACGCAACAATTTCTAATCTTCTTAGAAGAATTTAATAATTTTAAATTTCAACAATATTATAGTCTTATTTTAATATTGTAATTGTCACCTCAAGAATATATAATTATTTAATTCTACTTTAAGAAAATTATAATCTCGAATTTAAAAATGTTACTTTCTATCCAACATTGTTTTTTTTCCATTCAAGAAAATTAATCTTAAATCATGAGAATATATTTTTCTCGATTGAACTATATAAAATGGCTTCATTCCAGTAAACAATTATTCAAGCAATTATATTTTTCTTAAATTAACGCGATATAATCTTATTTCAAGATTTCCATGTTAAAACTAAATATATTTTCAAAATAAAAATGTCCTTTTTCTATGTAACGTGATTATTCCTTAAACTCACAGAAAAAAATAAATGTCAAAACTTATATACTTAAACTAACGCGTTCATTGTTTCGTATATACGCAATAATTTATAATCTTCTTAGAAGAATTTAATAATTTTAAATTTCAACAATATTATCGTCTTATTTTAATATTATAATTGTCAACTCAAGAATATATAATTATTTAATTCTACTTTAAGAAAATTATAATCTTTGTTTTAAAAATGTATAATTATTTAATTCTACTTTGAGAAAATTAAATTATAATTTTTGATTTAAAAATGTTATTTTCTATCCAACATTGTTTCTTTTCCATTCAAGAAAATTAATCTTAAATCATGAGAATATATTTTTCTCGATTGAACTATATAAAATGGCTTCATTCCAGTAAACAATTATTCAAGCAATTATATTTTTCTTAAATTAACGCGATATAATCTCATTTCAAGATTTCCATGTTAAAATTAAATATATTTTCAAAACGAAAATATCCTTTTTTTCTGTGTAACATAATTATTCCTTAAACTCACAGAAAAAAATAAGTGTCAAATCAAAATTTATATACTTAAACTAACGCGTTCATTGTTTCGTATATACACAACAATTTATAATCTTCTTAAAAAAATTTAATAATTTTAAATTTCAACAATATTATAGTCTTATTTTAATATTGTAATTGTCACCTCAAGAATATATAATTATTTAATTCTACTTTAAGAAAATTGTAATCTTTGATTTAAAAATGTTATTTTCTATCTAACATTGTTTCTTTTCCATTCAAGAAAATTAAATCTTAAATCATAAGAATATATTTTTCTCGATCGAACTATATAAAATGGCTTCATTCAAGTAAACAATTATTCAAGCAATTATATTTTTCTTAAATTAACGCGATATAATCTCATTTCAAGATTTCCATGTTAAAATTAAATATATTTTCAAAACGAAAATGTCCTTTTTTCTATGTAACGTGATTATTCCTTAAACTCACAGAAAAAAATAAGTGTCAAATCAAAACTTATATACTTAAACTAACGCGTTCATTGTTTCATATATACGCAATAATTTCTGATCTTCTTAGAAGAATTTAATAATTTTAAATTTCAACAATATTATCGTCTTATTTTAATATTATAATTGTCACCTCAAAAATATATAATTATTTAATTCTACTTTAAGAAAATAATCTTTGATTTAAAAATGTTATTTTCTATCCAACATTGTTTCTTTTCCATTCAAGAAAATTAAATCTTAAATCATGAGAACATATTTTTCTCGATTGAACTATATAAAATGGCTTCATTCAAGTAAGCAATTATTCAAGCAATTATATTTTTCTTAAATTAACGCGATATAATCTCATTTCAAGATTTCCATGTTAAAACTAAATATATTTTCAAAATAAGAATATCCTTTTTTCTGCGCAGTGTTGCGATGGTCAGTTGGAATTTCTCGACGAAATTATTGCGCGGATATTAAGCTCGAGAGTTTCCAAATAACGTCGGGATGCTTTCGCATAAAAGTCCATAGAAAGGAATTGCATAGCGCACGGACCTCCGATATCAAAGGCGAGGAGATGAAGGTCCGTCCTCCCTCCTCGTCAGAGTGAAGATTGGCACTCCGACGATTGATACACGCGTGCTTGATTTTCGCTTGTTCTTTGAAGAAGCCTCGTCCCGTCCGTTGCGAACGAATCATACCCGAGGCTGTCGGGAAATTGCCCTTCGAAATTTTCGGCCCGACACGATACGTCGAGCGTGAGATTTCATCGCGAGAGGAAGAACAACGACGGAGCCTCCTATATTTTCGGGCCCGAATTGTATCTCTCGCGGCCGATAAAATTCTTTTCGCGAATCCGATGTGTCCAATCATCCATTATTCGACGGTGAACCGCATCCCCGGATGATCGATCTTACTATCTTGCATCTTTCGATAAGCAAACAAGACGCTCCTGCTGCACGAAATTATATCGGGACGAAATGGCACAAATCATCTGTCGAATAATGAAATAAAGGCGACAGGTCGCTGAATCCGGTGGCCTCATTGCATTTGACAGACGTTCTTCGAGCGATAATGCTGCGAGAAAATCATCGATTCGAGTTATTTTTATATATTATTATCGCGAGAAAATCAACATAACATCAGTAATTTTCTTCCATATTGTTTATAGCGATTTATAATAATACCAGTTCGGTGAACCGATAATTTGTTTTAATTTATATTAAAATTTACAGTTGTTTAATTTTGTATATTACCATCTGTACTCTTTTGTACGCAACGATTTCAATATTATATAATAATAAAATATTAAATATAGATCACTTTATGAAATTGGATATCAAACCGCGATGAGTATACAATTTATTGATATAAAATTTAAATGATTATGTATTCATAAATATATCAACAGAATTGTTTATTAATAGATAGATTAGCATGCGGTGATACAAGCGTTATGATATGATAAAATATTTTGAAAATATTTCCTAGATTTTTGGTTTCTAAAATTTTTCATAATTTTACAAAATTTTTATCATAATTTTAAATTTCTAAAAAAAATTTCATTATATGTATGTCTCCGTATATACAGGGTGTATCTTAAAAAGCTTCCAAAAACTAAGTAAATAGCGTTATTCCTGATTAAAAACCGAGTCGAAAAGTCCTGAACCATTTTTTTCCATAATGCTTAATAAAACAATAATTAATGAATAAAGTCGCGCCAATAAAAAGACAAACTTTCTCGTTATCAACATATGGAGATTTGGATAAGCAAAAAAATAAACTGTTTTGTGTTAATTTTTAAACAATTCATCTTTTCAGAAATCTTTTTAATACTTAAATCTGATTAATTATTTAATGAATCTTGGGGAAAAAAAAATGGTTCAGGACTTTTCGACTCGGTTTTTAATCAGGAATAACGCTATTTGCTTAGTGGGAGCTTTTTAAGATACACCCTGTATAACGCATGTATGAATACACGCACAGATATATAGTTTAAATTGTTAAGCTTATCAAAAACCAGATCTAACCAAGCAGCGTGCGGTCACGTGGACCAGATAGCAGTTCACGAATCATTGAGCACAAAACCATCGAGCGAGAAACGCTGATACATAATCTACGGTATTACTCCAACTCGCGTATCTTGATTATAGATGATGGACACCATTTCTAATAAAAGGCAAATGTGCAGATTGCGTTTTTTTTATTGCAACAATTCGAACGTGGGATCGAAAAGATTTGTGATTCAATTTGTATCCATCAGGCTTGAAACGAGCTTTGGCCATATAAAGTTAAAAGACATCAAAGGTGTGGAATAGATGATAGAATGACTCAAATCATACCAGAAATAAACATGGAGAATGATATTCAGATTGAAAAGAAGAACGAACCAGGAAGATTAAAATATCAACGGAAATAAGGCAGATAGCTTGAAACATTATTCAATGTATTAATGGACGTGAAATTATAAAAGAAATTAATACAGCAGAGACGTTATATCGAATGGCAATGCAAAGATTGTGTGCTATGCAAATGATGCAATGTTAATAGCTGAAGTGGAAAATGACTTGCAAAGGATGCTTTATACCTTTAACAAAATCCTGTAATAAGATAAAAAAAAAGAAAAAGCCAGTCGATTTATAATTTACAATTATATAATGTAAAAATAAGAAAATTATAATATTTCCACATTTTCATCGCATCATGTCGTATCTTTAGAATTATTAAAATAGATAAATAAATGTCAGCATATTTATTAGCAGTTATTATTGTATATTAATATATTTACATATATTAATAAAATATTTTTATTTATGCACATATTATTATAATTTTCATATATTTTTGTTTAAATCATTTCCTTTAAAAATCTTCACATGTCAATTAGCGAGAATCCATTAGAATCGCAAGTATGAATTTAAAAGAAATTATGTCTCGGAAAGTGTAATTTCGCGATAATATCTAGCATTCTATCTCTCAAGATTCTATAATTATATCTCGTGTTAGTCATTAATAAAGTAATTATAAGTAAAAATCATAAATTCAAGAGAAAAGTGGTCTTGAAGTGTACTACCTTATATTAATATTTCTCTCAATTTATTATTTTATTAATACATGTGTATAATTTTTTACACAAGAAAGCACAATTCTCTCTCTTGCGATGAATTTTCACAGGATCAGAGCGTATTTTACCTCGCACTGAAATGTCGAAATGTCATTTTCTGAACAATACGTTTTTATATAGAGCGCAAAGCATGATATTTACGACGGTCATTTTATTTTCGTGGAAATCAGGTCGCGTAATCCTTCATCATAAGTCAGAAAGTTTTAATTACGATATAGATAATGATGACAAACGATGCGTGATATCAGTGTCACCGCAAGGAGGGAATATATTCATAGTCAGCCATTTTCGACTTTGTTTGGAACAAGACACGCATTGATTGTGATTGATACCCCCACCTGGTTCAATATTTATCGAATTGATGCTCTCCGAGCAACATCGAGCTTCGGAAATTTACAGTGTAAAGCGGATAAAATAAAATTCCTTATATTTTATTTACACACAATACGTGTAAATAAAAATAGACGCGAGATATAATAATGTCGGCGCGTGTGATCAATTTCATTTCAATTACGATGAATCGGAAATAATTTCCATAATTCTTTTTGTTCCTAAATCGTCGGATTAATTAGAAAAATATTTAAAAGTTTAAAATATTTAAAAGTATTTAAGATTTTTAAGAATTGAAAAATACTTATAAAGTATCAAAAAATAATACTTGTCAAACAGAATCATTTACAAAAATAATAAAAGAATTATAATCTTTAAAGAGAAAGGATTAAGAAGTATTCAAACACGATTTATTACTTTTTATATTTCATATCTGATTATAATTTATATGTTACAAATTATTTATTAAATTTTGATCCGCATTATGGAATCCCGGAGAAGATAGAACCACGTTTTAGATCGCGAACAAATACAAGAAATCACACGGATGGGATTTGAGCCCTACGGGAATCGTAGAAACACACGTACATATACATGGTGTTAAAAAAGTCTGGACACGGTCGAATATTTCGATAAGGAAGAGTTTTACTAGAAAGTGTTTCAGACAAAAGTTGTATGGCTTCGAGGGGGACTTAAGATGGTGCCATTAATTTGACCTTGCAGAATCACCTGAAGGTTATGTGAAGGTCACCTCCAACTTTTTAAATAGGACACCCTACATGCTTTTACATATTCTTGTAGCTTGCTTCAAGAGCTTTCCAAAACATTATAATAAAGTATTTTTTCATTGAGTACTTTCCTAATTATGAGGCTTGAAATAATTTTTCAATTTTACATAAACCATAAAATATCTAGTAAAATATTCATTTTTTCCTTATCTTACCTTAATACTTTTATGTACAAAATAATGAGAGGAATCAATTGGTGTAAAGGAAGCACACAGTTGTTTTTAAGAAAAAATATGTAATAGTTAATTGCAAATGACATATCTTTTCTTCGAAACAATTATGTGTTTTCTTTACACCAATTGATTCCTCTCATTATTTTGTACATAAAAGTATTAAGGTAAGATAATCGAAAAATGAATATTTTGCTAGATATTTTATGGTTTATGTAAAATTGAGATACTATTTTAAGCCTCATAACTCGAAAAGTACTCAATGAAAAAATACTTTATTATAGTGTTTTGGAAAGCTCTTGAGGCAAGTTACAAGAATATGCAAAAGTATGTAGGGTATCCCATTTAAAAAATTGAAGATGACCTTCACGTGATCTTCAGGTGACTCTTCGAGATCAAATTAATGGCACCGTCTTATGTCCCCCTCGAAGCCATACAACTTTTGTCGGAAACACTTTCTGCTAAAACTCTTCCTTATCGAGATATTCGACCGTGTCCAGACTTCTTTAACACCGTATATATATATATATATATATATATATATATATATATATATATATATATATATATATCCGCACGTGTAAATGGGAACGGTTTCTTTTCACGACGTGTTCGTGATCGCTTGTACTCGCGGGCAGTGATTAGGAGCGATGCGTGAAACGTTGGTAACGTTAATGAAAGAAGAGATCGCCCGCGGTACGTGACGTGCCATTTCCACTCGCGGTCAGATCAAGCGGAGAATTTTATCCTCTGTAGTGCGCGATTGTTCTCACCCGATCCGGCGACGTGACGGCGTTTATTGGATCGATACACCTTCGGTTCTTTTCCCTTCTCGCGCTAATAAAAAGCATCGACTCGATATTATCCGTATGATGGCGCGCACCGGTACCTCCGGCATCTCTCGACGATATAAAAAATGACGTCCGCGCGGGGCCAGCAACACTACGTGACGTGAGTAATCACCAGCAGCTGTACGAACGCACGTACGTGTAACACATCGAGATACGGTGGTGCAATGCGTCTACATTTTGCGTAAAACGTTCCGAAGCTCGTTAACCGTCTCCACCTTTGCCCCTTCTATTTCCTCTCTCTTCTCTCGAGACGCATCTGGAGTTTAAAAATGCCGACAGTCGTCGAGTGGAACCGAGTTTTCAATTTTAGATAAGAATTGAAATCTAACGCAATCTAAGATGGGCTCTCGTTAAAGACTCGTTTTGATAATTTGAATTTACAGTGAGGGAAAAATTTTTTTAAATCAAATAAATTGGTTTTCTTGAAACCTCTGCTTTAAATACAAGAAATTGTTTATTTCATTTCAGCAAAAGTATTTAATTTTAATTAAATATGCATGTTATATTAAGCTGTTATGTTACATTATTTTCATTTATATATTTTTTATATTTAAATAGTATTTTCGTAAAATATATACTATAATTTATTAAATTAAATATATTATTTTTTTAAATTAAAAAATTTAAAATTTTTCGGAATAAAAAATGCATTTTAATAAATATTTTGTAAAATTAAAATTAAAATATTTAATTAAAAATTATATTTTTTTAAACATATATAAATAAATATTTAACTTAGGCAAACAGACGTTTTGAATACAAGTAAATACGTGATTAGTACCCACCGAATAAATGGTTTTCTTGAGTTAACTAATATTTTTTTATTTCAAAATCATTTTTCCTCAATGTAGAAGGATGGAAAATTCTCGCGAAAAAAAATAAATTTCGAGAAGAAATTATTGCCTTCGTTTCGTATCTCGAGACATTTATATAAATCATCTCGATTGTATAACAAGATGACGCACAGATTCTACCGGTATCATTGCCGTAAGAAAACATTTACAATTTGATTTGATTTGATGATTTGCATGCGGCAAACATTTCGAGTAAAACGCATAAAACACGTATAATCCATTCAGTACTTATATGTTTTATCGCGAACGTTAAGACCTTCGTGTATTCTGACTCACGTCCCGGTTAATTTTGAATCGCTAACTGAATAGAATAATGAAGATATTAGAACATGAGAGAGAAAGAGAAAGAGAGAGAGATAAGATTTTATCGATCCGATGTAGTTTATATGTTCTGTAAATTGAATACATTCATCTATCTCAAGATTTCGTGCAGGATAATCCGTTCGAAGAAATTTTGAGATTGATAATAGCTAAAATTCATTTTGCATACATTGTATTTTTTAATTAAGCAAAAATTTCGAACATTGAATATTGTATGGTTGAAATATTACTATCTGTCGAATTATTTATTCGATGGCAGTTTTCAATGAATAATTTTGAATGTATTTATACGCGTTCGGAAAATAAGCCCCTCGTTAATATCTCATTTTTTTCAAATATTTAAATGGGATACACTCGCTCGTGTGCGTGACACACATTTTCCTCATAAAACAGTATCTTTCCAGAAATATCGGTTGTGATTCATAATTGGAAATTAATAAAATTAAACATTTTATCTCTCTATTTACGGGCGAATTCGTATTCATCCGTCTGCTTTTTTAATGGGAATTAGTGTGTAACAAACTCCAATGGATCGGATATAAATCCATTGTTGTAATTTTATTAAGCAACGTAGTATTAACGAACAGAGACGTTTCCGATAGGTCGTATCTAACTGTATCTAATTGATATTTATCAGCGTATTTACTACTCCATTACTTTCGTATTAAATCCCTCGTTTTAAACATTAAACTATAATGGTCAACGCATTAGATTTTAAGCAACGTATCACATGATAACTTAACGATTGTTTGGTTTATATTATCTGAAGTCATTGTCAAATTATGTAATTACGTTAAAAGGTTACTAATCTGTTGTCGAATTCCAATTACATTTCAGATACAGACAGGTCGTTTAATATAGTGAATATAAATTTCAAGTTTGCCATTAGATTGTGTGGAATTTTAAAAAGCTCTGTATATTTTGTTCAATTTGCTCTGGAAAATTATGAGCATTTTTGACGCCAATATATTTTTTGTTTTTCTTTTCCAATTATTAAAGGATTATCATCGTCTACGAAATATTTATATGTTTATCGATTATTAATGAATTTATTAAATTCGACCGAGTGTCCTTCCGGTTCTGCATCCGTAAAAGCCGCGGAACTACTGCCGTAGCTGCTCACTTAGCTAATTCTTACGGTCTCACGTACCATAAGCTGACGCGGCTGAAAATGATGAGCCTGAGATTCGAGATTACACACGTACCGCGGAACACGTTTCGAGTTATGGCACGGAATATGAAACGTTCCCTCGCGTTGAATTTATGAAAAGGAATTAATTTGCGCGATATGGCCGCGCGACGAGGAGCTCGCGAGAAAACCGCGACGACATTATCGATGCCGGTAAAAAAAGGTGTAAAAAATAACGTCGCCGGAGATAGACGAAATGTGGGAAATACTAATAATTTTTTGCCACGGTATACAGAAAAGAAATAAGTGTCAAATCAAAACTTGTATACTTGAACTAACGCGTTCATTGTTTCTTATATACGCAACAATTTATAATCTTCTTAGAAGAATTTAATAATTTTAAATTTCAACAATATTATAGTTTTATTTTAATATTGTAATTGTCACCTCAAGAATATATAATTATTTAATTCTACTTTAAGAAAATTATAATTTTTCATTTAAAAATGTTATTTTCTATCTAACATTGTTTCTTCCATTCAAGAAAATTAAATCTTAAATCATAAGAATATATTTTTCTCGATTGAACTATATAAAATGGCTTCATTCAAGTAAGCAATTATTCAAGCAATTATATTTTTTTTTAATTAACGCAATATAATCTCATTTCAAGATTTCCATGTTAAAATTAAATATATTTTCAAAACGAAAATGTCCTTTTATCTGTGTAACATGATTATTCCTTAAACTCACAGAAAAAATAAGAGTCAAATCAAAACTTATATACTTAAACTAACGCGTTCATTGTTTCGTATATACGCAACAATTTATAATCTTCTTAGAAGAATTTAATAATTTTAAATTTCAACAATATTATAGTTTTATTTTAATATTTTAATATTGTAATTGTCAGCTCAAGAATATATAATTATTTAATTCTATTTTAAGAAAATTATAATCTTTGATTTAAAAATGTTATTTTCTATCCAACATTGTTTCTCTTCCATTCAAGAAAATTAAATCTTAAATCATAAGAATATACTTTTCTCGATTGAATTATATAAAATGGCTTCATTCAAGTAAGCAATTATTCAAGCAATTATATTTTTCTTTAATTAATATAATCTCATTTCAAGATTTCCATGTTAAAATTCAATATATTTTCAAAACAAGAATTCCTTTTTTTCTTGTATAGAGTACGATTAAATAGCTCTTACAATTGTTACATACAGGGGAGGATGTTTTGAAAGAGATATATTCGTCTTACTTGAGAGATTTGATAGAATAATAATCGATTATAAATATTAAATTATCATAATGTAAAGAATATAAGTTTGGCTTTTATCTCGTTTACATGCATCTCAGAATGCAATGTGATAAGTGGAGCACGTATTTTGGGAGAGATAAAAGCTGTCGAAATATTCCATCGTTAGAAATCACGTGCTAAATTACGCATTGTTTTCTAGATTGTATTATTCGGCTCTGCTTCAACTAATCATGGAAAAGCCCTACTTAACTAATCGTAGACATGAATCATCAGTATCTATGTTATCTGACCCCCAACAGTCAATATTCTCTACAATGACGCAAATTGCAGGTACGTTAGCTTTACCGAGAAGATTATAAACGTCATAAACAAAAGTGATATTTTTATTGACTGCGTGTCAGATAAAAAAAATATGCTGCTAAAATACTGCTGCGTCATAAGAGTGCATAAATCCTATTTTGTAAAATGTGAAAAAAAGTTTTATAAGTGAATTTATTCACGTAGTATTTATTTCCTTCATTCTTAAAGATTATTTAGATTTGCACGCGTATTATCACTATTTTTATTTTTTATTCAATTTTCTATCATTTGTTTTGTTAATTCACTGCATGTGCATTCGATAATTTGTGAAAACATTTTGTTAGAATTTATACAAACAGATTATAAAAAATTAAATGTAATAATTGTTAACAATTACTATAAAATGTGAGAAAAAAGATGACAAGTTGATGACAATTAAAAGTTGTGAAATATGTCTGAAAGAAAATGCGTGAGCACGTTTAATGCGTGTGCACGGCCTTCTCCTTGTTAAACAGGATAAGATAAATGCAACCATGATATAACAAGTTCCGACATTCTACAGCAAAAGTACAAAACAAAATAAAATAAACGTTACGTTACTTTACGTAAATTGTTGATGTCAATGTCAAGCAATAAAAATCCGTGAGTTCATATGATTCTGTGGAATTATCAAACATGGAGACTCTGTGGAATTATCAAACATGGAGACTGATAACGCAAAGGTATAAATGCGTTCGTCTATCATCAGCCACGCAGTTTGACTTGAATTAACACGCGGGTTGACAATTAGTCTCGCACGATGCGTATCTTACTTTTCACGATTCTGTGCCTCTCTGCGATCGCTTGTATAACGGCGACCAATTTTCTCCAAGGTCAACGTCAGAAAGGCGATCATGTCGTCACTAATAGAACTATTCGCATAGTAAGTTGATTTAGAAAGTATTTGTGTGTGTTTTATTATCTTGTATGTAAAATTTACATATTTTTTACTTTACTTATTGATTTTAAAAAATCTTTTAACAGAGATTATATGTGTCTTTAATTTACAAATAAATTTTATGTTTCATTCTGTAGATATTAAGAAAAATGTATCTCGTATGTTAATTATCTCATGCAAATTTGTTATTTAAATTTGACACTTTGTATCATAATTTGTGACCGGTTTATTTAAAATATATAAGCGTCAAAATTTATGTTCCAATATTTATCTCTTTTATAATGTACAATATTACAATCTAGCATATTCTAATAAATGTCTTTTTTATCTGATTTTATTTTGTTTTTTATCATAATAATTTTTGATATACTCAATACATAAGATTTTTGAGTTTTTTAATTATAATTGTTAAATATTTAATTAGTGACAATTATTATATATTATTTAATTTCTCTTTAAAGTTAAATAATTTTAATGTGCCTATTTAATGTGCCTATTTTATAATTACATTGCTTATTATTACTCTAAAATTTTATTTATATATTATAGCCTGTCGGTCGCCGGAGAGCTAGGATAGCTACAATCGGTATTTCAACTCACTCATCAGATCAAATTATTAACTTCGTTAATATTACTAGTATACAAGACAAAGAAGTCACTTACGTAGTGTCTAAAGGTGGCATTGGTTTACCGTTCATAGTAATAAAAGCTATTGGACAACAGAAGGAAGGATTAAATTTATACGTAGAAGGTTTCGCCAAGCTTATTCAGAGCGATGAAAGTAGTAGCTCATCCGACGAATCAAGCAGCAGTTCATCTGACGATTCAAGCAGCAGCTCACCTGACAATTCAAGTAGCAGTTCATCCGACAGTTCAAGCAGCAGCTCACCTGACAGTTCAAGCAGCAGCTCACCTGACAGTTCGAGCAGCAGCTCACCTGACAGTTCGAGCAGCAGTTCATCCGACGATTCAAGCAGCTCATCTGATAATTCAAGCAGCAGCTCATCTGACAGTTCAAGCAGCAGCTCACCTGACAGTTCGAGCAGCAGCTCACCTGACAGTTCAAGCAGCAGTTCATCCGACGATTCAAGCAGCTCATCTGATAATTCAAGCAGCAGCTCATCTGACAATTCAAACAGCAGCACATCTGATGAAAACAGCAATGCAACGAATGAAAACAGCAGCACACCTAGCAGTGCAAGTAGTAACACATCCAATAGTGGAAGTAACAATACACCGAACAATGCAAGCAGTAACACACCCAATGATGAAAGCAGCAGCACACCCAGCAGTGTAACTAGCAATGCACCCGTCAATGAAAACAGCAGTACATCCGGTGTAAACAGCACACCTGAAAATGAAAGTAGTAGCACAACCAATGATGAAAGCAGCAGCGCATCCAATAATGAAAGCAACACCACTCCTGGTGAAAGCACATCCAATGGAGCAAGTAGCAATACACCCAATGAAAACAACAGCACACCCGGCGAGGCAAATAGCAATGCACCCAACGATGGAAGCAGCAGCACGCCCAGTAGTGTAACTAGCAATGCACCCGTCAGTGAAAACAGCAGTACATCCGGTGTAAACAGCACACCTGAAAATGAAAGTAGTAGCACAACCAATGATGAAAGCAGCACCGCATCCAATAATGAAAGCAACACCACTCCTGATGAAAGCACATCCAATGGTGCAAGTAGCAATACACCCAATGAAAACAACAGCACACCCGGCGAGGCAAATAGCAATGCACCCAACGATGGAAGCAGCAGCACGCCCAGTAGTGTAACTAGCAATGCACCCGTCAGTGAAAATAGCAGTACATCCGGTGTAAACAGCACACCTGAAAATGAAAGTAGTAGCACAACCAATGATGAAAGCAGCACCGCATCCAATAATGAAAGCAACACCACTCCTGATGAAAGCACGTCCAATGGTGCAAGCAATACACCCAATGAAAACAGCAGCACACTCGGCGATGCAAATAGCAATGCACCCAATGGGAGCAGCAGCACGCCCAATAACTAATGTAATTAGCAACAATGAATTGAACGACATTGTTATTGTTTTTTAAATTGAAAACTTTTGTAAATATATTGTTTTCATATAATCTGAATATGTAACAATTATCATATACGTATTGCACATACATGAAATATATAAAGATTGCATTATACATTATGCAATGTGCTATTTAATTAATATACAGGGTGTATCTTAAAAAGCTCCCACTAAGCAAATAGCGTTATTCCTGATTAAAAACCGAGTCGAAAAGTCCTGAACCATTTTTTTTCAAGATTCATTATATAATTAATCAGATTTAAGTATTAAAAAGATTTCTGAAAAGATGAACTGTTTAAAATTTGACACAAAACAGTTTATTTTTTTGCTTATCCAAATCTTCATATGTTGATGACGAGGAAGTTTGTCTTTTTATTGGCGCGAACTTTACTCATTAATTACTGCTTTATTAAACATTATGGAAAAAAATGGTTCAGGACTTTTCGACTCGGTTTTTAATCAGGAATAACGCTATTTGCTTAATGGGAGCTTTTTAAGATACACTCTGTATAACGTATATATAAATCTAATAATACAAGTAAGAATATACATGCTTTAATTTCGACATCAGTTTATAATGTGCCATTTTTTACGACGCCAGAATGCAGTATACGCCGGCGTGTACCTTGTAATTTGACGATTCTCGCGAACCACTTAACATCAAGCCCATACATTCCCATATAGCGCTTTTTCGAACGTTCCCTTTCTCTTATAACACGGTTTGACTAAGGTAAACCTCCAATCCGTTCGCAGGTAAACGATTATCCTCTCCCGCGACCCCTATCGTTTCTCGCAAAAGAATTGGGTATCTCTCGTTGCGAATCTCAGCAAAATTGCGTCGGCGCTTATTATTCCACGTGACGAAATGATGGTGTTCGTGGCCAAACACAAAGAGACATTCGTCTCAGTCGCGTGAATCGTGTAATCGCGCACAAACGATTCCACGCCCAGGGAATTTTACGCAGAAAATTTTACGCGTATATATATGATGGGATGGTTTTTGTAAATTTACATATGCACGCACGACGCGTCGCATATATTCCACATGTTATTCGAGAGAGTACGAACGAGATAGTCGTTTCTAACCGGTATTTTTCACGCATATCATTACGTTAATAGAAGGCGCGTTCAACATAATTTGACGCAGTTTCCGGATAACGTGCAAAACAAATATCGTATCGAAAAAGAAAAAAAAAACCCGCGCTGAAAATTAAATCAATTATTCATTTCTTTGTTTACGCTTTATTCAAGCTAAAGCGCATTTCCAACTGCGATATAAAAGAGGCTTTCAAGATCACTCTTTCCCGATCTTTCTTTACACTCAACCTCAATATTTGTGTTAAATTATCGTATAACACCGGACTGTATAATATTTTCCTACGGATAAATATAATTATTCATTAACTTTCTTTTCCTCGGTAATACTTTATTTTATATTCTTTTGCTGGTAAAAGAGAAAAGCCTTTCCTTTATGTACGCTGTAAAACTTCAAGCTGCATAAAATTATCGGCATTGCAGCATGTGATGAGTGTACGACCCTTTTTATATTTCTATTTTTTTTTTACGTTGACTGATCAAGCACGAAAGCGTTTTTATTTTTAGACGTTAACCACGGCCGCTTTGCCTTTCCTTTATATGTATAAAAAAAAAATCCGCTGAAAAACTTTTACTCGTCTCGCGCATAACGCGCTCGCACACATTCGCGTACACACACACACACACACACACACACACACACACACACACACATATATATATATATATATATATACATATATAAAAGAGTATATACGACATATACACAAGATATTACGCTCCGACGATTAAGAGAACGTTAAGAGGTCGAGCGAGGAGGGAACGAAACTCGTGCACCGATATTTCGGATGATGGATCGATATGGTGCCAACTGCGGTAATTTCTCTCTGAGGAGAAGCTAAACGAGATATGAACGACACGATTAATTCCCCCGAACGATCTTTTTCGGTGCTGTTAACGGTTATCTGATTGGCTCACGCAGCACCCGACCAGCTACAGTGCAACGTAACGAGCTGTAGGGATCGCTTTTTTTTGCTGGCACGATGGCGGCGGCGGCGTGCGTTCTTTTTGCACGACCGACCGATGGCGAGAACCCGGCTGGCAAGATCGGGCCGATTATTATGGCGAAAGAAGAGTGTTGAGCGCGAAATAATGTTTGCACGGATCCGCAATACGTACGTTTAATTAATAAACAGCACTCACTCAATACGCGTATCCCGGCGGTGGGCACGTTTTGAATAAAGACTATTGGAAATAATCTTCGAATATATATATAGTTTCATTTAAAAGTATATTGTTACTTGTGCTTTTGTTTTATTAATGTATTTTCCGCGCACTATAATAGATATAATAATATTAACAATAATTATTAATTATTACAAACACATCGATGATTATTATTAATTATGAAAATGTTATAATAATCTCGAAATTATCAAAAATTCTTATTTAATAAATATTAAAGGTATTTGAAATTTTCGAAATTGCATTAACTATTGTATTAATTTAGATAAAAATTGTTATTTTTCGTATTATTTTAAATAGTTTCTTCACATTATATCATTTCGAAAGCTAACTATTGTGTTTATTTAATAACAAATTATGAAAATAACTAACATTAATAATAATGCAGATAATAACAATAAATAACATGCAGATAATAACAATAAATAACATTAATAATAATGCAGATAATGTAATAAAATATAAACAATAATAAATTTAAAAAACACAAGCCGTGAGAGAAAATAAATGGAATAAATACAAATTCCAATAAATAAAAATCAAATGTTTTGCTTCTTATAAAATAATTTTAATTAACTATTTATGATCTAAGAAAAATAGATTCTAGAACAGCAACACGTATCAGTAATAATTATTGAAATAATTTCGAAATTATCAAAAATTCTTATTTAATAAATATTAAAGGTATTTGAAATTTTCGAAATTGCATTAACTATTGTATTAATTTAGGTAAAAATTATTTTTCGTATTATTTTAAATGTTTCTTCAAATTATATTATTTCGAAAGCTAACTATTGTATTTATTTAATAACAAATTATGAAAATAACTAACATTATAATGCAGATAATGTAATAAAATATAAACAATAATAAATTTAAAAAATACAAGCCGTGAGAGAAAATAAATGGAATTAATACAAATTCCAATAAATAAAAATCAAATGTTTTGCTTCTTATAAAATAATTTTAATTAACTATTTATGATCTAAGAAAAATAGATTCTAGAACAGCAATACACGCAGTAATAATTATTGAAATAATTTCGAAATTATCAAAAATTCTTATTTAATAAATTAATATTAAAAGTATTTGAAATTTTCGAAATTGCATTAACTATTGTATTAATTTAGACAAAAATTGTAATTTTTCGTATTATTTTAAATGTTTCTTCAAATTATATTATTTCGAAAGCTAACTATTGCGTTTATTTAATATCACAAACTAACATTATAATGCAGATATAATGTAATAAAATATAAACAATAATAAATCTAAAAAACACAAGCCATGAGAGAAAATAAATGGAATAAATATAAATTCCAATAAACAAATATCAAATATTTTGCTTCTTATAAAGTGAAAAAAATAATTTTAAATAATTATTTTATATTAATTATTTATGATCTAACAAGAAAAATATAGATTCTAAAGATCAATATCTTTTCTATTCAAAAGCTATTTTTTATTTATATTATGCGCATACCCGATACCTCGAGTATTGTCAAATTTAGAGCTCGAACGAAACTGTCCACCCGCATTTGAATCTTTTATACGCGACAAACTTATAGTTCATTGTAATATTAATTTTTCGCATCTCTGCCCATCCACGAATATTTAATAAATAGCGTCGGTATCGCGCAGATATACGCCTTGTTTGCACTGCAAGCGTACGTGACGTTTGCAGGTTGCGAATGAAATATGTATCACGCGAGCGGTTTTAGCACGTATGACGCGTTCAAACATTTTACGCATTCATAACGACGCAGGCAATTACCCTCCCCAAGTTGCCAGTGCGATAAGTACCGAGCTAAAAAACTATAAATCTCACGAGTTTCGTGACACGCGCCGCGCGATCTTCCAGCATCACAGCCATGACGAGCGTCATGTGGGTACCCATGTAATATCAAAGCGTACCGTGACAAATCCCAGATTACCTTTCGGGGATAACAATACGGGCGACAACACGGTATGTAGAAAGCGGAACCGTGATGTTAATTTCCTGTTGCCAAGCCAAACAAACCAAACATGGAGAAACAAAGACTCATGGGGGATCTTTGCTACGCCTGTCTGCTTCCCTCCTCTTGCCGAATCGTGACTTCCGTCGTTAAAGATATTTGCCACTCGTGCGTGAAAAGCAATCGTAACATAAGTCCGAAATTGCCTTAATATTTCATAATGATATCTTATATTAAGTAAAGTTTAGATAGAGAAGTATAATGTATATTATTAATTATTAAAATATTGTAATAATTTTCAGAAGTATAGAAAATTGAGTTCGAGAAAATCGCTTGTTATCTAAAAAATGCAAGCAATGTGGGGCAAAATTATAGAATGAAAATTTGTTCAATTAATGAAGCATCAACTTTTTTGATTTATAATATCCGAGCATCAACTTTTTCAATTTATAATACCCGATATTATTGAAATGGAAATTTGCATTTCAGGAAACAAAAGTTTGCAAAAATAACTTACTGTTCCAAATAAATTGATGAATATCGATGTTACGAAAATTGGGAAAACGCAAATATAATGCGACATATACGTCAGTAGAATGATTTTTTCAAAATGAAACGAAAACTAGAAAGAAATATAACAATAAATTAAATATAAATTCAGTTTTGCATAAAAAAAAGTAATTTATCAAATATGATAATCTCCTTTGAATGTGAAAGAGAAAAGCAACGGAGTCATGTATATAGATCAGAGCTTTAATTAAAAAATGTAACAAGCCATTAAAACGCGGGGACAGATCTGAGATGATAACGTGCCACATTATATATTTATTTCTAGAAAAGCAGACAAGTTGTATAGTCGGACTCTTTGTCTCGCTTTCCATAGCTTCGAAGTTTAATTAACCCGTGCGAATTTGCGTAAAGAAAAATTACGCCATTGCATAAACAAGATGCTGTTATTATCTCGGAATATAGTTAAATTTGTAGCGCGTAGCACGATACAGTTGAATTTTAGTGCAACTGGAATGTATAGAACTTATATAAACTTTCGACCCTAGTCTCTCTCTCTCTTTCGCTGTATTCTTAATTCATTAATTTCAAAGTTACTTTAAAATTGTTGAGGCATCAATTCTCACAAATCTCTCTTTCTCTTTCTTTCCATCAATTCTAAATTATGAGTAAATCTTCACTCTCCCTATTCGTTAAAATCAGAATACACTTTACCATCTTCGAATAATCTTAAAAAAGTAGAGATATTTAACGATGCATTGCGGTAAGAAATTTTAATATAAATAAATGTGTAACTCGACCATCACATTTCATCTACTTTTCCTTTACATTTTCTCTGCAATAGTGGCGAAAGAGTGAGTAAGATCCCGGTATATTTTCGTTTAATACCAAGAACTTGTACAAGGCAGAATAGTTTTCGTGTGTGTTATTATATGCGCGGCGCAGAAAGCTATTCTCACAAGCTATAAGCGAAGAAACAAGTTCTCTATTCAAATAAATCGGCTTTATAGAGTCGTAAAAGAGCTCGCGCTTCTACTTCCGCGTAATTTTGGATGCCCCTGCTGCAGGATTAAAGAAACCGCGCTCGGATTTCATTCTTAGAGAGCGTATTAAATATTAAATAAATAATTTCGGAATATATATAATAAGTAATAAAAGCAATAATTCTCAGTTAATTAATATTTTAATATTGTAAATCGAAATATATAATTTTTGAATTTAATAGGTACAGAAAAATACAATCCTAAATATTTAAGAATAAGTTTACTTGATAATATTTTTCTTTTTTTTCATATTGAGGAAGATCTAAATATCCGCGGGAAAAATTCGAATATTTTATGTGATTCTAGAATATTATAACATTTTGAAAATGCAACTTTTTAAATAAAATAAAATATATAAAAAAATTAATATAAAAAAATAATAATAATAAATATAAAATAGAAATAAAATAAAATATATAAAAATACTTAACATACGAAAATTATTTTTATCATCTTGCATCAATTCCGTTCGTTCATTATGTTAAAATTCGCAACAATTATTAATGTGACATTGCAATATTGTTAAATTAAAATTGTCGACATTCTGCGTATGTCGAAACGTTTCTAAATTGCTTGAAACGATAAGACACATCGACCAGTAAACTGCATAGTGTAATACAATGGGAGCATATCTAACCAGGTGCAATACGAAACGAATGCAATTGCAAGGATTGTAAGGATATAAGCACGACGACCACGTTCGCGCCGTAGAACCGCGTCTAAAGTTCCCATTATTGCTCACGTTGCTACACGACACGGCCAATATTAATCGGGAGAATAGAGAAGATCCCACACCCTCTTTCTCCCTTTGCCTCTTCACGCTTTAATGCCTGGGAAAGTGTCAGGAACGAGCGTAGACCGAAAAGTGGAACAGATTCGTACAATGCCAAGAAAGCGGAGAAATGCGGAGGCAATTTATACCAGGGCACACACAGAGGCTATTCGGCGGAAATGAGGTCCAAAGTGGATAATCGTAGGACGCTACATGGCTATAAGACAGTCTTCCTCCCTATTCTGTTCTTTTAATATCACGAAATAATGAAGACGTATCGTGATTCGCGTAGCCGAAATCTTTTTCTTCCTTAATCCGTAGACTTTGAGCTTGCTATGAACCACATTCGTCGTTTACGTGTAAAACATAGATGACATTTTAATTGTGTGATGTGTTTATCTATAAATATTCGCGTAATGTAAACAATCGTGATATTCATGAAATAAAACTGTAAAAAAACCATTTCTGAAAATACACATCGAAAAATGCGTAAAAAAATTATTCTACGTTCTATGATCTTTAAACGTATTTAAATTAAAATACTACATATCATTTTTTATATAATTTTTAAGATACGAATATATAATATATTAATCAAAAATATATAATATTGAATATGTATAATAAAATATAATAATAAAATATTTATATAATAAGATATTTTATTTTGTTTATTGCATATATTATATTAATTTTATTATATTAGATTTTGGTATTTTAATAATTTAATAATTATTATAAATTTTAATAATTTTGGTATTTTAATAATTATTTAAAATTTTAATAATTTAAATATCCTTATTATATTTTTTGTGTAACAATAAATGTAAATTTCTTTATCATAAAAGGATTATATAGACAAGAAATTACAATAAATAGATTAGAGCTAATATTAGGTAAAACAATTAAGTTTTTCTTTTTCGAAAAATGTAACAGTCCTTGTCAAAACCTTTTTGCCTGATTAATGTCCTTTGAAGCGATTTTTAATTCATAATTAATTCATTAATTCGCCAACAAATATTTGGAAATATTAATCAAAAATTGTTGACCAAATAAATATATTAAAATTCCCGACAATACAGTATCAAAATAGGAAACATTGATTTTCGAAAATCTCGATATATATTTAATTAAATGCCATATGTCTTTCTTTTTCGAAAAATGTAACAGTCCTTCAGTCAAAATCTTTTTGCCTGATCAATGTCCTTTGACGCGATTTTTAATTCATAATTAATTCATTAATTCGCCAACAAATATTTGGAAATATTAATCAAAAATTGTTGACCAAATAAATATATTAAAATTTCCGACAATACAGTATCAAAATAGGAAACATTGATTTTCGAAAATCTCGATATATATTTAATTAAATGCCATATGTCTTTCTTTTTCGAAAAATGTAACAGTCCTTCAGTCAAAATCTTTTTGCCTGATCAATGTCCTTTGACGCGATTTTTAATTCATAATTAATTCATTAATTCGCCAACAAATATTTGGAAATATTAATCAAAAATTGTTGACCAAATAAATATATTAAAATTCCCGACAATACAGTATCAAAATAGGAAACATTGATTTTCGAAAATCTCGATATATATTTAATTAAATGCCATATGTCTTTCTTTTTCGAAAAATGTAACAGTCCTTCAGTCAAAATCTTTTTGCCTGATCAATGTCCTTTGACGCGATTTTTAATTCATAATTAATTCATTAATTCGCCAACAAATATTTGGAAATATTAATCAAAAATTGTTGACCAAATAAATATATTAAAATTTCCGACAATACAGTATCAAAATAGGAAACATTGATTTTCGAAAATCTCGATATATATTTAATTAAATGCCATATGTCTTTCTTTTTCGAAAAATGTAACAGTCCTTCAGTCAAAATCTTTTTGCCTGATCAATGTCCTTTGACGCGATTTTTAATTCATAATTAATTCATTAATTCGCCAACAAATATTTGGAAATATTAATCAAAAATTGTTGACCAAATAAATATATTAAAATTTCCGACAATACATCAAAATAAAAAATATTGATTTTCGAAAATCTCTATATATATTTAATTAAATGCCATATGTCTTTCTTTTTCGAAAAATGTAACAGTCCTTCAGTCAAAATCTTTTTGCCTGACCAATGTCCTTTGACGCGATTTTTAATTCATAATTAATTCATTAATTCGCCAACAAATATTTGGAAATATTAATCAAAAATTGTTGACCAAATAAATATATTAAAATTCCCGACAATACATTATCAAAATAGGAAACATTGATTTTCGAAAATCTCAATATATATTTAACTAAATGCCATATTTTTTCTTTTTCGAAAAATGTAACAGTCCTTCAGTCAAAATCTTTTTGCCTGATCAATGTCCTTTGACGCGATTTTTAATTCATAATTAATTCATTAATTCGCCAACAAATATTTGGAAATATTAATCAAAAATTTTCGACCAAATAAATATATTAAAATTCCCGACAATAATTTGGAAATATTAATCAAAAATTGTTGACCAAATAAATATATTAAAATTCCCGACAATACAATATCGAAATAGGAAACATTGATTTTCGAAAATCTCGATACATATTTAACTAAATGCCATATGTAATCATCCGTTGAACTTTATCGAGAACATGATCTCGGAAAGAGCCACTGATGGACCGATACTCTTCCGTGCCAAGAAAATTCCGGTAGCAGTCGATGTAACAGTCTGAATAATCGAACGTCTAATATCGGTACGTCCGATATCCACTATCCAGGTTTCTATACGAATCGATATGTAGCGATATTAAAAGTGCAATTTCGCAGTCGGGTCTTTATTCCCGGGGAACACGATATCGGTTACTGAAGGGCAGATATACATATACATACACACATACATTCGGCGGATACGTTATTTCGTCGCGTGTATGAGAAAAGCCGATTAAAATTGGAAACAAAAGTTCTGTAGAAAATGCTCGATATAATCGCTTTGCGAGCGCACAGAATGGACGCTAAAGTAAGATCGTTAGAGATGCAAAAATATCCTTTGAAGGAATTAAAGAACCGCAAGAGGGACGGTATGGGCGCCAAGGGACGAAAGGCTGAAACATCCCTCCTAGATCTCCTCTCCTAATCAAAGCCGTTTTTCAAAAAGAAAAAAGAACATGAAAAGGAATTATTTAAAATATTATAGATCGAATCACATCGCATGATTGTTCGATATACTTAATAAAATTACTTGTTTAATTAAGTTTGATACGCTTAATAAAGTGTGTGTGTATTAGACAAATGAGAAATTTTATATTTTAGATAAATGAAATTGAAAATAAATAGTTTTCAGCGCGAGTAATGTTGCAGGGAATATCCTTAAGATGTGCTCTTTAAAAAAATTACGGATATATGATGCCAATCAGAAGATTGACAGACTTCAAAGGGGAAAAATCAGCGGCCACCCTATCCATTCACGTCGTTTTATCAGTGGAAAATGGTAGACTGGCGTATCAGAATCGATACAGATCGTAAAGAAAGCAAGTAACGCCTGTCACCCATCGCCAACTATTAAATTTCATTACGCTTTGTAAGATCATTAATCGTCGGAAGCTCCTTTATCGAGTCCTTTGCGCACGAGTGAGTTGTCGCGCGCCTGGAACTCGCCGAAGAAATCTCAGCCCAACTTCTGTCATCGATAAGGGAGGAAAGCGCGCACACATATACGTCACACTCTCTGGCTATTTGCCCGCATGCGACGAGAGCAATATTGTCGCGGGGGTGTTTGACCGAGAAAAACTTTTTAATCTCTCGGACGGGCAGATGCTTCGCCGCGCGTTGACGATTCTCGACATGACACGTCGCATTAAAATAAAAATCTTCACCAGATTTCCGGTGCGGTGTGTCGGCGATTCCGCAACGTTTTGCAAAAAATTCGAAATGTCATTCGAAACGTCAAACAGCGTGCGTTTATAGATCACAGCGAAGAATCGATATCGATATCGTCATTAAAAAAATCGTTTAATTGTACCAACAAGACGTATACACTGAGAAAAAAATCTGGTTGCATTAATTAGAATTCTGATAGATTCAACCAGTATGTCTGTTGGAAAATGGACGAACCAGAATTCTTGTAGGAATTACCAGATGAATCTGATTAATTTCTTCCTGTTAAATTTACCAAATTTTCTGATTAATAATACTAAACTCACTAGCACCAAGTGGTCTAAAATTTTTTTCATCTAATCTCAAAAGTCTATTCTGAATTCCAACAAGATTATTGGATAAATTCAATCGAGATTAATGAATAAATTATTTTAAATTCAGTTTGTTAGAAATTAAATTGATAAACAGTGATGCAAGAAGAGGATGCAGCTCAAACACACAATCAGAGAACTAGCGTCCTCTTTTTGGCACTACTGCTCGTAAGAGAAAAAAAAATATACATTGGATTTAATGTTAATTAAAATCTATTAAATGTTCTAGTTATAAAAAATCGAGTCTTATTATGATAATTAGAAATTCTTGTTTGATTTAACCAAAATGCCTTCACTCATACACTGAGAAAAATCGTTTGATTGTACCAACAAGATGTATATGTCATGATAAAATTGATTTTTTATAATTAGAACGTTTAATAGATTTTACTATAAGGATTAGGTTAGTATTTTCTGGTTGGATCTATAAAATTTCTTGTTACATTAATTTCTTTGCTTGCTTCTTAACTTAACTCGTATTCAATATTTGCCATGAAATGCATATAAAAAAGTAATATTAACGTTAAATCCAAAGTATTTTTTTTTTCTTACGAGCAGTAGTGCCAGAAAGAGGACGCTAGCTCTCTGATTGTGTGTGTTTGAGCTGCATCCTCTTCTTGCGTCACTGTTTATCAGTTTAATTTCCAACAAACTGAATTTAAAATAATTTATTCAATAATCTGGATTGAATTTATCCAATAATCTTGTTGGAATTCAGAATATTAAACAAACTTTGGAGATTAGATGGAAAAAATTTTAGACGACTTGGTGCTGGCGAGTTTAATATTATTAACCGGAAAATTTAGTAAATTTAACAGGAAGAAATTAATCAGATTCATCTGATAATTCCTACAAGAATTCTGGTTCGTCCATTTTCCAACAAACATACTGGTTGAATCTAACCAGCATTCTAATTAATGCAACCAGATTTTTTTCTCAATGCGTAAGGAGAGGTGCAATTGCGTTTATCGAGCCATCTCTACCTGTTCTTCATCGTCCATTCGAGGAAGATGGACGGAAAACACGCGCGCGTTTTCGATTGAGAAGGTCTACCTGAAGGGAGCTTAAAACGCGCTTTGAAAAACACGGGAATATCGTCCTCTCTCTCTTTCATCCTCCTCCGTTGATGCGGCTTTTACTTATCTCCGGCGGGCTTCAGCGTTGAAACGATAGGGAACTTTTTTAATCTACAGAGCGCGAACGAGCAGATGCTTTCACCGACGACGGTTTCCCGACTTGACACGCCGTGTTAAGAGCGCATTGAGCAGACGAGAGAAACGCTCTCTCTCTCGCCTCTCGTCCTTGGCGCCGCTTTCCCCTCAGGATTCTGACGGCCCGTGGACGTCGGGATGACGTGTCGGCAAAGATTTCGTTCCGGATGTCGTAGCAGCCCGAGAAGAGAAGGTTGAATAACGGGCGAGGGGAAGAAGGGATTTCACGAGGCGCGCATTAGGCGTTCACCAAGTATATAACCCGCAAGATCCGTAACTAGGTGTAGGATATTCCGGAGGGCCCCACGTCGAGCGTGAAGATATCATTTTTGATGTCCCGTCGCGAAGACACGTTTACTATCCTGATGTTTATCCCCTCTTCCTTTCTCCCTTCTCAATATTTATTTGCGCTCGGTTATTCGATAATTTTAATTATTTAATTGATAATATTTAGTGAACTGATACCGTATAAATAAATAAAAGATGCTCGATGCAATTTTAATAACTGTTTGATAAGAATCTATGAGCTTTGTCGTCCATTTTTATATAGGATGCGTCCAAGTGTAATCAATAAAGTCAAACATCAAATTAAATTTGATCTGATATTTTTTCTTCATTGGAAGTAATTTGTTTAAAAATTTCAAAATTATTCTTATTTTTGATCACAAAACAGAGAGAATATGTGTTTTACTAAACTCGAATTATTCTCGATAACTAATATGTCATTTTTATATTATCAAGTTAAAAGAGTATTATTTTATTTATAATATTATATTTAGATATGCATCTCAAAAAGATATGAATAATCCTAAATAAATTAATAAATTTCACTTTCTCTCTTTAATTATGTTATGAAATGTGAGATTAATAATGACGCGAAGATCGGAGCACATAACTTTTGTCGGAGCACATCATTTACTGAAGATAGTCCATCTAATTAATTAATTAATTATCTAATTAATTACAGAATTTTCTATATCAAATATATTTCTTTCTTTTGTTTTAGCAATATGAATTTAAAAAAAATTCTAGTATCTATAGTACAATGCCTTCAATAATATACATATTTTTGTGCACTTGCTCTATTTGAGTTATAAAAATATTTTATGCATAAAGATTCATTATATTGAGAATACAAAACATTTGTTTAATATCATTTTCATTATAATATTATATTTTGTTATAGATGAAAGGATCATACTTAAAAGGAAATATTCCAACAAGCTCAACAACGGAGATTGTTAAAAGAGAGAGGCTACAATAACACAACATAGACAAAATAAAAGACTAGTCATAGAAAAGAGAAAAAAATTAACTACAATATGGCAGACGAGTTGAAAATTAATGAAACCACAATTAAAAATTTAGCTAATAACTTTGATGATAGTTCTCAAAGTAAGTATGAAGAATACAAAGAGAACTGTGGAAAACAAAAGAAAGAGGATCCATTTTAATAATTGACAATTTATTTTAAGAGCAGAATTAAATTTAGAAATACGAACAATTGAGAATCTGAATATTGAAAAATAACTTGAAACATTAAATTATAACAGATAGACATTTTCGAAAAGTTCGCAATAATATATTAGAACAGTATTACAAGGAGATTTTGAAATATGCAAAATTTGTCCGACTCTACAGGCAATTCAAGAAATGACAAAGTAAGTAGACTTTGAAAATTTACTTTGCTTTTTAAATATATCTTATATAATTTGACCCATGGAATATAAAATTATTACTAATATTTTTTTTATTGTTTATCATATATAAATTATAAAAACGTTCACACTATTGCAGAACAGAAATCAAAGGCTGCAACAACACGAGAATTCTTATTTGATAAAGTTTTTACAGAGAAAATATTGTAAAAAGAAATATTTAAAGAAGAAGTGATGCCTTTACAATATTTATTCTTGAAAGCTATAATATTAAATTTGTGTATTCACTTTTGTGATCCCATTAATTCAAAGAAAGCTATAAAAGGAGATATGATAATTTGTAGAATAAAAGCGTGATACGAAATATGTATACATTATTATATACTTATAATATAAATAATATAATATAAATCTACTATAATATATTATATAATATACTATAATATAATATAAATATACTATTTGTATTTTTATGGTAGATGCTTTGTAGAAGAATAATATTAGAAATATATCAAATGGATGCGAGATCAAATATTTATTGCTTGTATAATCTCTTATATAAATATAAAATTAATTATATATATATATATATATATATATATATATATATATATAATTTGTATCCAGAAACCTTCTTGCGCGCGTGTGTGTGTTGGTCGGAAACTATGTGTATGTTCTCTTAATGAAATTCATTAAGCGATGGGTACGCGATATTGCGTTACCTAAACGTAACCTTAAGCGGACGATGAGGCAAAACCGCCTCTTGGTGGTAACGAGAGAAATAATATTAACGACGCAAAATGGCGTTGCAGGGGATCGCTTTACATAGTTACGTTTCAGTGGCGACCTTCCCATGCAAGATCGCGACCGTCGACGCATAATAATTCGAGATCATCCGCGGTGACGGGACGATTTTATCGCGTTAGCGCATCCTTTTGTCGGTCTTGTCGCGCGATAACGCATTATATACGACCGAGGAACTCATCTTCGAGGAAAGCCAGACTAGACTATAGGCTTGAACGATCGTTACAATTTCGTTCCGGATGCCGCTCTAGTTCGGAGTCCACCTGCATCTCTCATCGAGCGAGATGCAGCCTCACCAGATGATTCGTCATGGTAGAATCAGCTTTAACTGCTTTCTCTCTATCTCTTTCTCTCGTCACCTTTAGCTACCCTTGCACCCTATAACTGTGTTTTCTCTTTCTCTCCGCTTCTCTAAATTTTCCCTATTCTCTCTCTCTCTCTCTCTTTCTGTTTCCCCCTTCTGATGTCAGGCCAAACTTTCAGAGAAATACCGGCAAGCCTATCCAACCGCAGGATAGAGAGAACGGTGCACGGTCAGCCTGTTACCGTGGTAACGCGATACAGGAACTAAATTCCGTATGTACTCAGGGACTAAGTGCACTTCTAACGAAAATTTCACGGCCTAAGCAAACGTTACACCGACACTTAAACGAGATTTCATATTAATGTTTAAAGCGATATTCCGATCCTGTCGTTGCACAGATTGCAATTAGTGAGGGACAACTAGTGAACGTATACACGTAACTATGTGTATACGATGTATTGTGTTTGAAATGTTCAAGCGCTCGTAAACGCTTAAGCAGAATTTGCTAAATTTACTGCAGATTTACGATGTGGCAAATAATTGATATCTAAAGCAGCAGAATTCGTTTAAGGATGTTTTGTATATACAATCCCAGTAAAAAGTAGTTCAAATCAATATTGACGAATATATCCACTTTTGATGTATTTTGAGTAAGAAATTGTGTGGAATATTACAATTTTTTTTCTTAGCTACAGTGCAGAGATGTATTTTTTAATATTTATTGCGTTTTTACTGAAATATTCCGAATTGTTAATCGAAATGATTAATCGAATGATTAACTGACCTGAATATTTCATCTTTATTAATAATCATAAATTATTAAATTTTTATTATTATTTTATTTATTTTATTTATTATTGTTTCATTTTATTATTAAAAATTTTTTAAATTAATAAATAGATCTGGAAATACTTTCACAGATATTTATAAATCTTCTTGTGCAAAAATATAAAGCAATTTTATTAATTACATTTTTGTTGGAGTTGCTTCCTTAAGGATGTTTTGTATGTACAATCCCAGCAAAAAAAGATGAAATCAATATTGACGAATATATCCACTTTTGGTGTATTACTAAGAAATTGTGTGGAATATTACAATTTGATTTTAGCTACAGTGCAGAGATGTATTTTCTAATATTTATTGCGTTTTTACTGAAATATTCCGAATTTTGTTAATCGAAATGATTAACATTTGACAGAGAATTTCGCCTTGTGACAGATACATGGCTAACTTTATTTAATTATATTTAATATCTTTTTAACCAGTTAGTACTTGTATAATATTATTTGACCAAATATTTCCTCTGTATCTAAACTTTTGCAAATCTTAAACAAATTCTGAATATTATTTCCATGTGTTTTTGTCATTTGAACCGATGTTATACGTTTCCCATAAGAACACATGTTAATTCGGTGCAAATTATCCTTAAAACTTGTGAACGCTTTAAAATCGCTAGTGAATCGATTTAAAAATTGTATTGAAGATTCTAAACATATGTAAGGACATTCTGTACAATTTTAATTAAATTCTCAATATTTGGAAAATAGGTACAAAACCTATCCTTAAGGAGAATCCTTAAGGAGAACTGAAATTTTTGCATTTCTTTTCGTATTTTTCGCATTTTCGTGTGATATTTTACATTATTCGAGATAACAGAATATATATTCATATATTGTTAACGCGTCGAAAATAGAGATAAATCATCTCGCATTCACAAAGCACGTGATCAATCTTCCTATTTGACGATCACCAAGTATGTAACTTTTATTTTCTCGCGCAAAATTTATACCTTTAATCAAATCACGAACTTATGAACAGAAAATAAATGATGACTAACATGCTTCAAATCAGGTAGAATAATTTCACGTCTATTAATCTCGCTCTTCTACTATCACCAAAAAAAAGTTCATCAGAAGAAGATTCATCAGATCTCGTTCTTCTACTATCACCAAAAAAAGCATCATCAGAAAATCTAATATCACTATTCATGTAATTTGTTCCCGATTTTGCTAAAATCGTTTAGCAGAAATTTACGTTCAAAGTTGGCTGACCTAACTTGACATTAAGCTAATCCTTTTGCAACTTTGAATGTGAATTCCTGCTAAACGATTCGAGTAAGGAAATCGAGAAGTGCAGAAATAGAACAGTAGATTAGCACAGTAAATAGTAATATTAAATTTTACAATAACAAATGTAAACTTATTTGATGATAAGACACTTTATATATAAGGTATTACAGGTAGGTATAAAGATTAATATAAATATAAAAATTAATAAATTTGTGTTTGCGCACCAAAAATATTAAATGTAGATCGAATCTCTTTCATGTAAATTTGCGTGTGCGTCTGTGTACATATGTATAATTTCATTTCCTCTCAACTAGATAGAAAATTTTGATTGAAAAGTTTGAAATATTTCAACAACATATTTTCTACAAATATGTATTTTTGAAATATTTTAATATATTTTGAAGAGAATTTTTTCGATATCATACGTAATTTTTTTAAGATAATAAATATATATATATATATATATATATATATATATATATTCTTAACAAAATTGTTAAAATTGTATTGACGTACTATTATCGCGAATAAAAAAAATAATTGCGGAAACGGCAGTTGTGTAACGGATAGAAGGTGTGCTTTACAATTGAGAAAGCTTTTCCTTCCCCAAGGCAGCACGATGTCAGGTCACAGAGCACTGTTGTCATCCCTCATTGAATGCCCAGCATCCGTATAAAGACTATTCTCTTCTGCTGGCTGCTCCTGACATCTCGAGGATCTATATTTCTAGCATAACCATCCATCTTTGGACCGTTCAGGTGACTAACGTGGAATATATATTGTGCTTCGCGCTACATTTGGGAGGCAACGCTTAACCTTTGATGTATTGTCGTGTCTTTTCTACATCCCGTGGTGTGAACGTTTCGAAATCATATAATTATAATCTCGCGCAAGATATTTCACAAATCCCTGTACGCGTGCAAAATTTATATAGGAGCATACGTGTGTGAAACATGAACGGATATTTAATCGTGGATGTACATATCCAAATAATTTGAGCAATAATGTATGAATATGCATTCTCTCTTTTTTATATCACAGTTTGAAAATTATAAAATATTATAATAATTAAAATACGAAACATTATATCTTAATAATTGGATAACATTTTATGCACAATTTAAATTTTGTGTAGAACGCCATAGCAATTCAATAAATATCTAGTACATATATATATATATAGGCCGCAAAAAATAAATATTTATACGAGATATTTCAATCACACCGTGTTTTCTCTTATATGCAGACTTTTTTGTCAACATAAAATCGGTTATTATTTTTCATACGTTTTTCAATTTTCATTTTTCAAAGAATGTGAAATATATATATATCTCTTTCAAATAAAAATGGTTAATAAATAAAAATTTTAAAGATGATTGACAAAATAATTTATAAAAAATTAATTATATATCCGCAAAATAATTTCACGATTTACGTAAAAGCAAATGGCTAATAAACCGCTCTTGTTCGCCACTAACGCGGATTAAAATCACAGAACTAATATCTCAGAAGTATAATATTAAAAATAGAATAAAATTGTGAAAATTTGTAACACACGCGAAACAGAAGAAAATATAAGAAAGAAAACGAAAGCGTAAGAGCAGTATAAGACATATATAACGGCAACAATAGTACTAAAATATCATTATTTAGTGAGAGATATCTTTGTTGAATTAACATACCTATCATAAAAAATTGATATGAAATATATGTCAAAATTAAATGCTATTTATCTGTCTAGTGCCTCATGTCTAAATAAAATGCAAGAAAACCAGCGATAAGTGGATAGCGATAAATTATCTTCCACCTGCAAGACATGCGATCAATCTTTTCAACAATCAGCAGATATATAAGCTTTCATTTTCTCGCGCGAAACTTATGTTTTTAATTAAATCTTACAAACTTACGAGCGGAAAGTAAAGAATGAATAGCATGCATCAGGGTTTAAATAAATATAATAATTCATTTTTATAATTATATAAATTATCGCGAGCGAATTCTAGGTGAAAATAAATTTTCCCGAATATATCAGTGTAATAAAAATAATATTATATACAAGAAAAACAAAATAAAATATTCATGTGGAATCATTATGTATATCACATTAAAAACACATGTAATATCTGTTAAATAAATTATTAGGACATATCGTGCATGCAAATCATTATTCTTTTATCTTTTTTTGCACGAAACAATACGACTAAAACAATTTCTGCATCAAAATCTCGAGTCATTTAATTTTGCGATATACATATTTTTATTTGATGGATTTTGCATATTATTATCTTTTTATAGCAAATGCCAAGAATAATAAGATTCGAAATGAAAAACTCAATTTCTTTGAAATATACACCATTTGAAGCACCGAGAATCTTATCATTGAAGCATCATCGTAATCTCTAGCGAGCTTCCGGTTAATAAAACCGGATGATACGCCAAAGTATATTACCAAGTTATGTCTTACATATATGTGGATTTTCATGTCGAGTTCTCTGTAACGACTTTTCGTGATCTTTTCGTTAATAAAACTGTATCCTTGCAGTTATGCGCTCAAGTATCGTGCAGCCAATTAGAGTAGACTGTGCTAGCCAGATTAGACTGGATGCTAATGGGTTAAATTTAAATAGGTGAATCATTACACGAGGATATATACTGTGTTAAGAGAAGAGTTTTAAGATGTTCAGATGGCCTACTCTTTCTAACTCGCGCGAAAAAGAGAGAGAGCGACGTCTCTTCGTAATGTCGTTAAAAAAAAGAGAAAAAGCAAGGTAACGAAACTTTCAGTCTTCGCCGCTCGTCTTCGTAGTAAGTGGTACTTTAAACATTAGCCGAGAATATTTTATAATTTTCTTATACAACGTATATCTTAGTCGCGTGTATCATATTTTATACTTTATGGACCAACGGGCAGAAAGCTTTCCATTTTGCGTTCACGCCACATATATGTATGAAAATATATATACTCTTTCATAGGAAAATGCAAATGATGATACAATTATTCACCCTTTGATCAAAAATCAAAACACAATTCCGAGAACCGTAAGACTTAGTGTACTAGTATTTTTTGGCATCACTCAAATTAATGAATACCTGATTACATGTAACAATTATACTGTAAAGACTTGTGTGTTGCTTTATTACACTGAGGGGAAAATTTTTTTAAATCAAATAAATTTGTTTTCTTGAAACTTTTGCTTTAAATGGAAGGAATTGTTTATTTCATTTAAGCATTTAATTTTAATTAAATATGCATGTTATATTAAGTACATTATTTTCATTTATATATTTTTTACATTTAAATACTATTTTCGTAAAATATATACTATAACTTATTAAATTAAATATATTATTTTTCTAAATTAAAAATTTTAAAATTTTTCGGAATAAAAAATGCATTTTAATAAATATTTTGTAAAATTAAAATATAAAAATATTTAATTAAAAATTATATTTTTTTAAGCATATATATCTTTTTAAACATATGTAAATAAATACTTAACTTAAGCAAACAGACGTTTTGAATACAAGTAAATACGTATTTAGTACCCACAGAATAAATAGCTTTCTTGAGTTAACTAAAAT
The DNA here is from genome assembly GCF_003227725.1 of Camponotus floridanus. NCBI lineage: Eukaryota > Metazoa > Arthropoda > Insecta > Hymenoptera > Formicidae > Camponotus > Camponotus floridanus. Next base: position 470,218 of record NW_020229243.1, read on the forward strand.
TTTTTTATTTCAAGATAATTTTTTCCTCAGTGTACTGCTACTGTAATCAATATATCAACATCTCAATAATAAATTCCAAATATCAATCAGATCCAACGGTTTCTATAGGATATCATTTTTTTGTCAAATAATGTTTCTAATTAAAAAAAGATAATCGCTGCTTAAATAATGTTGTTATTAATTGTTGGAGAGTATATGCGAATTTGAAATGTATTTTTTTCGGCGCAGTCGAATTCCGCACTCTGCTGCAATATTAATAATATATCACGCTGTATATTCGCATTAGTTATATAATACGTATTTACTTTCCGAAATACACTCTCTCTGTTTCGAGCTACACAAACACTCTTCGCACACTATGATATTAATCTTATTTTATGTTTAATAATTATTTTATATTTATATAAGTACAATTTTATATTTTCATTATTTAATTATTTTTAATTATTTTAAATATTTTTATTTTTAGTTATTTTATTCATGTAATTAGAAATTTTTTTAAATATGTACGACTGTTGCCGATAAACTAGAAGATAAAAACATTAAATAATGATTAAATCCCCGATTTTGCTTGAAAATGGATACAAAGAGCGTGTACGAGTACATTCATTACATTAACAAATGTAAAGAATATTTATTAATTACATTAACAAATAAGAAGAGCAGGAATGAAGATACTCGTATGACATCAAACGAATCTACATTTACACGCGCATCTCTTTTTATTAAAGCATACTATTTACCCCGCCTTACTCTGGAACGCCACCAAAAAACATATCCTTTAATCAGAACGCGTATCGCAATGTTGTAAATGTTTCCGAGATAATGAATTACGGCAGCGGCACCGGTACCTATTTTTATGCAAATTTGACGCAGTACAAATTACACGTTATTTATATCTATGTATTTAAATTTCACACCGGCGTAGTCCGTAAACACTCTCGTCTCTGCGTCTTTCGCGGGCATAACCCGAGTTTTTTATGAAATTTCACGGGATAACCACGCGCGCAAAGAGTATTTCGAGGCTCTCGCAGGCAGACTGTTTTATATTAACGCCGCCGAAAGCTTTAAAAGGGAGAGGAAAATTTTTCTTTTCCCCGCCGCCAGACGGTTAATTTGTTTCGAAGTATCGGACTCGCGGATTTTGTGTCTCTTTTTCCCTCTTTCTCGCCCTCTCTCTCAATTTAACGCGGCACGAAGGCGGCGGAATTATTCCGCGGGCACCATAATCGAAGGCAAAGAACGGGACCAACCGTCTAATGAAATATTATATTTCCAAAAGAGATAACTCCACCGGAAATGCCTGCACGGCTAAACTTAGCCAACGCGAATTTCTCGCAATTCCGCGCAAGTTGCGACCGAATTGTATCACGACGCTTAATTAGAGCGAAATAATTTGATAAGTTGTATATAATCACAACTCGTAACAAAATAATATAATAGTGGTGTACCATAATACATTTGTTTCCTATTTGTTTTTAGATATGTAAATAATATATGTAACCATAAACATTTCATAATTAATAATAATCTTTAATAATAATAATATATATAAAATATGTATTATAGTACACAATAATCAGATAAATTTACAAATATATATTGAAATTGATACACATAATAATAATTTCATACGTAATTCTCGTAGATGAATCTTTAACTTGCGTGACTGGAGAAACAAAGTTCTTTTGATGAATGAATCTTGTTCTGAAACTTATTAAGATCAGTTAACAGCTAAGCGATTTATTATCGATAGATGAGAAATTCTGAAAAAATCATTCGATTTAAAGTTCTTTAAGAAAGATTCATTAATTATAAGTTTCTTTTATCCTAAATTACATTGTATTAATGACACAAGTTGCTAATAGCAATTATTTTTAAGGAACTCTAAAAATTGTTGAAAATTTAGGTATAATATATTAAATATAATGTATTATATCTTGAATTAATAACGATTTTGTCACGAATTGCTTTCCTACAGATTAGTAAATTAATTAAGAAATACTTTACATGTACAAATATTTTATTTTCTTATGTATTACACAGAAAAAAAGGATATTCTTGTTTTAAAAATATATTTAGTTTAAGAAAAATATAATTACTTACTTGAATGAAGCCATTTAATATAGTTCGATCAAGAAAACTATATTCTTATGACTTAAGATTTAATTTTCTTGAATGGAAAAGAAACAATGTTGGATAGAAAATAACATTTTTAAATCAACGATTATAATTTTCTTAAAGTAGAATTAAATAATTATATATTCTTGAGGTGACAATTACAATATTAAAATAAGACGATAATATTGTTGAAATTTAAAATTAAATTAAATTCTTCTAAGAAGATTATCAATTATTGCGTATATACGAAACAATAAACGCGTTAGTTTAAGTAAGTTTTGATTTCTTCTGTGTATATATATTTTATTATTCGCGCTTATCGCGTTATCTCGTCTTCGAGAGCAAGAACTCCGCTTGCGAATTCGAGAATACGTATTTTCATCCTTTCAATGGCCTAGATATCTATCTGCAGTGACAGGACACGAAACCCGCGAGAGACTACGACATCCTGCGCATTACGAACTTCCGCGAGTCAACTTCCACTAGGTCGGAACAACGGCACATAATTTCTCGGCAGCGAGTAATTACTTCGGCGGGAAATTTCCGTCTTTAACGATAAATTGATGATACCCGCCCAATCTAATTAGAATTATTTCTTTCCCTTGGGTTTTCACGGTGGATTTAACGCGTTAACTTTTGCGCGAGAAAAAAACACGCATTGCTACGAAAGCAGACAATAATCGAAAATGTTGAGCCAGTAGCTCAAAATTAATTAGAACATCGCGATTCAAAAAATGTGAAAAGGAGAAAAGTTATTTAAAATTTATTTAAAAATTAATTAAAAATTATTTCAACAAAGGCAGACAATAACCCAAAATGTTGAGCCAGTAGCTCAAAATTAATTAGATGAATATCGCGATTCAAAAAAAATGGGAAAAGGAGAAAAATTATTTAAAAATTATTTCTTATACATGAATCGATAAGTTGTATTATACACGAAAATATTGGGGAGATTCCTTCTTGTTTAACTTTGAGAAGTAATTGAAAATTTCCTGACAGCATCAATAAAAGACGAAAAGCAAACGCAAAGCACAGCTGCTAAAATAATATTTGTATATTTTTCGTTACTAGTGTTTGATTTTTCAAGTGTATTCTTTACAAACAAATCGTTACTCGAGCAGAGTAATTAAACAGCAAACGAATCGATATCTCCGCGAACTTTACATGACAGTATCTAATTCGGTAGCCATTAACCTGTCTGCCGCACAGGGAACAAAGTAAACTTCGGTCTGTGATTGCGTCCCATTTAGTGTATGCTCGTGCACCTTAACGTAGGCTGCGCAAACTCGGGGTGTTTAGTGCGATAGCTAATTTGGCATCGACCAGGTTACGCTTTGGCGCCGGCGGACTTACCAATGTTTATGTTGCCATCGGTTCCGGACTGCTTACTGACAATACTGCACCGAGTGCAGCGGCGACGTTAGTTGTCCTGGAATACCTCGCGAGTACGTAACTTCCGTAATCTAGCCCGACCCACCCCGCTCCTACGCAAACTGGATGATGCCCGAGGATTGTCGAGACAGCGAAATTATCTCGGGCGATAAACATCGAGAGGAACGATGGCGACCTATGCTAGGTGTTCTGAAATATCGCGCGTTCACCGAGCGATCGAATGAGCAAACATAGAGCGAGCGCGGGAGATCAAGGATCGGCATCTCTCGATCTCGGCGGGACTGCGAAGCCGCTTAAGACCGGCTAAGCTGCTTATAGAATGAACCAAGCGACTCGATGTACACATGTATATGAAGAACATTCGGAACACTAAAGCAGCCCATCTCGCCGGCCGGTCCTCAACTCCTACCTGAGCATCATTAACACCGTGGCTTACTCCGAAAGCCACTTTACGCTCGCGTGCGCGTTAACTTGCCGCAAATTCGCGGCCTTGAGAAGGTAGATACTTCGCCGAACACCGTCGAATTTATTCGAGATTATGCGGAAGAAGACACCTATTTCTTTAAGTTAAGCTAATATCTCTCCCTGATTTTATGGAACGCATGAAAGGAAATTTATACGAATCAGCTTTCGATTTCAACGCGAAATACGTTTCGTAGATATTAAAAATCATGAACAATCATTCAAATTGATTGTGTAATTAGATCATATCATGTCAAAAATTGAAGTTGTAAATTAAAAGATAGATTTAGCGCTCAATTGAAAATTAAAAGTAAAAATTATTTGCAGATAATTATTAAAAGACTGCTTTTGCAGATTATTAGTTTTGAAAAGTGATTGAAAAATGATTATTGATATCGCGGCGTAAATTAACAAGTGATTAAAGCTTGTCGAAAATAAATAATAATATATATAATGTATAAGAATTCTATGATAAAAATATGAAATAAAATAAAATTTGAATCAATTATATTCAAAAATTATTTTCAAAAACTTCAAAAATTGAAGTTGTAAATTAAAAGATAGCTTTAGCGCTCAATTGAAAATTAAAAATAAAAATTACTTGCAGATAATTATTAAAAGCCTGCTTTCGCAGATTATTAATTTTGAAAACTGATTAAAAAATGATTATCGATATCGCGGCGTAAATTAACAAGTGATTAAAACTTGTCGAAAATAAATAATAATATATATAATGTATAAGAATTTGATATGATAAAAATATGAAGTAAAATGAAATAACGAAAATTTGAATCAATTATATTCAAAAATTATTTTCAAAAGCTTCAAATTTGAATCAATTATATTCAAAAATTATATTCAAAAACTTCAAAAATTGAAGTTGTAAATTAAAAGATAGCTTTAGCGCTCAATTGAAAATTAAAAATAAAAATTACTTGCAGATAATTATTAAAAGCCTGCTTTCGCAGATTATTAATTTTGAAAACTGATTAAAAAATTATTATCGATATCACGACGTAAATTAACAAGTGATTAAAGCTTGTCGAAAATAAATAATAATATATATAATCTATAAGAATTCTATGATAAAAATATGAAAAGTAAAATAAAATGACGAAAATTTGAATCAATTATATTGTGAGAAAAATTAGATTAAAAATAAGAAAAAAAACATATTTTTCGATCACTCTTCCTCCTAATATTCCACAATAAGATGCACTATTTATTACAATTACTACATAAAATTAAAAACGTCTACTTACATTTAATAGAAAGCAGCAATCTTACATCGTGGCGGCATCATTTATCGCACGGTGGATCAAGCAAGGTGAGGTTCATAAAAGCCGACATTTCCGCTTGCTCTCCTCTCTCACGGACGATCTGGAGATGTCGACTTTTTCCATCGTGGTTGCCTGAAAGATATGAAAGGAGCAGCGCATCAGTCATCTTCCCCCAGAGTCGCGCCAAATTGTCGCGTCTTTGGTTTTTCTGAGGGAAGCGCGGCATAATGGAACGGAGGGGAGGGCTTGAGTGGCTACGGAAAAAAAGGCTCTCGCGGTTGTATCCCTTTAGTCTGGCCAACCCCTCAACTGTCACTCATAGTCAGAGTCAGAGCGTTCTCCTCCATCGCGCGGAGCTCTCTCCACAGATCCCTCTTCGGGACTGTCGCGATACCGATCTAGTAACGAAAAGAACACCACGCTGGACCAGGACCATGCTGACAATAACGGCCTCTTAATCTCCGCGAAGCGAAGCGGTTTAGTCATACTCGAGAATGCAGGTTCACGGAAAGGGATGACTATGATTCATCGAGGCATCCGGCATACCGATGCAGATTGATCTTGATCCCGTGCCGACTGATCCGTCACGACTGATCGAAGGAGACGCCTTCGACGTCGACTAACGCGATCACGTCATTACTCGCTTTTATGCAACGTCCGCCCTTAAAGCCACTCCTTACGATCGATATCGGAGCATTGATATAACTTTACAACGACCACGGTGAATAACCATGGGAGTCGAAACTTCAGAATCAATCATTGGCTTATCTTAAAGAGCAAGTAAATGCATTTTTAAGAACGCGGGACAACAAAGACATTATATTAATAGAATCGAATTTTAAATGTATCACGATAGATGATGTTTAAAAGGATTACATTTGCAAGTAAAATAAACGATGCAAAGTTTTTAAACTGTATCGATTTTGTTATTTAAAAAAAAATACGCATGTGTATGTGTGTGATGTAAATATTAATAATATTATTTAATAATTAATAATATAATTCTTTCAATATAATTTAATAATATAATTAATTAATATAATTGATAAGTATTTATAAACACAGTCAAATATAATTTGAAGAGAAAATAAATAATGAAGAAATTGGTATAAATTTAAAAGAAACGTAATAAACGAGTTAAAAATAAATTTCTTAATTATTCAATTGAAAAAAACAGCTAAAAAAAAGATATAAAAAAAGAATATTCAATATATTTGATTCTTTGATATACATCTTAAAAATATAATTCTTCATGTATTTTTCATGTTTTCTTCGTCATTTATGCTGCGCTATCTCTATAAAATATATTTTATACGTAATAATTTATAATCTTCTTAGAAGAATTTAATAATTTTTAATTTTACAATATTAGTTTTATTTTAATATTATAATTGTCATCTCAAGAATATATAATTATTTAATTCTACTTTAAGAAAATTATAATCTTTGATTTAAAAATGTTATTTTCTATCCAACATTGTTTCTTTTCCATTCAAGAAAATTAAATCTTAAGTCATAAGAATATATTTTTTTGATTGAACTATATAAAATGGATGAATTGATTGAACTATATAAAACTTCATTCAAGTAAGCGATTATTCGAGCATTATATCTTTCTTTAATTAACGCAATATAATCTTACTTCAAAATTTCCACGTTAAAATTAAATATATTTTCAAAACGAAAATATCCTTTTTTCTGTGTAACGTGATTATTCCTTAAACTCACAGAAAAAAATAAGTGTCAAATCAAAACTTATATACTTAAACTAACGCGTTCATTGTTTCGTATATACGCAACAATTTATAATCTTCTTAGAATCTTAGAAGAATTTAATAATTTTAAATTTCAACAATATTATCATCTTATTTTAATATTGTAATTGTCACCTCAAGAACATATAATTATTTAATTCTATTTTAAGAAAATTATAATCTTTGATTTAAAAATATTATTTTCTATCCAACATTGTTTTTTTTCCATTCAAGAAAATTAAATCTTAAATCATAAGAATATATTTTTTTGATTGAACTATATAAAATGGCTTCATTCAAGTAAGCAATTATTCGAGCAATTATATTTTTCTTTAATTAACGCAATATAATCTCATTTCAAGATTTCCATGTTAAAACTAAATATATTTTCAAAACAAAAATGTCTTTTTTCTGTGTAACGTGATTATTCTTTAAACTCACAGAAAAAAATAAGTGTCAAATCAAAACTCATATACTTAAACTAATGCGTTCATTGTTTCGTATATACGTAACAATTTATAATCTTCTTAGAAGAATTTAATAATTTTAAATTTCAATAATATTATAGTCTTATTTTAATATTGTAATTGTCACCTCAAGAATATATAATTATTTAATTCTATTTTAAGAAAATTATAATCTTTGATTCAAAAATATTATTTTCTATCCAACATTGTTTTTTTCCATTCAAGAAAATTAAATCTTAAATCATAAGAATATATTTTTTTGATTGAACTATATAAAATGGCTTCATTCAAGTAAGCAATTATTCGAGCAATTATATCTTTCTTTAATTAACACAATATAATCTTATTTCAAAATTTCCATGTTAAAATTAAATATATTTTCAAAACGAAAATGTCTTTTTTTCTGTGTGTCAAATACTCTTTTGCGAGTAAATTAAATTACTTTGAACGATAAAGAGAGCTTGAAGCCTAAAGCTCGTCGAATCGGCTTCGCTGGCCAATTCAGTTGGAAGAAATTGCGCTACGGCAGAGGCGATCAAAATTCCCGCGAAGGAGCGAATCGGAAATGGGAATGACGTATAAAGGAGCCAGAGCACGTAGGATCAGTTTGCCAGGAGCGGCATATCCTGTACCGTGAAGAATCTCCGACAAATCTTATGTACGTCCAGCTCGTCACATGACCCTGCAACGCCCCCGCCTGAATACTGATCGTCGTCCTCCGGAGACTCAAGGAACACTGCGTCCCTTTGTAAAATCAGTAGCGAGCCTTTTTCAGACTCCTTTTACTCCGGGATGCAAGCTCCTTCCTGGAGATCCTTTATAGTCACATACCTTTCTGTCGTCTTGCCATCCGTCGTTATATCCCCGAGTACAGACGTTACGTCTTGCCGTTTCCGCGGCCAACGCGGAAGAGAAATAAGAAACATGCTTTTTGAATTAGAGTCCTATATAGGCGCGTACCGCGAGCTTCTTGCGCGTAGACGCAAGTAATAATAGCGTCACATGTTCCTCCATCTCGGCGCTTATGTAAGCGGCAAGGAAGGCGAGACCGTGAATTGTGAAGAAGAGATTCGGTTATAATATTAGAAAAAGAGATATTACATGCAATTTTACTATCTCTTAAATAGAGGAAGGAAATATGCGCGAGAGAAACTAGAAATTTTGCAATATATTTCAGTACATTCTAATATATTCTCTATTAATCTCGTACATTACATGATTTTTTTCGTGGAAAAATATAAAACTTTTTAATATGCGCGCCCGCAGTGCTTGATGTATAATATATTAGCGGTTATGAAAAAAAATGCAATTTCTAATTTGATAAAAACCTCTCTTGAAAAGTCTTTTAAGATCGCGGTGTACATTCAATTTCACTTTATATAGATAATGTGGTATCCGTGCACAGAAAAAAAGGACATTCTTGTTTTGAAAATATATTTAATTTTAACATGGAAATCTTGAAACAAGATTATGTTGCGTTAATTAAAGAAAAATATAATTGATTGAATAATTGTTTACTTGAATGAAGCCATTTTATATTCAAGAATATAAGATAGTTCAAGAAAAATATATTTTTACGATTTAAGATTTAATTTTCTTGAATAGAAAAGAAACAATGTTAGATAGAAAATAACATTTTTTAATCAAATATTATAATTTTCTTAAAGTAGAATTAAATAATTATATATTCTTGAAGTGACAATTACAATATTAAAATAAGACTATAGTATTGTTGAAATTTAAAATTATTAAATTCTTCTAAGAAGATTATAAATTGTTGCATATATAAGAAATGATGAACGCGTTAGTTTAAATATATAAGTTTTGATTTGATACTTATTTTTTTCTGTGCAGTAATAAATTGTGCGTCCATATGTTAAAATTTTCTTGTATTATCACGTTTTGATTAGTACTTTAATGTAAAATTAACATACAACTTATATGTTATTATTTTTATAACCTTTTCATGTGTTACATTTATGTCAACTTCATAACTTAACACTTTATTTTTGTATGTCAAAGTTCAAGATTATTTGAAGGTTTACTTTAACTTTTCTTAGAATGTTAAACTGACTTTGAGACATGTTGATTGTTTAAAATAATTATGTTAAAAATACTCAAAATAATTTATATATCTCTTAGAAATAGAATATTATTTTGAGTATTTTTAACATAATCATTTTAAACAATCAACATGTCTCAAAATTAGTTTAACATTCTAAGAAAAGTTAAAGTGAATTTTGAAATAATCTTGAACTTTGACATACAAAAATAATCAAATTTACTAAAATCAAATGTTTCTATTGCAAATAATTTAAGTTAAAATAATTACTATTATATGTTAATGTCCTCAACATTTGTTACGAGTTATTGCAACTATTTTTTCATGCAATTTTTAATTAATTTGTATATTATTTTTACATTACACTTAAAGTCACGATAACAAAAATAAATGTAAAGTATTGTATCAATTTCAATAAGTAACATACGAATGAGTTATTTTAATTTAATATTTAGAATGGATTCTCTGACACGTGAAAAATGTTGAAATTAATTTTATTTTTAACTGTGCGTGATGATATGATGCGTATATATAATATCGTCGCATTTAAAAGTGGATCAAGAGTCATCTTCGGAATCCGCAACAGTTTTATAGTGGCTCGTAATGCACCGACCAATCGTTACACTTAAGAATTAAATCTAGTGGCGTCGTTAAACCCGAGGAGGATCCGGGCCGGTCTGCGGCGATATAGCCGGCTTAATATCCTTGACGTAAATAGATTACCGCAGTGAAGCGGGTCGGGTTAGACGCAAGCTCTTTGCTCGCGGGAAGACACGGAAGAGCGAGAGAGCGAGAATCTCTCTCGTGGGAGAATCTCTATATGCGCGAAGAGAGGAAAAGCGAAGAAAAAGGAAAAAAGAGAGAAAGAGAGGGAGGGAGGGAGAGAGAGAAAGAGAGAGGGAGGGAGGGAGGGAGAGAGATAAAGAGAGAGGGGAGGGAGGGGAGAGAGAGAGAGAGAGAGAGAGAGAGAGGAGAGAGAGAGAGAGAGAGAGAGAGAGAGAGAGATTTTCTTTTGGGGGAAAATGCAGAAAATTCGTCGGGCAGACGATGGGTCGACTAAGAGAGTAGCGTCATGGGGAGGCGGGGCGGGGGCGGGGGGGAGGGAAAGGAAGAGTGAGCCACTGATAAGAGAGCATCGTAGGAACTGGTACGCTTTGACAGCCAGTAAATTAAAGTATATTTCCACGACGCGCCGGGAGGCAGATGCACTGTACGCGGTAATCCGAGAGAGATTCTTCCGAGCAGAGATGAAAGGTAGATACGAAGAGAGGGAATTTTTTATAAACGCGGAATCGGCATACCGTTGGAGCGCCGGTACAGCCGAAGGGGAGCCTGAAAATCATGTCCACCTGGATGGCGTAGGAGCCATCAGCCGAGAGAAATGGGAGAGTAAAAGGAGTTGTCAGAATCAGATGAGAAGGAAGAGAGAGAAGGAGAGAAAGAGAGAGAGAGAGAGAGAGATTGTGTCTCGGAAAAGAGTACCTGGAGATACGTCTCACGGATCTGCGAGAGAGAAAATCGATCAAGACGATGAAAAATCCTCGAGAATATGAATGAAAATATGCAAGTGTTCCGTTAATTGCGCAAAATCACCAGTACGTTACTAACATTTGATATAAATTGGTCCGATAGATAACAAGCATTTCGTAGGACCAAGTATTGTTAATTATATAGTAATATAACTGTGCGTCAAGAAATTACTTACGATGTATCGTGGCTTAAAATCATAGTCGTTATACCAACAGTATTACATAAAGATAATAGTGACTGATATATATGCCCGAGAGGGTAATGTGCTCCAAACACGTTTTAGCTTTCATTAACTACAAATTAACCAGCTACCATGATTTGGCTTCTTACGATGAGTGAGGAAGTAAATGTTCTGTTATCTATGTCAGTTAGAGTTTCCGCCAATTATCGAAGAAAATATGAAAAAGTAAAACCCTAATGTAAATTATGTATAGGACCAATGATCTTTTCCCCGGATCGACGCTATAAAAAGAGAGAAGGAATATAGAGAGAGATCAGAATTTCTGAAGTGAGTGAATTATGCCTCTTATGAGTGAGAGTAGAAATTCTATGTTATCAAACGTATTATTTAACCAAATATATTCTTCATTTATTATAATACGAGATGCAAATCAGATCAGTGTAACCGGAATATCGACGATACAATACAAACTGATATATAATCATAGATTAAATTATATTCTCATGTTTAATATGTTGATTTACACAATCAATTATTCGTTTATAAAGAGCTTATAAATTATCGTTATATATGAAATAAATATATTGTGCTTTGCTTTAACAAAGCATTATGCTATGTGTTCTGTGTACACTGTGTAATCAGATGAAAATATTAATCAATATAAAGAATTAAAATTTTATTTATCTCAAGAATATATTTTTAGGAAATCTACATATTTAATAAAATATAATATACGAAATTTTATGGATATTATTTGACGATAATAAGATTTATGTACAATATATATGTAGATTCAAACACATTTTATATGAAATTTTAATATTAAAGATGATAATTTATATATAATATATGTCCAAAGTAAATAAAAATAAATATCAGGAGTTTTATTAGACTTAATGAGCGCAATTATGATCACAATTGTTGTCTATGAGAAATTCGAAATATCTTAATTTAAAATCAAGGACATAAACGCAATCGCGAATTACTTTAGTAATTACTGTATGATAATTTATAAGCGAGCATTTCCATGAAGATAACAGCTATGCAACCTTTCTGTATACGTAGTTTGGATATCATTGTACTATTTGTCAATATGCTGTTATATATACCTCATCTCAGTTTATTTCAATATCTCGCTTATCTTTTAGTGATCAGTTTTGGCCGCCTTTCTATGATAACACTAATATAGCGAATAAAATATATACGCTATATCCAGTAAGTTTAAAAAGGAATATAATCTAAAATAGAATTTTATAGATTCTGTCATATGTAAAAATAAATTCTAAAAATATAATGAGGATAAATCAAGATTATAAGTAGTATGCATTATAAATTATTAACGAATATTTAAACACTCTACAAGCTTACGTGGAGGTGCATATTAATTTTTTATCAATATTAATACAAGGTATCATTTAATCACTGATAATATATATCCTGACAACTCCTAAAGTATTAATATATTTATCCTCAATTTAAAATATAATTAAATCACAAATCGTGACTGTATTAGCAATTTTTTGAGGCATTAAACTTTGTTATATATTAGAAATATAAATACAAGTTGCTTTGATTTATAAAAATAGTTTTCTAATATCTAAATCTATTTCAGTATGGCAGAGGTCAATTTAACATAAATTGCACAACAGAATACAATATACATTTATTATAACATTTTGATGAATATAAAGGTGAAGTTTTCTATACTCATTTAAATATAATAATAAATATTATAATTTTTAATTAAATTAAAACAATATATTAATATATTAAAGATGCCAAAATTGAAATAAATAATTTATATATACAGACATTTTTCTCTTCCACAAAAATTAAAATCGGCATTTCGTTTCCCTCCTTCGAGGTATTCACGATACGAATTAAATTTATTTGTCTCACAGAGAAATCACCTAATATTATACCGAGATGTACCTCACGAAGCAGAATTTAGAAATTGCGGCGTGCATATTTACACACGATATATACTTATCAAGGACTATATGCTCTCTCTGTTTCTTCACACGTGCGCCCCTACGTATTGCGATTGAGATAATATACATCACAGTACTTCACGCAAATCGCTGCGTATCTACGGGGCTTGAGAGTTACAAGATCTTCTGATCCTTAAAAACGCGATTACTCATACGCGTGCGTCTCGAAGAAGCACCGATTTGAGTCCTATATCTTTTGACCTCGTATGATATTGAAATAAGGAGAAATTGAACTGCCAGTCGTAGTATGACTGTTTCCGAGACGAAACTCAATATATACGACATATCTCCGGTGGATAGTTTTCACACGCCGATTGGTAATCCTGGACCATAATAGATAAGATTTGATACCGCTCCTCTATCAAGTGACGGTGCGCGCATACTCGGACTGGTCTTCATATCGACTACGGCTATAATAATAATCATTGATTATCTACACACGAATAGAGGATGAGAGCGAGCTTGTCGATCCCCTAATAATTTTCGTCGGACAACTGAAGATAGTCGTATTTAGTACAAGTAGAAGACGGAGCATCTGCCAGTCAATAAGCCGAATCAAACATATCACGCTTCCACGACAGGGAAATCGCCGATGTCCGCTATTTAGTTTTACACTCTTGCGAGCAAGCCTATGAAAAATTTTCCCGCGATGTCTTGCCGTCGACGATAAGGCCTAATAAATTACCATGCATCCGTCTTTTAGCTCCTCTATCCGAGTTATGCTGACCGCGTCCAGGCGAGCGTCCGATGCCCACTAGAGCTTTAACGACGCATCGCGCGAGTTAAATGAGACTGCACCAGTTGTCAGATTCCTCCTAGTACTGGGAGCTCGACTTGTGAACCCTAGCGTCTCACGCATTGCATCGAGTATTAAATCGGACGCATGAGGATTACTCTATCAGTGACTACTAGTGTCTTGCATGTGCAGCCCTTATGTGTAGCTCAAGTAACTAATTTTATCCTAAACACAAAGAGTGCGAGCCCTGATAAGTGCCCCGCACAATTCTCGCAGTGTTGTGCTTATTCTATAAAATATATTATATTCTTTTAGTCTATTCCATTATTTATTCACGCGAAGCAATAGAGTGTAATATCAGTGGAATTGTTCATGTACATATCAAACTCGCTTTACCGCGGAGTATATTAAAAGACTTATTATTCCTGGAACTCATCTCTAACGTGTTTATACCCATTTCTAATATTTTTCTCTTGTTAATAAATCTAAATACATTGTATAGAATATCATTATTTTCCTCTATCTTCTCGCCTTTTTCTCAACCAAAATATCATGTGAATTTTTAGCATAGTCATATATTCATCCAGCTGCGATAATCAGCCAGAGTTTTCTTATTAAAGCTGACGTATTTATCACTATATAGAGTTATGTGTTTCTATGTATCTTCGGCGCTTTGCGTTTTATCTGTACCAAGGGGATAGAATGGAGCTAAGAGCGAGAGAGAGAGAGTGTGTTATTAAATCAAGGAGATCCCGTAAGTAGTGTGAATATAAGGTTAAGGGGTATCCGTGATTACGTCGTTTAATTTACATCTCATTCTTTTATAATTCAAGACTATCTATATTTTTACATTACATCGGATTAAAGCTTTATAAGCTTATATTTTTAAATAAAATCTTTAAAGCTTTTTAAATATGGACGGTGTAGGGACTCGTGCGAATTGACTCTCAACGTATTGTCACCACAAAGGGGTTATGGAGAGCATTCCAGTCTTCTTGAATATATAAATGCGAAGAGCTCGAAGCTTTCAATATAACATCAAGAAAGTCACAAAGGCATTATGAAATGTGATTTTAAGAATTTAAAGAAGGAGTAAGTAAAAAATTCGTATGTTAAAAATGATTTGAAACGGTACAAATGAATATGGATCAAGATAGTGAGCGGATGTCGTCTCCTTGTCAGTGTTAGATATGCATCAATCATGGGAGATAGAGCGATAGAGAGTACGCGAACTGATCAAATCGCGAGAAAGACACACGAGTCGCACGACGAGAGTATCGTACCGTTTATCCGTAAACGGTTCGTGTCTCGCCGAAACTGGAAGCTGTCAGCAAATTTCAATTCCCCACGATTCCGCGAGAGCGGACGAACAACTCTAGTCCACGTGCTCGGAATTCGCCCGTCTCCGCGACGAAAGTACAGCAGTAATGCCACGCGCTGAAAGCCGAGCCGACAGCCACACCTGAATAGGTAGGTTTCGCTCCCGCAAGCACAGCCGTCACTTATTGCACTACGTCATGTGCACGTACGCCGTAAGAGTCCAGCGAAGAAGTGGAGAGTACCAGTATGTGTGGTGTAATCAAACGTGGCGCCCAGAAACACTCTCATACGCATCTCAGCTGTTGTGTGGACATGGCGAGAAATCCGAATCAGAGCAGGTATAGGATATAAGGGATTATTATCCGGATACTATTGTGCACCATACAGCTCAGTAGTTGTCGATAAAGTTGAATCACATGGAGTGAATATAGTCTGAATAGTTCCTGCGTGGAGGAGGGTTCATTTCCAAAAAGCTTTTCTTCAATGCAAAGGTTGATGTGTAGTAGAGCTGGTAGTGAATGCTTAATACCTGATAGCTTTCTCTATCTTAGCTGCCCGTGTTAGTGTTCGTAATGTATTGATGTTTATTTAAGTATATAAAATAATTATAATATATAAATTAATATAATTGTAATAGAATATTTAGATAACTAAATATAATAACTTAATAAATAATAATTTATTTTTTTATATAAATTAATTTTTAATATAAATATATAATATATAAATTTTTTCGTAAATTATTAAATAAAATATAAACTACACCTATAAATTTATTGTATATGGTATATAATTATTAAATAGCTTAGTTTACACAGAATAAAAGCTAGATTAATTCTATTTATTATTGAATTTTTAAAAATTTTAAGTGCTAAAGCTAGAATTGATTGAAGTAGGATGTTGTTAGTTATATTTAGATATAAATAAATGCTTTGAATAAATTTTATTAAACAAATGGTCGAGAGAAATGGAGTAGGATCTGTCTCTTAATAAGTTCGAATATAATTAAACACGATAGCAAAAAATATTTATAAATAAATATAAAATAGTTGACCAATTTGTTATATAGAAATTACCTTAGATGTATAGTTTATAAAAATTGGAGACAATATTTTTTTAAGTACAATCTTTCTACCGTTATTTCAATATATGATATATATATTATGAGATAATAAATGCAAACCGAGATAAAATATACACATCAAAAATTAGATTATTTTTATATTAAGTAAATTGTTGTTGATCACATAATATTATAGTTAATAATAAATTCGAAAAATTATAATTCACATATTTATTTTACTTCTCGTAGAGATAATTAAGTTATTAATCAAGGCTGTATGAAGTATGTCATATAAATATATCCGTTAAAAATTATTATAACATAATTAAATTCACACACACTCACGTATATAGTTGTAAAAAATTAATTTACACAACGTTAAATAATGTCACTCGGTTTCAATTGCATTCGGAGATCTGACACGGCATGTATTCGTGAGCATAGCTATGATCCGCGTCGCTAATATAATTATATTAAGAATCAGTACTTTCTGCTGATGAGTAGAATCGCGGTAATAGATAGAGGTACCTACGATCATTCTGGACCGTGACAGGCTCGCGTGTTTTTTGTTCTTCTACAAGTGACGAGGCTCCGTATTGCATTTGAGTAGCCGATTATCGACTCTATTATAGAAAGCATGAGACTATACTGTCCTTTTGTCGTCGGAGTATTACCATTTGCCAATCCAGGTTAGAGACCAGCGGTGGCCGGGTTAGTATCGTCCGGTTATCTTTAATACCACTCAGAACTTATCCTTCTAGTACTCACGTAGTACGAGCTCTCCGTCGCACTCACCGCGTCTCAATAGAGGACGTTTATGGAGAGTTAAAAATCCGGATTATAAATGACATCATCTCCGCAGTGGCTCGATATATATTCTCGTAATTATATTCTTGCTTTCGACATTCTCTATATACTTACGTTTTGTATCAGAGCTGATAATATGAACTTGAACGCATATCGAAACCTATATATATAGACGATCGAAAATAAATGTTTTTAACATTTTTTTTTTTTTTAAGTTACTTTGAATAACTACCATTAAGTCTTATTAAAAGGTTATACATTACCAAATAACTACGTTGTCTTATTCAGGCCGTGCGCGCCTGCATTTAGCTATCTTCGTTTCTTCTCATAAAGTATAGTAGATAACTAGCAAACTCATGAATTACCGAACAAATAATTATAATTTATTACATAAGTAGTGCATTATGTAGTCTAATGTGAATAGTGCATCGAACCTGTACATAAAATATTTGCAATACAATTTATTCTAACATAAATTCAATCGACCAACTATATATTAACAGACACATAGACTCTGGGGAAAATTTAATTGTAGTAATAATATTTTCGATTTAAATACTGATTTCTCATAAATAACAAACCTGTTAGGCTTTCTTAACAAATTTAAAAATCTAAATTAATTTAATTCTGGAAAGAATAATAGAAAATAACTATATCAAACGGTATATTAATATAACTTAATGTACTCTGTAAATATTTTCACCATTGTCATTACAGTATTAAATCAATTATAAAATAGATAGTATTCGAGATTTATTAGAGAAATAAATAATATAATTAAAATAAAAATAAAATTTAGAAATTAAAATGTTGGAAAAATGAAATCAAATAACAAAATTTATATATAGATATAGATGCTTAGACATAAAAAAAAGTAATATATATATATAATATATGAATGATTAAAATACACACACTGAATAGCAAATTTACCCCAAATGGATAATTTTTTGGAAGAGATCAGAAAATATAAACAAGGAGGGTTTAGGATACATACAAAGCCAAATTGGAAAAGATTTTAAAAACTTATAAGAGATTCAATACATATCTTTTCTTAAACTTATATACTAAAAAAATAATACATAACCCTAATAATCTAATTAATATTCAGAAGAGCGTAATAGATAAGATAGTCTATGGTATCTCCTAATTATAGAGTTTGTGTTGAGAGAATTTAAATAATATAACGACTCTTATCTGCAGGTTTTGAAATAATAAATACATATTTGGAGGTAGATAGTGATTATTCTATATTCTCGATATATTCTCAACTTCTCGATTAACGATCCGTGATAAGTTCACGTATTTTTTATCTGCGCTCAATTTAGACGTTCTATTATTCTCACGTAAATCCTCTCGACGATGAGAGACTGACTCTCGTATTTAATAAGCGGATTCACTCAAGAGATAAATATATCGCTGAAGCGATTATCGACATCTCGGTGATGGACAAATGGACCGAGGCTCTATATTATTCAATTAGATTCCATAGCTACCGTTCTTAGTATTATGTATACCGGTGAAATCTCGTACTTATAACACTTATGTGTAATAATTTAATAATAGTATTCATAGGAAATACAGCCAATGTTTTCTATAAACTAAAGAATGAATTACCAAAAAGGGGTGTAAAAAAGCCACGCGTTACTCGGACTGATATCTTGTCTTTTTCTTCTTAGCTATACTCTTCTCTTTGGATTAAGGTATCTGGTTTCGTTACGATTAATTATGCATCTAAATCAAATGTTCTAGTGTGTGAGTATTTTAGAGCGGATAACAATGACTGACATAAAAAATGCCCGCTAAAATAAATGAGTGTCAGTATATTAGCTCATAGTATTAAGACATCACAATTAATTTTGATTCTTAATTTATTTTTGAATAAACGTTTTTTTATTATATTTAATTTCGTAATTAACTTGTATTATAGTGACATGCCCTCACTATTCAATTTTTTTAAATTTATTGTTCGAATTTTGGCTTATTTATTTGAGTCATGAAATGAGAACTTTATAAATTGTTATCACCTACTCTCTCAGACAATAAGTACCATACAAATGAAAATAGGAATTCCAATCTTCAATACATATATTCGTGTAAGATCAGAATCGGCACGGAGTTGCATGCGAGTAAGACGTGTTTCCGCATGACGAACTATAAGCGACGTGAAAAGGAGAGTGGAGTCTCTATTGACAATACCGTCTAAGGTGGCAAACCTTAATTGTTACTTATAACACAGAAAAGCTCTATCGTCAAGCATCCGTTCTCGTATAGAGCTTCAGCGCCTTTAATTCCAGTCTCACTTTGCGATAATAATTTACTTGTGAAGGTCTTACACACTTATTCGCGCGTGGCTGACTTTCTTACTTTTCTGTGTGCTATACGAGCACAAATGTAGCGAAAATGTTTAATGATCGTGCCACCAGACAGAAAGAGCGCATTTCCGCCGACGACGGATAAGTCTATTCCGTGGTTCGTGATCCGCGAAGATGTAATATTATCGATGTTACCAGCTGTTCATTCATATGATAAGGACTTGTCTAATCCGGCTGATTGCCGATCTCGCTTCCGAGATCTGTACACTGAGTTATCTCAAATACACGCTCTGACAGCGCGTCAATATTAAGTTTTGAATTCGAGTCGTATCCGAGTGAATCAACAGTATATTACGTCGCAGCAGTGCACAAGATTATTCGCGTGTAATTATGTGATAAGAATATAATAATTGAGTCCCACGATACAGTCGAGAGGCATTTCTGCAGCAAAAATTACATCCGCAAGTTGTAATTTATTCATTTTGAGATCCCCAACATTCAAATTTAGACCAAATAAATGAATCACACAGATTAATTGTTAATACAAAATCATATGATAGTGAGACTTTAAAATTGGTTACTACTGATCGTTGCACTTTTTTTGTTAAATTATAATAATTAACACTTTGTGATTTTTGCGTTGAAGAAATTTTTTGTTGCTTTTTTAAATATTGCGAAGGTGAAGTCTCGAGCGTTTGTTATTATGTATTTCTCAATTTAAAACATAAATATTGCATTTATAATAAACATTTTCTGCAAATTCAAATTATGAGCGACTAATGTTTATGTGATATAAAGACCAATTTAAAAGTGATTGATCATTTTTATTATCTCATATTCTGTCTTTGCTCTAAATAACTAGGTAGATTATTAAAAATATATAATTTTAATTCAAGTGTATTATATAACTTAAAAAATTATTGAGTTAATTATACTAATTAATAAATTATATAAATCATAATAATTAAAAAATATTCTTGTGCTAGCTTAGTATTAATTATTATAAAATAAATTATAAATTATCAATCAGTTCCCCTTAATTAGAGATTAAAATATTTAAAAATGCAATAGTTAAATCTGAACGAGAAGTAGAAAAGTGCTTAATGATCTCATCTCTTTTAGAAACACGCATCTCTCCTTCGCCATACGCGACAATAAGATTGTTTTTAGTGTGAGGCAGGACATTATGCACTTGTCTGTGCTGAATCCCGAAAAATCTCTTTAGAATTATTATAAATTTAAAACAAAATATTATATAATATTTTATAGTTTTAAAATCAATGCTAAAATGAAATACAATATCTATTAGATATACAATACTGCGTACAACTAGAGTATTAAAATAATGTGAAACTCATATTTCAGTATAATAGAATCTTGTCTGATACGAAACATCAAATTCCAAATTGATACGCAGCGCAACATAATATATAAAAATGATAAAATGGAAACTTCACACCTGGTTAACGTATACGAGTAGGAATAAGAGATATCGATCCCACGGAGTAATTTATAAATATACCAGTGTTAGAATGTGCTAGGTAATACGTGCATTTGAGAGAATCGAATACATACTACCACAGCCGTATCACTATGTCTATAATTGAAAAGCCCGCTCTTATATAAGTTTCTCTATCATGCAAACATAATAAATTTCATGGTTTAGATTTAGAGAAAGCCCGCTGGCAGTGTAAGTTTCCAGTTTGGCAGTGGACAGATTTGCTGGTGGAGTAAGATATGGAATGGTTGACCACTATAATTATTCGCATAACACGCGGTGTCCCACCGCACTGAAATAATTATTATTCAAACGGACGGCGAGCACAATATACGCGTGTGATCTTCAGTCCTGCTCGACCCAGTGTCAGCGATAATATAATGATCACTGGTATCCCTGTAGTATCTTATGATCCCTACGATATATTAATACACTGAGCACTGTCGTGACGTGGTTACTTCACCTTTCTCTACTGTAAGGCACGAGGGTCATGTAGTAATCGTGCTAACCAAACCAAGAAAATTTACTTGCAAATACTTAGACCACTATCTTAATGTTTCTCCCTTCCCGCGTTACTACTCCCGCTATTACCTGTCAAATCCGCACAGTACACTGCGAGTTGGGCTTCTCGATGCTGCGCGCCTTCGCGTGCCTCTGTCGGCAGCACCTCGAAACATATTCGTCACATTTAAACTGTCTGCACAAATAATAAGAAAGTGAGTATAGGGTTTAAAATGTAATGCTTTAAACGAAACGGCGTTCTAAA
The DNA here is from genome assembly GCF_003227725.1 of Camponotus floridanus. Classification (NCBI taxonomy): domain Eukaryota; kingdom Metazoa; phylum Arthropoda; class Insecta; order Hymenoptera; family Formicidae; genus Camponotus; species Camponotus floridanus. Next base: position 491,963 of record NW_020229243.1, read on the forward strand.
TATGTACGCGAGCTCAGTTTACGTCGCCGCAGCCACCTCTACGCCACTTAACCATACTTCCAGAAAAAGCTTCCAGACGTGATTTAATACAGTCTCTATCCTACCTGAACCGATTAACACGAGTGTGATCTGGCGAAAATGTATGCAACGAACTCAGCAACATCCAATGGAACTCGAGGGAAAAGCGATTTGTAGCGTACCATTGTACTCTCTGTATACAAAAAGTAACGTGGATTCCATTAAGAAGAATTAGTAATATATAAGAGTCTTGGCAAGCAGACATCAATTGAGAGAGCATTGAGCTCAATCATTGATACGAACTATATCGATAGGTCCTTAAGACATTAGTCATCAATAGTACATAAAAAACTCCGGATGTTATAATCCGGAAAACATTCAATTAACGACAATCGCATGATCTCAAATAGACCTTCGTACATGATGAGTGTTAGAACTATATATATCGAACGACGCTATATCCAAGATAAGAGAGAAAGAGAAAAGAACTAGTTCGACGACGTTTATCACCCTATTTTTTTCATTATTGATAAAATCAAAGTGTGTATCATGAATAACTCTTTCAATCTAATTATATATATTACAATGATCTATTACTTTTGGCAATTATCTGATTTTATAATTTGAGTCAAATCATATTATATATTTTATTATTCTAGCTTATTTATCGCATTAATTATTTATTATTATTATTAGTACTAATTCTCTTCAAGTAATAACTATAAAGGTACATAGTAATTATGTAGATAGTTTAACTACCTGTCATAACTTTATATATATAAAATTATATAAGATATAAATTAGAGAACCAAAATTAAAGAATTCGCAAATAATTGTATCTTTGACCCGTATAATTGAGCTGTAATTATGTATCTTGATATTTATTCAGAAGAGTGTTTCTTAAATTAAATGCGATAGCAAATACAATATAATTGTTTAGACGAGGTATGATTCTTTATGTGCTGTAGATAACAATTAGAATGAAGGGAGATTCGCCCTTTATCGGGTGAAAACGTCCGATCCAATAAGCGATTGATCTCTTAAAATTCATCGTCTCTCCTCCATCAGTAATACACGTCTCCAATAGCAACATAAATCGGCGTGATGAAAAAAAAAAAAAAAATAAAAAAAACAAGTTGTTCAACATCTCTTGCATCGGGGACGTGGGACGTAATGAGAAAAAGGAGAATATGAGAAACATAAAATGATCTGGAGGCTCAAAGGAAATAGCCGTTATCGAAGCAATATTGCCAATTATTATCGATCGAATAAGAGAGAGGCTCCCAACGTCGTAATTAATTAACAAAGCACTATAATTGTCCGAGCGATTTCCTATTTGAATGATGAGAAAAGGTGGGGTGTAAAAGAAAATTATGTGAGTTTTTATTTTTAAGAGACATTTTTATGAGATTGGGAATGATACAATGAGATGTCGGATGTGTTAAAAAAAGAATATTTGTTCTCGTATGAATATCCGATTATCAAAATCCCATTTAAATAACCCTAATACAATTATATGTATTCCCATATCTAATTTTTACTTAATTTTATTTTTCTTACACATTTTTAACTTAATATCTGATATATCCGTACTAGAAAATTCGATCAAACCAATATCGCACGCAAATATTTATATATCTCATCCTGGTAGACAATTACACTGTTGACTTTTATCGGGAAAAAAATAAAACTATATTATATTTTTTTTTTCTGTAGAAAATCTAATGTACTTTTAATGTATTAATGGCGAAGAACTATTCACAGACAAGAAATTAATTTTACACACGAGATAATTATACAAACGAGTGAGACAGCGACAAATCGATACTTTTATTACAAAGTAGAGGAATCATGAATTTTATGTAAAGAAATTAATGACGTATATTCCGGCTCCCATAAAATATGGAAATATCCGTGCTCCCTGAACCTGAATAATGCATAATTTATAGACCGCCAATAACGGTTGGCTAAGTTTCATCCCTTTATAACAATACGGAGGAGGGACAATTGCACACCAAGGAGAGAATTTATTACCGACATTGCCAATAACCCTTTTTCAAGTCAAATCGATGATAGTAGAGATTACAAATTCCTTATACCATCTGGGGAAATATCATATTTTCATCTTAAAGCGTACGAATGCTCACCAAGATAATTGTAAAAGAGTAATCAAATTAATCATACTGTTAACATAAAATTTTCCCTTTAACGAATTATGGCCTACGCCCGCGAAATTTATGAGAGGAGGCCGAGTATGCAATCGCTAATCTCTACAGAGGAGAGTAGAGTACTAAGAGTTTATATTTCGTACATATAACGTATATGAAATGAATAAAACCCCCTTTAATTTGATTAGTCTGCTAACATACAACTGATATTTACATCTTATTCTAATAAAATTTAAATTAGTTTTGTATACTGACGAATTTCTTATTGAATATATGTATCGAATGATAACAAAGCGCTCCATTAAGAACAGTGAGTAATAATTGAAAAACGATGATATACTAAACGATGATTAAATAAATATTTATATAATAATTAATATTTTTCATTAAGTTTTTAAATAAAGAAGAAAAGAGAGAAGAGTATAAAGAAAGAGGTAATGAAGAAAAGCGCAAAAATAAAAAAAGTCTATCAAATAATTATATTATTTAATAAATAACTTTTTAAAGTTTTAGTTTATAATTAACTTAGAATTGTTATTGATACCAAATATTAATAATATAAATTTAATTTTTTTTTAATTTAAATTTACTATAATTTTTAATTTTAAATTATTAAATAATTATATTTTATCAGTACTATACCTTAACTATTAATATTAATATAAATTATTATTTATCGAATATTATTTAATTGAAAGTATAATATATAATATGTATTAACATTATATAACATTTAATTGGCATTAATTAAATTAATTCTTTTAATATAAATACATTATATAAATTATCTCTATTATTCTTCTCTTATTCTTTATTACTTATATAGGAAAAAATAAATATTATATACTCATAAAAAATGTGTATGTATAATCACGCGTGAGCTGAGTCGGTTTGTTTGTTATACGTAAAAACTATTAAATAATGTTAACAGAGCAACTACTATTTACGACCTCGTGTAAGGGATACAAAAAAATATCACTTTCAACATCGATAATCCTATTATTACTTATAAAGGGATTACACTATATTGATTACTACTTATTGTTCACTTTAATAATATAATAACTAACATTTAAAAAACCATTTCACCAATTCAACAACAGCCGGTGAGATTCCTTAGAAAATAGATCTTTCCGCAAAAAAATAAAGGGGAAGAAAAGCCGAGTTGCCTATGTTAGTAGCTAAAATACGTTAGCGAGAATTAAAATGACATCCTTATTGATCCGCCATTATTCATATAAGCTAACGAGAATATCCACTTATTATTAAACACCCGTGAACATCAAGTTAAAAAAATGATAGACACACCTAGCGAGCACAGTATCATAATACACAAGGCGGCACAGGAGCACGATCGTCGAACCAATACAATCATCCCTCTCTGTCACTTTGATGTCTCCAAGAGGAAAAAAAGGAGAATCTCCCGCCAGATTACCGGTACCAGTCCCGATACTATTCATGACTGCGATATGCCGCGGTCACTATTCAGCGCTCTTCGTCTCACCCGACCGTCGGTCCACTGCCGTCACCGCGCCTTTCACTACAAACTTGCGTGGCCAGCGCGGAGACGTTATATTCTTACTTCATAGAGCGAAGTCTCCTCAGCAATATCTCTCTCCTCCTTTTATTCAGTCTCTCCACAAGTTATCCTTATCGCCCTCCTTATGCTCTTGCGTATCGAAATTGCGCGTTTAGTAACTTACGGAAACAGAGCATATAAGAAGCGAGACCAAATACCATGGGTCGTGAAATGTTCAACTGATAGTCCTGGAATCGCTAGGGTAGTATATTAATGCGTGTGTACTATCGTCCCGCGCTATTCGCTAGATCACACTTTTAACGGCCCATATTATTTTATTACTCTCTGGGCTTTGGTCATTTTCCTGCCACGCATGGCCTGCTTCCATACAACATATCTAGCCAACTATACAATAACTCTCCACTTGTTATATCTCACGCTTCGTCACCCGACCGAGCCCCGCTCTTTGTCTATCTATTACCGTCTGTCATATACAGCGCTATTTAACATCTCATTTCTTATACCGTCATTTCACCAATCAATCCCACTCTCTTTTGCCGCTACCGACTTTGTCTATGCGTGCGAAGACCCGGTGCTCCTCTAGGCGCTCCTACTCTCTACCGTTCCTTGATCGTCTCTCAAGAGTAAGGAGAATTCTCACGCCTGCCCCCTCCCGCCACCCCACTTTTCAATATAGCCCCAATTTCATAACTTGCGCGTGAACATTCTTACTACTCCTGCTATAATAAGTAGCACTACCTTCGCGAACTCATTGGGCTCGGCTTTGGAAACGCATGATTCTGGGAAACGCGACACATCCCCTGTCTGATTACCCGCGCGATACCGTTCCCGCCACCTTAATCTGCGCTCGTTTGAAATAATCATCCTTGCTAGAGACGAGCGCCGATGCCCGCGAGTGAAGTCGTAAAGAAATACTATGCCCTCAATCCCACATACAGTCTGAAGAAGAAACCTGTCCCTGCTCACCCACTCATATGCGATAAGACCATCAGTACGTTAATAGGGACTGATTTGACGGAGCCATGCGCTAGTTAGTAAAGCAGCAATCTAAAGTCGTCATTCAGTCGCAGCAAGGTCAATCAAGCAGCTATTAGAAGAGCTTCTAAGCAATCCACCGCGTCCGGTACAGTTGCTTCAAGTCCGGCCGCTTCCCAAGACTACACCCGACCGTTTTTATACACTTAGTATTTTGTTCACTTTCACTCTCGAAGATTTTTATTTTTCTCTCTATCATACCTAATTTAACCGTTACACAATAAGCAGTCTAGTGGCACTAAACACTAATTAAGTAATATCTTGGGGCGTTGTAACTGAACGTGTTGCTCATTATGTTATTATGTGCTCTACCGAAAATGAATGCCTGCCCGAAAAGTATAGGTACTGATCGCCAGAGAGCTTATAGCGATTATAATAAACGATTTTACCATCTGGTGCGACGTTATCACATATCCACTTATTCTATCTACATAACTAAAATATCCTTGCAAAATGATGTGTAGACATCAACGTTACCCAAGAAATGGTTATTATGAAACAGTTAGGACCAAAAACATTGTTTTATAGGGACCAAGTTATAATTTAACGGTAATTAAATTTTATTATATTATAAGAAAATTATTGTAATATTTTGTTATAATTATAAGGATATATACATATTATTAATGTTACATTATAAAGGAATAGTATAAATTCTCTCCGACGTAATAATATTTTATTATAGTAAGTTATAATAGTAATTCTTTAATATTATAATATAATATAATATTTTAATAAAATATAATAATGTTTATTAATTGAGTAATAAAATATTGTCAATATTTATTATATTATAATAAAATATATATATTATAATTATATTATAATAAACTATTGTAATTATTTATAAATTATACTTAATATATATATTATTATATATTATATGTAGTAATATATATATATAAATATATATAATAATATATCATAATATATATTTATACATATATATTATTATTATTATTATTATTATTATTATTATTATTATTAATTATTAGTGTATTATATCTATACATATATATTATTATTATTATTAATATTATACATATGTATTATTTTGTTAGTAATATAGTCTAACATCGCGCAAGAACATTTTGTAAAGAATGAATATCTATGATTTTGCCTTTTACGTTATAATAACAATTAAACATTTGAGATTTTGTTCGGTAATCTTCGTAAGAACTGACCGCTAATCCCTGAATATTTTACGGCCTCATTCATTCTGCAACCCAAACGACTGTTTTCGCGGGATAAAACGCCGCAGTTCACTTCTCAATGTAACTAAATTAATGTTGAGACTTTACGCTTTCAGCTTGAACGTCCCAACGTGGACTGAACTTAGCCATCGTAAATTTCTTCGTTTCTTTATTAACTCTTGCCACCTGTCTTAATGTAAAAAAAGTCTGTTTGTACCTACACTTTTTTCTAAAAATAGAACATAAGGAGAAAAATAATACTGTAAAATTGAACGCAAAAAATGTTATATCGTGTGTTTATACGTGTAACCAATTCTGATAAAATTAGCACGAGTTAAATTGTCATTTATATTCGGTGTAATATAATTATGTTGACACGTAATTATATATTAATTTTATAAAATATCACATTCTTTTAAATTAATCTCCTTCTTCTATTATATACTATTTCATTGCCATAGATACTTATATAATTATATTCCCCCTTAATAAGTCGGTACCGTTTTATAATGTTTCAGTTAATAAATAAACAAATAATTACTCGACACGTCACAATTAGACAGTATATGAAAGAAACGAATATTACCTGTACATGAAAATATGTAATTTCCCATGTGTCATGTTGTAAACTAAATTGCAAAAGTTAAGTCTTTGTCTGAACAGGTCCCTGTATGATCCAAACTTCGAATTAAGTCTCGAAAGCGGGTGAAGATTAATCTAGATAATAAACGGTATCATTAAATGCTGTTTTAAAACCGATCGGTTCAAGTGCGATGAATCCAGATGTAAGTTGGTCGCTTTATCGGACTATTACGATTCCGGAATTTATTAGCGAATGGAAATGAGCCCCGGACTAGCTTGAGCCACCTCCACGGGTATATTAATCAAAAGCTATTAATTGTTGTCCTTATCTGGCTCGAATGGAAATGAATGAACTTTATCATTATTTCTACGCGAGGAAAATCTGAAAGCAAGGCCTGCGTTTGCTCTGCGCTCTAGGGGTGGGAAGGGGAATGGGAAATGCTTGTCAGTGATAAGCGTGCAAGCCAGACAATGATTTTATTAGACCGCTGCCGGCGCATTCGTATCGGCGGATATGATCATTCACCGTAGAAACACGTACTATAGTAGAGTATTAATTCATAAAGAGATATATAGTATGTTAGTAGACAACATTATAACGACTAGAAATCACATACGCCGCTCCAGTCAGATAAAAATTTTGTTAATATTAACGAAGTGTTAAAGTTATCACGTTCGTGTTCTGTACCCGAGAAAAAAATCTAGTTGCATTAATTAGAATTCTTAGTTATTCCAACCCAATATGTCTGTTGGAAAATGGACTCAACCAGATTCTTATAGGAATTACCACATGAATCTGATTAATTTCTTTCCTGTTAAATTTGACCAATATTTTCTGGTTAATAATACTAAACTCGCCAGCGACCAAGTCGTCTAAAAATTTGTTCCATCTAATCTCAAAAAGTCTGTTTAATATTCTGAATTCCAACAAGAATTATTGCATAAAATTCAATCCAGATTATTGAATAAATTATTTTAAGTTCAGTTTGTTAGAAATTAAAACTGATAAACAGTGATGCAAGAAGAGGATGCAGCTCAAACACACGCAAATCAGAGAGCAGCGTCCTCCTTTCTGGTATCTACTGCTCGTAAGAAAAAAAAATATACTTTGGATTTAACGTTAATATTAGTTTTTTATATGCATTTCATGGCAAAATATTGAATACGAGTTAAGTTAAAAGCAAGCAAAGAAATTAATGTAACAGGAATTTTATAGATCCCAACCAGAAAATACTAATCAAATCCTTATAATAAAATCTATTAAACATTTCTGGTTAAAAAAAAAATCGAATCTTATCATGATAACTAGAAATTTCTTGTTTGATTTAACCAAAAATCTCTTCAACACTGTAAAAAAAAGTATGTAAAATTACACATATAAGTGTAACAATTATGCTATGTTTTAATGGAAAATATATAAATTCATGTACTTTACAAAAATTAGTTTTTTTACTCTTTATTGTGTAATATTCGTTTATATTTTGATGAAAATACACTTTTAATCTTGTAATTTTTATCAAATATAAATTTACATTTGAATATTTACACAATAAAAGAGTAAAATAACTAATTTTGTAAAAGTACATGAATTTATATATTTTCGTTATAAAACAGCGTAATTGTTACACTAATTATGTATAGTAATTTTTAATTAAATTTAATATGTGAAATTGTATAAATACATATACAAAATGTATTATTACATAAACATTTCTAGAAATTTACTTCTAACATGTACATTTATTAGTACAAGATGCTTACTTACCATTTAAGATAATAATTTTATCTATGAAATGTAAATTTACTAATGTATGTAAATATACCTTTAATAGTTGGTCTCAATATTTATTACCACTATAATAGTTGTAAATTTACCACAAAAATTTTTTACGGTGGAATCATATACGTCTTTGTTGGTACAATCAAACGATTTTCTTCAGTGTATGAAAAATAATGACAATCTAATATGATATAACGTTCGCAAAATACGTGCTCCTTATGAATGCAATTATCCAATCGGCGAAACTTCCTCTTCTTCCGGTCCGTTTCATAATCCCGTCCTGATAATACTCGTCGTTATACTGACCGAGATCCATATTCNTTATATTTTTATTTATACAGAGCGATTAATATTTTTTAAATATGTCATAACACGAGACGTCGTGTACATTTTTAATTTACAGTATTTATGTAGATCACTTGATTTGGAGAACGAATTTTAATTTTTTTTTTCTTTATTTCCCTTAAAGCAAATAGCAAATTTCTCCATGAGAAATATGTGATTCTGCTCTTCAAATATGACGGAGAGAGTTGTGTTTATCGTTGTATGTTAGCAATTTCGATCTTGGTAACGATGTAGCATCAGCGGTACAAACATTAATTGCAATGTTTATCCCGGTGTACTCATGTTTGCAAACACAGAATGCGTGGATCAAGATTATAGATAATCAAAGATTATTCGATACCTATTATGTATGAGCGAGTAATCCTTTTTCGAGATATTCTCAATTTCTCTAAAAGCTCTCGATTCGGTAATCCGATTATTGTGCGAAAAAAAAGTTGGCAGAAGTTTTACAAGATTCCATTTATCCCAAAAAATCAGCAGTGCAAATTGCTAATTCGTAAATTCTCCTTTTGTACCTTGATATTGCCTCGTTTCGATTCTGCGTTTTTTTTCTCTTCTCTCTCTCTCTTTCTCTCGTCGGTATTTAAAAAAGAAATCAAATAAGATCTCTTGCATAAAACATTTCGATACCTAGCTCGAACATCTTTCGAGATGTAAGACAAAAGAAGGAGGGAAATTGAAACATTCCTCGGAGCGAACTTTAATTGTATGGCTCGTTCATCTAGTTTGACTTTTCATCACGAGATGATGAAACATAACGTTGCTTTCCATTAGTACCGCCATCGCGCGTAATACAGGAAATTCTATATTAGAGCAAACATGGGAAAGGAGATGGATGGGGAGACGGGGGTGGAAAAGTTTCCAAGTTTGGTGCAAAAGCAAGAGCAAGCGGCCCTATTGGTAGTTCTCTTTTATTACCTGGAAAGTGGCACTTCCGGATAATCGGTTTCGAGCGGAAGTTATAAGTTCGTTTGGCGGTGTCGAGAGAAAAGTCGATCTTGACCCTGTTCCCATCTCACCCTTCTCTCACAATGGCTTGTTTATTACGAAGAACTTGTCTCTCTTTCTCTCTCTCTCTCTCCTCTCTCTCTCTCTCTCTCTCTCTTCTCTCTCTCTCTCTCTCTCTCTCTCTCTCTCTCTCTCTCTCTCAAAAGTGCTTAATAATTTCACGGAAATGTCCCGAGATTCGCCTTCAAAAGCCGGATACGATGCTTCTTTATCCTGGTCGTCGAGTGTTTATATAAAATGTCCCAGAATTTCTCCGGCTTAATTTAATGACGGATTCTTTGATCAATTTAGAGTTTTAGCGTTTCTTAATTAAAATCTCAAGACAGCGATAGTTTCCGAGGTACAACCATCCCTAATGTCCACTCAAACAAAAATGTTGTTCCTATTGTACAATAGATTCGATCAAATTTATCAAATTTCGATTCGAGATTTGTCGCAATTTTTTTTTCCCCTGAAACAGTCAATTTTCAATTTTTTTTCCCAAACTTTAGGGGCCTCTAGCTTGGGTTCATTTGCGGACCCATATTCATAGGAAAAAAAAGTCTTATTTATACGCTCCTAAAGTTTAGTGCATCATTTCACATACATTCTGTATATTTAATATTAAGTATTAAAAAATATTAAACGTTAAAACAATTGTTTACACTAGTAGAATTTTTCTACAAAAACACACGTTATTTATTTTTTTTAAACAAATCGACTTTAAATTCGCGCAAAAAAATCGCGCAAAAATTTAAACGGGAATTTCTTGGACATTACGTTACGTGCGCGCGCGTGAATATGTATACGTGCATAAAGTTCCGTAGACCGTGCATAATTGGTAATGAATTTCCAAAAGTTGGAAAGCACGACGAAAGCACGCGGGCGAGCCGACCTGGCAAACGAGATGGTGTCTCTTCCTCCTCCTCCTCCCCCCCTCCCCTCGTCCTCCCCCTCCCATTAATCCAAATCAACTTCCTAATATGAACGAATGGTTTTTCGCCAACGGCACATGACGCCGTGATAATATCGCGCGCCATTCTCATCATTAGCCCGGACGGCGAATGCATTTCCTGTGTTTTTTATCCTGCATCCCGAATTCGCGTGTGACCACCGATATACACACGCGAGCGCATCTTGTGCGCGTGTGCGAATGTGTGCGTACACGTTGGCTGCTACCGCGCCGCCATTGTAATTTCATTTTCAAAATTCAGATACAAAGGATCCGGACAAGTCGGCTCGGAAACCATAATAAAAGGATAAAGGAAGAGGGCGAAGGGGGGGTCGAGAAAAATATCCGAGCTTTAGCAAATTAAAAACTATAAAAAACTCCCTCGCCGATAGAAAAAGGATAATACAATAATAATCGGAAAGAAGGCTATTTTCAAGATCAAGCGCAGGTGGGAATACCATTGTGACAAAAATTTTTGCAATAATTCTTTATAAATTCAATAATTCTTACATTTTTTTTTCTTTTTTTTTTTTTAAAGATGTTTTGTACCTACTTTTAAAATATTGAGAATTTAATGAAAATTGTGCAGAATGTCCTTACATATGTTTAGAATTTTCAGTACAATTTTTTAAATCGATTCACTAAAGCGTTCACAAGTTGTAAGGATTTTAATTTGTACCGAATATTAACATGTGTTTTTATGGGAAACGTATAACCACGATTCAAATAACAAAAACACATGGAAATAATATTCAGAATTTGTTTAAAATTTGCAATAGTTTAGATACAGAGGAAATATTTGATCAAATAATATTATACGAGTACTAACTAGTTAAAAAGATATTAAATATAATTTAATGAAATTAGCTATGTATCTGTCACGAGGCGAAATTTTCTGCCAAAAGTTAATCATTTCGATTAACAAAATTCGGAATATATTTCAGTAAAAACGCAATAAATATTAAAAAATACATCTCTGCACTGTAGCTAAAATCAAATTGTAATATTCCACACAATTTCTCATACTCAAAATACCCCAAAAGTGGATATTCATCAATATTGATTTTCAGCTATTTTTTGCTAGGATTATACATGCAAAACATCCTTAAAGAATTGTCATATTTTCCTCATCTCGTCAAGTCGGAGCAAGAACGCGTCATTTCGACATTTTAATTCCAAGTAGCGTGCATGACTCTCCGTGTAATAACGCGACGTAACCGGGGATTTTTCTGTCGAAAACGCGAAATAATAACGTCTCGGTGGACGCGACAGGCGTGTGTACGATACCGGTCCCATGCTATGACAATTCCATGGAAACGGGTATCGGGGATCCGTCCGAGTATGAAGTTCCGGGTGCAATCTGTATTGTTTCCACGTCAATTAAACTTGTTTGATATTTCCGCTGCAATCACACCGCCAATGGTGACGGTAACATCGATTCCGCGCGCGCGCTTAATCGAATTCGAGGAGTAGCGTTGCTCTTTGCGATTCCCTTACTAATAACATTGTTATCGGCTGGCTCCGCACCGGGGGAATTTCGTCGTACCTTGCCTTACGTTTCGCCTTACCTTCTCCCTTCCCGAGCTCTCTCTATTCTTGGCTAACCCGATTATCGCGCTTCTGTTTCAGTGCTCGCCAGCTGCCGGGGTGAAGAGTGCGGACACGAGGAGCTCGTGAGGTGCGCCAGGCCCCTCGAGAAAATCAGCAGCAACGACCTGGGTCTCGTCGTAACGAAAAAGGAGGAACTCAACAAACTATGCCCGTGAGTCTTTCGTCTCTCGTCTCTATTCGACCCGCGCGGCTCCTTCGAGCCGATCTTCGTTGTTACCTGTCGTTTCTTTACATGTTCCATGAGATGCGACTGCACCAACTTACTCCGAGCAATTCCGAGACGTTGGTTTAGGGGTCCCCCTTCTTTCCTCTCCTCGAGAAAAATGACCGCACTGAGAAAAAAATCTGGTTGCATTTATTAGAATTCTGGTAGATTCTCAACCGGTATGTCTGTTGGAAAATGAACGAACCAGAATTAATAATACTAAACTCGCCAGCACTAAGTCGCCTCAAATTTTTCCCATCTAATCTCAAAAGTCTGTTTAATATTCTGAATTTCAACAAAATTATTGGATAAATTCAATCCAGATTATTGAATAAATTATTTTAAATTCAGTTTGTTAGAAATTAAACTGATAAACAGTGCAATATTGAGAAAAAAATCTGGTTGTATTAATTAGAATTCTGGTAGATTCAACCAGTATGTCTGTTGGAAAATGGACGAACCAGAATTCTTGTAGGAATTACCAGATGAATCTGATTAATTTCTTCCTGTTAAATTTACCAAATTTTCTCGTTAATAATACTAAACTCCCCAGCACCAAGTCGTCTAAAATTTTTTCCATCTAATCTCAAAGTCTGCTTAATATTCCGAATTCCAACACGATTATTGCATAAATTCAATCCAGATTATTGAATAAATTATTTCAAGTTCAGTTTGTTAGAAATTAAACTGATAAACAGTGATGCAAAAAGAGGATGCAGCTCACACAATCAGAGAGCTAGCGTCCTCTTTCTGGCCCTACTGCTCGTAAGACAAAAAAAAATATTCTTTGAATTTAATGTTAATACTAATTCTTTATATACATTTATGGCAAATATTGAATACGAATTAAGTTAAGAAGCAAGCAAAGAAATTAATGTAACAAGAAATTTGAGAGATCCAACCAGAAAATACTAACCAAATCCTTATAGTAAAATCTATTAAACATTCTAGTTATAAAAAATCGAGTCTTATCATGATAACTAGAAATTCTTGTTTGATTTAACCAAAATGCCTTCAATCATATATTAATCTTGTTGGTACAATCAAACGATTTTTCTCGGTGCGGTCGTTTCTGTAATCGACTCTCTCTAGCATTTCGTATCAATTTTGAGAACGGGGTCTTAATCGCGTTAATTGTGACGTTTGAAAAGTGATACTCACTTGACAGTTTCGCACCCAAATGTCATTAGAGACATTTTTCATTATCCACATTCATACCCGCGTTAATTCCGACACGAGCGTATAAAACATTAATCATTCCCGCGAGTAATTTATCGCCAACGAGGCAACCTGGAGGGGGGAGGGGGCAAGAATCGTTTCGCAGACAGACGTAACGTAAGGCGGCTCTCTCGGCGAAATTGGAAATTGGCCGGGGAATAATATCCGACATTCCGCATCCGCGGCTTCGTCTATTATATTCGTCCGAAATCGCGATCGTATCAGTCTCCGTTTCGGCTCTATCGCAAACGAGGCGCTCGATCGTTCGAATCAATCTCCCCCTCCCCCTCTCGCGCGCGGGCGCGCGCGCGCGCGCGCGAGATGGTACGTATGTAATTGAGTGGATGATTGCATGCAAGCAGCCGGATATTTTGTGCGGATATTTCCAGAGCCCCGCGAATTCGGCCAAGAATCTTATTACGCTTGCAATTTAGCCGGTCCGGGAGAAATTTCGGCTCGTTTCATGTAACTTTAAATTTCATGCAAGCCTGGGCTCGCTTGCCATCGTCCGATGCGACCAATTATTAATCACGATAGCTTACAACGCGCGTTGCGCGCATTTTGTTGCGTAATTGTAGTAATGCTATCGTGCACCGTCAAGATAGCGCGACACGCGATACTTTTTATATTTGTTTTCCGGAAAATGGATGACACCGTGCAAATTGGACGGTTTGCATAATCAATTCTCGAGATGAGACCAACGTACCGCATATTTCGCCTCTTCGCTAGTCATCGGTGGAAAATTCTTTTACGCCAGTTTATGCGCGCAAATATCGATCCTCTCGCGTTTCGCGACTTCTTCGCGTCCTCTATTCAAGATCGTAATATTAGCCCGTATTTATAGTCATCGAGAGACTCGGCTCGAGAGCAATCTTGATAGGTGATACGGTTCAATAGATGGATCTTGAGAGTCAATCTAATGTTTGCGATGTTATATTTATAATGGCGTTGCAACTGACGAGGAGCTCGTCTCGCGAGATGCGACCCGGCTTCTGTTTCTCGCGATTCAATAATAGATTTTCCAGAGGGAGAATTGTATGCGTACGTCTCCAATAGTCTTTGAATCTCGTATCAATTGGATCGGAAGAAACGCGTGACATTCAATTGTATCGGGAAAAGTATATTGTTTAATACATTTATATACAACGTTATATATTAGATGAAATCTTTTTGTAATAAAAATTTCAATATTCTGCCGATTAGAATTAAAATTGTGCTACACTCTTCAAAATAAACAAACTATATATTATTATTTTATCCGTTAAAACAATAAACTTTTTGTGAAAAAAAATTTTTTTCACAATAAAAGTATCTTCTGGCAATTATTTTATTATTTATTAAATTTTCACAGAGATTACAAGTAAACATAATTCCAATATAATTCCCTTTCCAGGCGTTTTTGGAAATTGATAATTTAATTTTGTTAGATTAATATAGTTTCATAAATTTAATCCAGATTACAATTTCATAAATTTAGATAAAATAATATAATAATAATAAACAATTTTTGAAGCACACACACGTTTTCAACAAAATATAATTACTAATACCTCACGATCTATTGGCAGGCATTCTGTTTACATTGCCCAATAAAGTTATTCCTGCCATCTCTAAAACGTCAAAGACGTCAGACTTGGCGATATTACGTCGTGGATTTCTACGCGCACAGACTTGACCCTTAACCTACTTAAGTTGGTAGACTTCCATATTTCCGTCATCCGGTTCAAAAACAATAAATATATTTAATAATGGCTTATTTCCTGTTTTCATTGCAGTGACCTCGAGGCCGGGATGAAATGCATCACGAAATACACGCTCAATTGCATGAAGGAGAAGCAGAGGGAGCACTTCAACTTACTCTATACCGGCACCAACCAGGTGATCATGGAACTTTGCCACGACGGTCCATATCAAGACGGTAAGTGCACTCTTGTCTAAATCATTGAACCGATGAAAAACGCCTTTGACGAAAAACCCAGTCGTAAAAGCAGTTGGCCAAAGTTGTGGAAAGAGGGGAGAAAAGAAAAATTGTTTTAAATATCACGAATATAAATTTTTGGTGGAAAAACGGAGCTTCTTTTTTTTCGCTAGACGCTTTTATATTTTTGTATATTTCAAATGTTACGAGTGTAACAATTTTAGCATTTAAACGGAGAAAAAAAGATGAAATTAAATACGCGAAATTAAAGAGAAATGCAGAGAATTGAAGAGCCCGGCAATTAGAGACACTCGTTGCGAGGGAACAATGTGTTATCGAAAGCGCGATATTAATTTATAATCGAGGATTTATAATTCGATCGAATTATAATATTCCGCCTTTTTCCAAAGATTCATTCGCGATAGTAAATTTCGCTATCGTTGGCGAAACAATGACGTGCAAAAGCCAGCGGCCCGTTTGCCAATTGGGCAAGCGGCGTCGAACAATGGTTCCAAACTGTCGGTCTTTAATCGGATAATTTATAATCGAGGATTTATAATTCGATCGAATTATAATATTCCGCCTTTTTCCAAAGATTCATTCGCGATAGTAAATTTCGCTATCGTTGGCGAAACAATGACGTGCAAAAGCCAGTGGCCCGTTTGGGCCAATTGGGCAAGCGGCATCGAACATCGATTCCAAATTGTCGGCCTTTAGTCGGATAATTTATAATCGAGGATTTATAATTCGATCGAATTATAATATTCCGCCTTTTTCCAAAGATTCATTCGCGATAGTAAATTTCGCTATCGTTGGCGAAACAATGACGTGCAAAAGCCAGCGGCCCGTTTGCCAATTGGGCAAGCGGCGTCGAACAATGGTTCCAAACTGTCGGTCTTTAATCGGATAATTTATAATCGAGGATTTATAATTCGATCGAATTATAATATTCCGCCTTTTTCCAAAGATTCATTCGCGATAGTAAATTTCGCTATCGTTGGCGAAACAATGACGTGCAAAAGCCAGTGGCCCGTTTGGGCCAATTGGGCAAGCGGCATCGAACATCGATTCCAAATTGTCGGCCTTTAGTCGGATAATTTATAATCGAGGATTTATAATTCGATCGAATTATAATATTCCGCCTTTTTCCAAAGATTCATTCGCGATAGTAAATTTCGCTATCGTTGGCGAAACAATGACGTGCAAAAGCCAGCGGCCCGTTTGCCAATTGGGCAAGCGGCGTCGAACAATGGTTCCAAACTGTCGGTCTTTAATCGGATAATTTATAATCGAGGATTTATAATTCGATCGAATTATAATATTCCGCCTTTTTCCAAAGATTCATTCGCGATAGTAAATTTCGCTATCGTTGGCGAAACAATGACGTGCAAAAGCCAGTGGCCCGTTTGGGCCAATTGGGCAAGCGGCATCGAACATCGATTCCAAATTGTCGGCCTTTAGTCGGATAATTTATAATCGAGGATTTATAATTCGATCGAATTATAATATTCCGCCTTTTTCCAAAGATTCATTCGCGATAGTAAATTTCGCTATCATTGGCGAAACAATGACGTGCAAAAGCCAGCGGCCCGTTTGCCAATTGGGCAAGCGGCGTCGAACAATGGTTCCAAACTGTCGGTCTTTAATCGGATAATTTATAATCGAGGATTTATAATTCGATCGAATTATAATATTCCGCCTTTTTCCAAAGATTCATTCGCGATAGTAAATTTCGCTATCGTTGGCGAAACAATGACGTGCAAAAGCCAGTGGCCCGTTTGGGCCAATTGGGCAAGCGGCATCGAACATCGATTCCAAATTGTCGGCCTTTAGTCGGATAATTTATAATCGAGGATTTATAATTCGATCGAATTATAATATTCCGCCTTTTTCCAAAGATTCATTCGCGATAGTAAATTTCGCTATCGTTGGCGAAACAATGACGTGCAAAAGCCAGTGGCCCGTTTGGGCCAATTGGGCAAGCGGCATCGAACATCGATTCCAAATTGTCGGCCTTTAGTCGGATAATTTATAATCGAGGATTTATAATTCGATCGAATTATAATATTCCGCCTTTTTCCAAAGATTCATTCGCGATAGTAAATTTCGCTATCGTTGGCGAAACAATGACGTGCAAAAGCCAGCGGCCCGTTTGCCAATTGGGCAAGCGGCGTCGAACAATGGTTCCAAACTGTCGGTCTTTAATCGGATAATTTATAATCGAGGATTTATAATTCGATCGAATTATAATATTCCGCCTTTTTCCAAAGATTCATTCGCGATAGTAAATTTCGCTATCGTTGGCGAAACAATGACGTGCAAAAGCCAACGGCCCGTTTGCCAATTGGGCAAGCGGCATCGAACATCGATTCCAAACTGTCGGTCTTTAATCGGATAATTTATAATCGAGGATTTATAATTCGATCGAATTATAATATTCCGCCTTTTTCCAAAGATTCATTCGCGATAGTAAATTTCGCTATCGTTGGCGAAACAATGACGTGCAAAAGCCAGCGGCCCGTTTGCCAATTGGGCAAGCGGCGTCGAACAATGGTTCCAAACTGTCGGTCTTTAATCGGATAATTTATAATCGAGGATTTATAATTCGATCGAATTATAATATTCCGCCTTTTTCCAAAGATTCATTCGCGATAGTAAATTTCGCTATCGTTGGCGAAACAATGACGTGCAAAAGCCAGTGGCCCGTTTGGGCCAATTGGGCAAGCGGCATCGAACATCGATTCCAAATTGTCGGCCTTTAGTCGGATAATTTATAATCGAGGATTTATAATTCGATCGAATTATAATATTCCGCCTTTTTCCAAAGATTCATTCGCGATAGTAAATTTCGCTATCGTTGGCGAAACAATGACGTGCAAAAGCCAGCGGCCCGTTTGGGCAAGCGGCATTCGAGCATCGATACAATTCCAAACTGTCGGCTTTCAGTCGGAGATGGCACTAGAGTCAATAATGCATCCGGCACTCTCGAGATTACAGGAATATCGCGTAGATTGTTCGCGGGTCGATCGAGCAGGCATGACTCTTCATAATGTACTCTCCTCTCTGACGGCGAGGAGAGTACCATGTAACATAATGAATCGTTAGCAAGGAGAACAATATCGATCTCTCGCATACTGGCGTGTGACGTGAGCTCGTCTATCGTAAACAAGACGGCTATAGAGGGAAGCGGTCTTCATTTATAAAACCATCGTTGCCAAAGACCACGAGAGATGATTAGTGCGTCAGTCAACGATCCACGTGTATACGATCTTGTGATTATAGAACGCGCCCACCTAAAGTCAAGTCGTTTGTTTTTCTAGGAATAGACTCGGGAATGTAAAAGCGTAATCGATTTTCACTCTTAATCCGCGCTTAAGAATCAAATTATATGCTTTATTCTCTTCGAGCGAAATATTCCATTATTCTTGATTACGTTATTATGAATTAAAGTCATCATTTATTCAAGTTAGTTACCGTATATACGTTTTTTCTCCTTTATTTTTAGCGATATTAGATTATATATTTTCCAGCGCAAAATCGTGGCCTGATTGACCGCGAAATTTCATTATCGATTCCCGTATTCCGGCCAATACGCAATCGTCCAATAGAGGAAATAAAATTTTCTGTTTGCAGAATTCTTGAAGCACGCCCCATGCATGCAAAAAGTCAAGGCCGAGTACGAGATGTGTTACAAAACGTATCAAAAGGCTACGCTGGAAATGGAAATTATTTCAAACCGCACAGCTGTCACGCAAGAAAAGATCAAGTCATTTTGCTGGTAAGTCGAAGACTTCTTTTGTATTTTTGTGCAAAAATAATACAAAATATTTGTCGCGGCAGATTGGAATTATTTCAAAGATTTAAATGGAAATGAAGGATTGACGCGAGAGAATTAAATATTGTTAATTAAATATAGTTGAATACTAAAAAAGATACGCGATCCAGAGATACATGTAAAATTGCATTTTCTCAAGGGGATTAATTTTATTCCAACAACAAATTAAATGATGTTATAAAATTTTTATGCAAAATTAATATGCACACTTGGCCGGAATTTTCATCTTTGTAAATAGGATGCGTTTACGGTCCATTTGCTTATCCGGGAAAGTTTGTTAGCTTGGCAATGCGGAGGTAAACCTTGGAATTCAAAGCGCGAGTCAATTTGACCTAGTCACTTTTCAAAATGTAAATTCTCCATCGCGACTGTTTTATTTGAATTCTATCACGCCCCTACGGATTATCAACT
Source organism: Camponotus floridanus (assembly GCF_003227725.1). Lineage (NCBI taxonomy): Eukaryota > Metazoa > Arthropoda > Insecta > Hymenoptera > Formicidae > Camponotus > Camponotus floridanus. The sequence goes on from NW_020229243.1 coordinate 511,761, forward strand.
TTCCCGTCATGAACATGGAATGAAATAGTCTAATATTTTTATCTTACAAAGAGAGAGTATTTGTGCAAAAATTTATTTCAATGCAGACAGACCGATATATTTGTCCTAAATGTATTTGCTCAGAGAAGGAATAATTGCAACTTGACAATAAAATTATCAATTGTATGAAATAAATAAATTGCATAAATTTGTTTGATTAAAGTTTCAGAATTTTACGCCTGATAGACTTGGAAAGAATCAATTTGCAATTATGTCGATAATTTCAGGAAATCAAGACGCAACGTGCAAAAATTAAAGCGCACGTATATGCAATATTAAATGTTCTCAATTACGCCTTCTTCTCGTGTTTCGAGAGTACAATGGAAGGTCTCTGCCGCGCGTAGCAGTATTATCAACTCTTTTCTAGACCGATAGTAAATTCGCCGAGGAGAAATCGACTTAAGATATGACACGAAAGGAAGGATCTTCGGGGCGGGGAGGAGGAGAGGGGAGGGGTAAATGCGCGAGTTACGGCCAAATAGGTTTATTAAGCAATACTGGAAATTCCGGCGTTTCGCAAAAGGATGTCAAAATCCTCTCGACTGTGATAATTTAACACTTAAGAGCTCGCCGAGTGAAACAACTGCATTAATAACGACGGGCGTTGCTCAAAGGACTCGCGCAAAAAGAGTCTAATCAGTCCTTTAGGTCGGAAGTTTCACGCTGATGCCTGTACACACACACACACACACACACATATATATACACACACAGAGGGGAGGGGAGGGGAGGGGAGGAGGAGAAAGGGACGTAATGTCATTAGCGTATCTCTGCCACGGTCTACTGCAGCTTTTGAACTTGCGCATCTCTCGCGGAAAGGGTTAGAACACAAGGGGGAGGGACGTATGTAAGTAGTGCGACCCAAAGTGGATAACGGTATCTACAAAAACGCATTTCTCGCGTCGTTCTGACTCAATTTTGGGCCATCGCGGACGTTGCCTTGCCAAGTTCGAAAGACTCACCCGATCGGCAAAAACGGACGAATTGAAAGAAATGAATTGGAAATTTCGTCCGCGCGAGAAGTTACGAGGTTTCAATTTTTGAAAATAGTATCGCGAAAGGGAAAATGGTCGGAGAGAAAAAAAAAAGAGTATACGTAAGGAGGATGTGGTTTAGAAAAGAATTTGCGACAATAATCACCGAGCGATAATACGATTTCTGCGCGCAGCATTCTCTCCACTTGCGTCTCGAATTGTTACGTTCGCTAACATTTCGCAAATGCAATTGGTAACCGCGTGTTTTATCCAATTTCAGCGTTTGAAAAGGGATTTTCAATAGAGTTTGGGGTATTTGTTTGTGTTTGCAGCTCCTTCACGGAGTACTTGGAATGCTCTCATCATGCAGTGCGCCGTCAGTGTGGCGACGATACAGCGCGATTCACGAAGGATTTCCTCGACAGAATGGCAACCTCGCTGCTAAAAGTGAGTATTACATCACTTTACATTATATCGTTCGTTGGCATCAAAAGTATGCGTCGAATACTCGCGTTAATTGTTTCCTTTCTAATTATTTTAATCACCGTCGATACCGCGTACGAGGCGCTTTGATATTGACTTTACGATAAATGTATCAATGGCTTTAAAAAAAAAAAATATGAAATTGGATTTTATATTTTTCGACAAATTGAAATTTAACTTTTCTCTGATCAACTTTTAAGGTAAATCACATTTGATTTATTCAGTTTGTTAAACAATGTATTTCAATGATTTAATATGATGTATTAGATTTTTTAATAGAACGGAAAAATACAAGTTAACATCCTTGTCACATTATTTAACAGATCGATATCTATTTCGATGTACTTGTCTTGGTATTGAATATTTGATTTAATAAATTTCATGTGCATTTCTCTTTATTAACCTTTTGCGACACTACAAATCGGAAACAATAATTTTTTTATTATCTAATATGTATACATTGTAAATTATATTATTGTCACACAATATTCAATTTAACAAGTTTATACATTCAATTTCTTCGTCATGGATTAATATAATAATAAAAGTGAGTTATATTCTTTTATTCATATCAATTGACGCGCATTTTATTATCATTTTTATTATCATTAAATGATTCAAATCTATTTGATGAAATCTTTGACATTATTTCTTAATGTTTGAAAATAAAGTACAGTGACCTGAGGAGAAAGATCGAAGAAAAGATTGAAGATTATAAAAAAAAATTGAAGAAAATCAATAAAAGAAAGCGAATATATATAGAGATCGCGAGCGACGATCTTAGCTAGTAGTAAAACCGATAACGAGGCGGACCGGGTTCTAAAGGAAGGGCGAATCGCCCGTCTTGTTTGTTACAGACGCACTGCACTTACACATGCGCTATGCTCAATGGTAGCTCGATGCCAAATCTTTCTGCCATTATGCCAATGACGCTTATTCTCCTTATGAGATACTTCACGTAATTGGCTCCAGCCAGAATCACTTTTTATCTTCGGAAGATGGAGGCTGGGAGCGCGAGAGGAAGAGGAAGGGAGGCAAAAGATGGGGAATCAAGCGAGAAGAATGGCAAGATGAGGACAAGTCGCTAGGACACGAGGAGGAAGGAGAGTCATTTGACTTTTATCGTGCTTTGCTTCAGAGAGAATATATTCCTTATTTCCGAAGAGTGCTCGAAGAATGGTGGAAGGAGAGGAGGGACCGAAAAGCCGAAAAAAGAGACGGAGAAGGAAAGCATCGAGCGAAGAAAGAGGATCCAAGGACCGGAACAAGAGGGGAAAATGTGTATATATCTAGGAAGAAGCACGTTTCTTTCTTCAAAGAGAATACGTTTTTATTTGCGAGATGGCGAGATGGTGCGGGAGATGGTGATAATCATGATTACGAGAGTAAGCGGTGTGGGAGACCAATATTAAGAGCGAAGGGAGCGAGGGGAGTGAGAAGGACACTCTAGGAAGATGCGACGGAGCATCGGAGGAAGAGGATCGGGCGGGAGAAAAGTCGTCGATGCAAAATGCACGTCGCGGAGATATCGCGAATCGAACGATAATAAAGTAGATCGCGTAGACCCAACGAGCCGTACAGCCTCGATCGATCGTTCGCCCTCGCGATCCGTCAAGCCGGCACGACATCAAGTCGTACGCAAGACTGAGTCGATTTTTTTCTTACGCGGGAGAAAAATCGCAAACGGATAAAAATGAAATAAAAATACTCTTTATTATGACCGGCGAGATCCTCCGCGAGCTGTCTCTTAATTGCGAATTGTCCTGACGAGTAGTCGCGCGAAGAGAGAATCCCACGAACACGTGGTACGGATGATGGGGAAGAAGGGCGGCGACGATAAGGGAGTTTAAAGATTTATAGCGAGCCGAGAGGAGAAAAGGCAAACGTGTCTTTCCGGCACGTTTCCGCTTCGATTTCGGAAAAGGGCGCTCGTGCGGAACGAACAAACGAGCTATCGTCGCCCTGAAATCAATTTCATCGAATAATCGCGATCTATCGATTCGTGCGACTATCGAAAGAGAGAGAGAGAGAGAGAGTGAGATATCGCCGAGAGGAGTCCAAGTAGAGCAAAGAATTTCTGTGCTCGTTCAAAGAACAGCGGATGAAATCACGGTACGTTCCTTTGCGCGAGAGAACGCGAGTGTGTTTCGTTAAAGAACGCGATCGCCCTGAGCACAAGTGTCTTCGACTTTGTCGAAAGTTCAAGAAGTAGTAAAATTGACGCGCGTTATCGCGACTTCGTCCAAGACGAGAGGATCCGCTATAACTATTCGCTCTCTCAAGACGCGGATGCGAGTAACGATAGATAGATAGATAATCACGGAGCTTCAAAAGCTCTCTAGGTATATCAAACCAATTTTCTCTCTCTACGCATTATACGAACTCTACTTTTGCACTGTATTCGGGGGCCATATACATTTTCGTATTTTGCGCACAACGAGCGAGATCCGAAAGTTTGAAGAGCATTTTTTAATTTCAGAGAGTCACATAATACGGTTTCGAAAAAAGTAGTTTGCGAAAAAAGAACTTTTCCTCACCAGGCCGCACTAATGAATACACGCTAGAATTTACAGGGGAATTTCGCCTAATTAAAAATAGCCGAGAAATAATTAGAATAATTGCTCATTCTTTGATAAAAATTTCTGCGGAACACATAAATAACACGCGTGGATAATACTTACAAAATGCTGTTGTTCGTAAACAAAACTTGGGGATAAGTCGAGGAAGGGAAAAAATGGAGAGGAAAATGTTGCAAGCGTTGCGGGCTACTCGCGGTGCGTTTGATATGTTTGTTTGACATGACCATCTGTACAAATGCAACATGTCACACAAGATCCCAGCTAAAGAACCGGATATGAACGAGTCTATTTTTCTGGGATCCACGTAGGGTATTGTTACGTGTTAGTTATAGAGACACGTAATGTGTGTACGCGCATACATACACACATGTACACACACACACACACGAGCGCGATTGTATTCGCTGCACAAATGATAGTATTAGCACTTGCATTGTCGTGTCTTAATTGTAAAGTAGGCGAAACGAGCGAAGGAATGATTGTGTGAGAGCGAGTGAGAGAGAGAGAGAGAGAATAAATTTCCATATATCAATTTTCATAGCATTCGTCATTGAAGCATTACGCGATTCTCGATACGACCGAAAGTATCGATAAAGTATCGATTTACTTAAGTATTTTTTCTTGCGAACAAATTTTTATTAAGCAATTTATTTGTTAGAAATATTCCTGTTGCGGTTCCTATTATTTTATCTTAAAATAGTCGGTGTTTCGATGTCTGGCTTTCATTCTGGAATATTACTTTTGCGACGGAAAGATAATTCCATAAATTGATTAGTTTCACGAGAATGTTTACGACATCACGGATATGTGTCGCAAACAATTAATCGTGACCAATTGTTTGACTTATGAGTTATTATAAAATCCATATGAGAGAAAGTCACGGTATTTAATCAAACGTGTCCCATTCATGCAATTATCGATATTTCTCTATTATCCTACGCGCCATTCGGAGAATATAATGCAGATTAATAATCTAGAAATTAAATTCCGTTCAACGAGGGATACGTTTATCGATAGCTCGCCCTGCACGTGCATATAATGCCAACTCGATGTCGACATCATTTATAATTTATCATTTCATAGAATTTGCGCACGCTTTTAATGGCGTAATATTAAAACAAGCGATAAAACACATTGTTTCTGTACATCTTCTCTGGACTCTCGAGAATCGTTTCATCGAGAGGAAAGAGACCACGGCATGCCTGAACGGAGAGATATATTTATTTGTAATATATATAATATATATAATATATATATATATATAATTAATTAAGAAACGCATTGTAAATATTATTGAGCTGTCGAGCTTAAGAGAATGTAAGATAACTTAAAAATACATTCGCAATAAAGTTGTTATTTTTCTTTAAAAAAGAAACACGTCTGCGTCTGTCTCGTTAATTCCGATATTGTCCCAAAGTGCAACGCACGAGCGAGGGTGCACGACGCGTATTGTGTACAGATACGAGCACGCATGCGCTAGTGTCAGGAGCTCGTAAAGTAATAAGCTCCCTTTAACCCTTTGCCGGTGGTTATGATACAGCGTTCCGCCCAGGGACGATGCATCCAAATTGGCGCGTCAGTGCTAAAGGCCATCGAGGCTCGTGACAGATACATCGATGAATGACGTATTACCTGATGAATCGCGCATAATTACAGATTCTGCGAGTTTATCTTTTCTTTTGCGATTATATATCGAAAATGAAGTTATTTGTTATATTTATGTATTTATATATTTAATATTTGTTATATTTATGTAATTTTCTCATGTAACGTCATTATGGCTTTTGCAAAGGATAATTGGAACGTTCATGGGTTTTACTGAAAAAAAAAAAATGCGAATATCATTATTTCAACTTTTGTTTTTTTTTTTTTTAATCCTTGTAACGGGTGTCTCTTTTTTACGTGTCATATTGTGTATCTTGATAAAGAGAAATAATCTTGTTCCATTTCCAGGATTATAGGATTTTATTGGAGATGGATATTCGAGCAAAAATACACTCTTCTTTAGCAAAGAGTTTGTTAGTTAAAATTTCTCGATAGATTATTTATGTTTTTCATCCGTTTGTGGCGCATTACGTTTGATAAGCTGCACGTGATGGAGTGCACTCTAAAATACCAAAGCTAATAGAGAATGACCGCCAAATAAGTTTGCATCGCGGAATTAGTAGTAATTCCGCATTCGCCAAGTTTCCAACTAGTTACGTACTAGATTACAGGGATTTGCGGAAGGCATACGAGAAGAAAGAGGACGCCAAGGGTTAGTTAACTATGCCCGTAACGATTACACAGGCGAAGAAACAACACGCCATTAATTTCAATAAGTCCCAATGCATATGTGTACAAGTTTGAAAGGGTAAGGACATACGTATAACATCGAAAACCGGGTCGATTTATAAAAATTTCGCAAAATTTCGCGCGTCATCGAAATTCGCGCAAAAAGAAGCTCCTCCGTTGCAAAGATCCATCTTTCTCGCGCAAAATCCGATTGCGTTGAAAATTTGCGTATAATTATCGCGTAATGCGAGTATCGGACGCGATGTTTGCCCTCGTGAAACATTGAATTTTCCGCTCAAATTCTTTTTTTTGCATGTCAATCACACTCGTGCGTGCGCGTCGACGATCGATAGATGCGATAGATCGCTATCGTACGCAATAATACGCGCAATATTGCAGCAAATACAAACGAGAAGTCAGAGTTTCCGGCGCGCGAGAGGGTGTTTCGCCTCCTCCCTCTTCCCCCCCCTCCCCTTTCGCGTCTCCTGTAACCCGCACTCGTATTTCCCGTCGTGTTCCCCGTAGGAGCAGCTTTTACCGGGGAATTATTGGTTTATATACGAGCCGGGTATAAAAAAAATACGCGACAAAGGCACAAGTCCCACACGTAGCCAAGGTTGCCTGTACATACGTGCGTCCTCTTCAACCTATACACGCGCGTATCATTAGCTTCTGTTTTCCCCATCCCGTGACTTCCTCTGGAGTTGTCAGCGTCCGACGAGTATCGATGGCGAGTTTTGTCGATGGTTAATGGAAATTAATGGATCGCTCTGGCGGGAAACGAATGAAAGAGAAAGAGAGGGAGAAAGGTGCGAAAGGGAGCCGCTGTCGGGACGTAGCATGAATAATTTTCCTCCCGTCGTTCGGATTATTATCTATTATCATTACCGCGACAGAAAAAAGATATCACGTGGATTATTGAGGAAATTCGATTCGAAATTTTGCGACTTGCGCCCGCATTAAATATCTTCATTTCCGTCCGAATTAAGTCGGGGCATTTAAGCGTCCATTTTGTCGCTTCTGCCTTTTGAATAAGTCCAGATTCCCTTCCCTCGATAATTTGACGAGTCGCCACCACCGGATTAGCTTGGAATTATTCCAATCGTATTGCGATTGATCGCGATAATGCAACTTATTTTCGTTCGAATATTCTTGAAATATTGCCGTCGCGACTTGCGTAATATGTAGACGTGCATAAACACAGAAAAAAAGTGTCGTATTATACGCATTTCTAATCTTCTTAGAAGAATTTAATAATTTTAAATTTCAACAATATTATAGTCTTATTTCAATATTTGGTGATTGTCACACCTCGAGAATATATAATTATTTAATTCTATTTTAAGAAAAATTATAATCTTTGATTTAAAAATGTTATTTTCTGTTTAACGTTGTTTCCTTTCCTCTCAAGAAAATTAAATCTTAAATCACATAAGAATATATTTTTGATTGAACTATATCAAATGGCTTCGTTTAAGCAAGTTTCAAACAATTATATTTTTCTTAACGCGATATAATCATTTCAAGATTTCCATGTTGAAATTAAAGATATTTTCAAAATAGGAATGTCCTTTTTTTCTGTGTAGATATATTTGCGTTTTTCATATCGCTCTTCACGAGGATAAAACCGAGAGAAATATCGATTGTAATTATATAATGATTGAAATTACGATCGATCCTTTTCAGTCATCAATCATGGAATGTCGAGGGAAGATCATTTTTTTTCATTTAGCTTTAATTATATACCAGCGAGAAAAAGTGCATTGTATCCTTCGTTTGTTTCAAAGTAATATCCGACAGCGAGCACTCGTAAAGTTTCGCTGTAAATCATTTAGAGGCGGCGGGGAGAGTTAAATGTCTGAAAATAATTGATTCTCCCAAATCAACTAACTTCGTAACAAGGGAAATTCATTCTTTAAACGGTTTTACTACATGCGCTCAATTAGCCATTCTATCCATTCTGCGTTTATATAATCGACGGCGGGGGTGGGGGGAGGGGGAGAGGAGAGAGAGAAAAATATCGCGTTCCCGATGATTCATCTATGTGTTTATGATTGCGTCTGTCGGCATTTCCGATTTCGCCCCCCGGGGTAATAGCCGAAAAACCATTTGCGTGTCCACGCAAACTATAAATAATCGTCGCCGTCGATCTCGGACCCGATGATTTATGGTTAATTTGAACTGAATTTTCATCCGGTGGCACGCGTGAATATGCGCGAGACACGGCACGCGTGGGCGAGCATCGCGCCTAGTTTTTGCACGGGGATTCCAACTCTGCCAGTCATATCCTGATCGAATGCATTTCGCCAAGATTTATTGCCCGCGAGCTTTCATGCCATTTTGGTCAATGTGTGCGTGCAGGAAAATCTTTCCGCGAACAATCGAAACAAATTCAACACCATCTATATTATTTATCGAAAATTTCATTTAAAACTGAATTGGCAAAAGCGCCGTATTGTCTCGATAAATTTTGGATTACATGCGGATTACAATTTACTTTTATCTCGCGCGCGGCGAATTTGTTTGTTTTTTTTATCTAGCGGGTGACACGTTAAAGCGCGTGCGGAAAAAGAGAGAGAGGGAGGATTTTATCGATCAGAAATAATACCATTTGAATTGTAGTAATTTCATAATCGTAATTCCAATTAACTCTAATTGATATGGAACGAATATTGCACGCGCCGACGTAAATAATCCAACAGAGTTTCGCGGTCGTTTAAAATTAAAAGTTTAAAATTTAACGAAATAAATGTAACGAATCGCACACTTTTATGTTGAAAATTCAATGGAAAGGCGTCTCATTAACAATTATATTAAAATATTTCGCAGTTACGCTTTTCTAGAAATTATTTTTCTGCGTTGGTTATTACGCACCGTGTGTTGTGTTGACCCAAGGCTTTTAATTAGTTTACGAGAGAGCACTTATGTGTGTTTCGTTGCGTTGGATTGCTGATTTAATTAAAATGAAACACCCGCAGCAATTTCCGTAAGCGATCGTCGATAGATACTCGATTAGATGAGACTTGCGATTGTGAAACGTGTCCTTTTCGAGGGAGTAAAAAAAATAAGCACCGACGCAGAATCGTCCAACTGTCACCGGCAGCCCTCTTTTCGCAGTCTCTTAATTTTCCCTCGTTTCCACATCCGAGCAATTATTAATTAGTCGCTGCGCGACTGTCGACGAGTGTTGTAAGAATATATACCATCCAACGAGATTGATAATCCGACAGTGGGAAAAGTTCTTGCGACAATCAAAGCGAGAAAGGGCACGACTCGTTAATTTGAAACGATATTTTGAGAAAAATCCCCGCTAAAAATCTCCCGCTTTTAAATGTGGATAAAGTAGAAAACACTTTCAAGCTGTTTGTACATTCAACTTTTCTGTATTGATTTTCAAAGAGGAAGAAGTGGTTGTTATACCTGAATAAAAATGCAAACGTTACTTTAAA